>NC_091630.1:20730527-21086536 GCF_027580195.1 Bos mutus
GTGTGGGAAGAAATTTTAGAAAAAATATTATTTCACTCGTTTTACAAAAGGTTTTCTTTTGGGTTTCTGTTGTTCAGAGGAATAGTCCTCAAACTCTAGAAATAAGGTGTTGGGGGTATTTGGATCTCAGAATTTTGGTTTCTTTTGATAGCCACTTGTCCTATACCAAATCCCCACCTTCTCAGCAAGCTGTGTTCCTCTGGGATCCAAGTTTCTAGTTTTTACTCTGAAAACACCTGCTTAATATTCCCACAGGAGGCTTCCCAGGTGGCGCTGGTGGTAAAGAACCTGCCTTCCAATGCAGGAGATGTAAGAGATGTGGGTTCCATCCCTGGGTCGGGAAGATCCCCTAGAGGAGGGCACAGCAACCCACTCCAGTATTCTTGCCTGGAGAATCCCATGGACAGAGGAGCCTGGCGGGCTACAGCCCATGGAATCACAGAGAGTCGGACACGACTGAAGTGACTTAGCCCAGAAGCACGATATTCCCACAGAGTGGGGCAAAGGTGATACTTGGAGTCCCAGAGCCCAGAGTTCTAATCCTGACTCTGTCTCTTACTAGATTAAGATTCTGGGGAAATTACTCGGACTTTCTGAGCTCCGTTTTTTTCTTCTATTGTACTGGAATAATAAGAGCACTTACCTAATAGGGTAGTTGTGGGTGAGAGAACATATTGTAACTAAAATTTATTAAGGATTTATATGCCACACTATTCTAAGTGCTTTGTGTGTATTAACTTGTTGAATTCTCCATGATCTTTTTGAAGTAGGGGCTGTTATTATTCCCATTTTTCAGAAGAAGAAATTGAATCACAGAGAAGAGAAGTAGCTTTCTCACGGCCATTCTGTGTTCCTGGCATATAGGATGATGGTTTTCATTAATGTACTCAATGATGGAGAAATTAGGAACCACTGGTCTACCATTGTCATCGGTGCTCAGCCTGGAGCTGCTGCTTAGGTAGGGTAACTTCATAATGGCAAAGGAATATGTCAACGTGTATTTCTCAGGACTTCCCTGGCTTCCCAGTGGTTAAGACTCTGTGCTTCCAATTCAGGGTTCCATCCCTGGCTGGGGAACTAAGATCCCATATGCTGCAAGGTGTGGCCAAAATATAAAAAAAAAAAAAAAAAAACCCAAAGTGTATTTTCTCAAAGAACCATATATGTTAAATTCTCATACAAATAGTAAACAGGTGTTACTAACTCATTAATAAGGGTCACAGCAGGCTGATAAATCCAAGTCAGAAGAGAGCATGCTGGTATGGTCACTAAAAGGGTGGCAGGAATCCTTGTGGTGGTGAAACTATTCTGTGTTTTGACTATGGTGATGGCTTCGTGAACCTACCTATGTGTGAAGCTGTTTAGGACTAAATGCAAATGCACAAATGGATACACGTACAGCTGGGCACATCTGAGTAAGATGGAAGGATTGTACCCACGTCAGCACCCTGGTTGTGATCTTGTATATGGTTCTTTGTGAAACTGGTAAAGGACCCAGAGAGCTCTGGGCATTACAGCTGTTTATGAATCTATACAAATAAAAAGTTTAATTTAAAAACAAAATATAATTTTAAAAATAGCTCCGAAAAATACATGAGAAAGTGGGTTTTTGTTTTGTTTGGCTGTGCCACATGGGATCTTGGTTCCTTGACAGGGTTTGAACCCATGTCCTCTGCAGTGCAGAGTCCTAACTAGACCACTAGGGAAGACCCTTCCGTCTCTTTCTTTGATTTGTCTCTATTTTGGCTCTGCTGGGTCTCTGTTGCTGTAGGAAGGCTTTCCTCAGTGACAGCGAGCAGGAGCTACTCTCTAGCTGCGGTGTGCGGCTTCTCCTCACGGTGGCTTCTCCTGGTGTGGAGCACGGGCTCTGGCTGCACAGGCTTAGTTGCCTGCAGCATGTGCAGTCTCCCCAGACCAGGGATCAAACCCACGTCCTTTGCACTGGAGGCCAAGTCCCAAACACTGGGCCAACAGGGAAGTTCGAAACTGGTGGTGGAGGTTGTTTTTAATAGGTAGTGGATAGAAGGAAAGCTGAAGTAAGGATATTAAATATAAAACTTGTTATAGCCTACGGGGCAAAAAGAAAATAAAAGCATAGTCGTTGGGGTTATCCTGTCTAGCCAGTGGAAAAGAAACTCATCGCACATTGTCTGTTCTCAGAATTGTAAAATGTTGGGGTTAAGACCAAGTGTGGGAACACAATTGCACGCTCGAGGGCAGGATTTCTCACCCTCAGCACTGTTGACTCTTTGGGCCTGAAAATCCTTTGTTATAGAGGCTGTCCTGTGCATTATAGAATGTTTAGCAGCATCCCCAGCCTCTACGCACTAGATGCCAATGGGGTAGACAACCCCCAGCTGACAACCGAAACATCTTCAGGGAGTAACATCGTTCCACTTAAGAACCACTAGTCTAGACTCTCAGGGGCCCTGGAGCCTGAAGACCTTTAGGTGAGCTTGTTAGGAATTGTTCCTAGGATGACATTTACCATCTCCTCCCAGCTTTGGGGCAATTGTTCCTCACAAATAAAACTACCAATTACAGGGTCACAGGAGCACAATGAGCTCTACCAGGAGTCACAGACTTTTAGCAGAACAGGAGCCTCAGACATGCCCTAGGCCTGGCCCAACCCCGTTATTTTCCAGCTACGAGTAGAGGTGGTTTCTCTACAGGCAGACAGCTGGTTCCTGGCAGAGTGTGTGCGGTTAAGCTCTTTTGTTCCAGAATGGATCTGAGGCAATCACCGCAGAGTCACTATGACTTTGTGAACATCAGTTATATGCCAGGTGCTGTAGTGGGCTCCAGGCTTGGAAGATGACTAACACGGAGTTCCTGCCCTCAAGGTGCTGATGGTTTTACTGGGCAGGTGAGGCTGCAGGCCAATCATTACTGTGAGATGAATATTCAGTAGTGAGAGTTGGAAGTGGTACTGAGATGGATGGGGGCGATAGAGGGTGGCCTTAGGGTCTCGGGGATTAGGGATGTCTCTATTCAGTTCAGTTCAGTTCCTCAGTCATGTCCAACTCTTTTTGATCCCATAGACTGCAGCACACCAGGCTTCCCTGTCCATCACCAACTCCAGGAGCTTGCTCAAACTCATGTCCATTGACTCGGGGATGCCATCCAACCATTTTATCCTCTGTCATCCCCTTTTCCTCCTGCCTTCAGTCTTTCTCAGCATCAGGGTCTTTTCCAACGAGTTAGCTCTTTGCATCAGGCGGACAAAGTATCGGAACTTCAGCTTTAGCATCAGTCCTTCCAATGAATATTCAGGACTGATTTCCTTTAGGATTGATTGGTTTGATCTTCTTGCAGTCCAAGGGACTCTCAAGAGTCTTCTCCAACACTGCAGTTCAAAAGCATCAATTCTTTGGTGCTCAGCCTTCTTTATGGTCCAGCTGTCATATCCATACATGACTACTGGAAAAATCATAGCTTTGATCAGACGGACATTTGTCAGTAAAGTAATGTCTCTGCTTTTTAATATGCTGTCTAGGTTGGTCATACTCATTGGAAAAGACTCTGATGCTGGGAGGGATTGGGGGCAGGAGGAGAAGGGGACGACAGAGGATGAGATGGCTGGATGGTATCACTGACTCGATGGACATGAGTTTGAGTGAACTCCAGGAGTTGGTGATGGACAGGGAGGCCTGGCGTGCTGCAATTCGTGGGGTTGCAAAGAGTCGGACATGACTGAGCGACTGAACTGAACTGAACTGAATAGGTTGGTC
This sequence comes from Bos mutus, assembly GCF_027580195.1. Lineage (NCBI taxonomy): Eukaryota > Metazoa > Chordata > Mammalia > Artiodactyla > Bovidae > Bos > Bos mutus. The sequence continues at coordinate 20,734,259 of NC_091630.1, forward strand.
ATAGCTTTTCTTCCAAGGAGCAAGCGTCTTTTAATTTCATGGCTGCAGTCACCATCTGCAGTAATTTTGGAGCCCCCCAAAATAAAGTCTGTCACTGTTTCCATTGTTGCAGAATTCTCAGTTCCTGATCAAGGAAGGACAACTGTACCCACTGCAGGAGCCCTGAGTCATTGCTCCTGGCCAGAGGGAATGTGAGGCCCAGGCCAGGTCCTGGGATTCCTGGCAGCCCAGGAGAGAATGATAAGAGAAGGGGATGCAGAATTGGGAAGTTGTTCAAAACAAGGGAGAGAGAGGAGCAGATTTATAACTAAGAGATAAAGTCAAAGATAGGATAGGATGGGTTAGCAGGAGGAATGCCATTGTTACAAGATGGAGAATGGAAGACAGTGAAGCCCAAGGCAGAGGAAGTGACCACACAGAGCTCAGAGCCGTACTAGTCATCACGGGTCCTTAGGGAGCTGACTGCACACGAACTTGCATCTGGGTCTTCCAGGCTGTCTGCTCCAGGGCTCACGGGCTTGGCCACAGGGAAGATACAGCCTCTGGAACTGTGGTTTGAATGCTAACCTCCAAAACATTTTGGCAGAGTGCAGGCCTGGCTGGCACAGGGGCTGTTTCCAAAGTATTTTAGATGCAGAGCATCAGCCTCGCACACAGAGGCAGTTCAAGGAAGGAGGCTTCCAGCTTCAGCACCCTTCAAGCTCTTCCCTCCTTCCTTGTGACTCACTGCAGGGCCCAGGGAGAAGTCAAGTAGAAAATAAGAACCAGTGGGAGAGCCTCCCTGGCCTGGGTGTCAGGAGGTCCCTGCAGCAGGTGGGCCGTTTAGGGTTCAGTACAGTTCTAATACTTTGGTCACCTGACGTGAAGAGCCAAATCATTGGAAAAGACCCTGATGCTGGGAAAGATTGAAGGCAAAAGGAGAAGGGGGCAACAGAGGATGAGATGGTTGCTTGGCATCACTGATTCAATGGACACGAACTTAGGCAAACTCTGGGAGAAGGTGAGGGACAGGGAAGCCTGATGTGCTGCAGTCCATGGGTTTTCAGTTGGACATGATTTAGTGACTGAACAACAACACAGTCACCACAGAATCGCTAGCAGTGGTCAATTCTTTTACAACACAGATCTTGGGGTGACTACCTACCCAGCCCCATCACCCCTGCTCCATACTCCCCACTAAACTAAGTGTATAGTTAATGACTCAAATTGGTCCCAGGCATAGAAGTCATGGTGGTGGTGTTGGAATACCTAAGGTTGCAGAGCACTGTTGGATACTAACTGAATTCCTTTATGTAGTCTGGATGGAAAAACTCCCATGACACCAGGTATATTCATTTCCTGTTGCTATTGTAACAAACTACCATATATGTAGCAGTTTAAACAACATAGTTTATTACCTTCCAGTCTGTAAGTTAAAAGCTGTGAGGGTGGAGAGGAGGGTGTCTTCCTGGACTGAAGTGTCAGCAGGGCTGGGTTCCTCTCTGGGTACTCTGGTAGAGAGTTCCTTCTCCAGCTTCTAGAGGCTGCCCACACTTCCTGGTTTATGGCCTCTTCCTCCACCCTCAAAGTCAATGAAATTGCATTTCTCTGCCTTCCTTTTGCAAACACATCATCCTTTAAGTCTTATTCTTCTGCCTCCTCCTACTTTTAAGGACTCTCGTGATTACACTGGATAATCCACGATAATCTACTTTACAATCATCTTAAAACAGCAACCTTAATTGGAGTTAGCAACCTTGATTCCATTGCAACCTTAATTCCCCTTTGCCAGGTAACCTAATACATTTACAGGGGATTAAGTGTATTATGGAATTATATGTATTAGGGAACACCCTATTACTTATGGGGATTAAGAACAGGGACTTCCCTGATGGTCCAGTGGTTAAGACTTCATCTCCCAAAGGAAAAATTAAAAAAGATTTCACCTCCCAATCCAGGGGTGTGGGTCCCATCACAGGTTGGGGAGCTAAAATCCCACATGTCTTGTGGCCAAAAAAAAAAAAAAAAAAAACAACCAAACCCAAAAACATAAAACCGGAGCAATATTGTAACAAATTTAATAAAGATTTTTAAAAAAATGTTCACATCAAAAAAAAAAATCTTAAAAAAAGAGAGCATTATTTAAATAATATTTGGGGGCGGGGGCATTATTCTGCCTACCACACCATGGCCCCAGTCAGAATTCTGGTCAAAACCTTGAGAGCTACGGAGGAAGAGATCTGCCATTTACTGAGTGCCTACGATGTGTCAGACAGTAAAATAGGTGCTTTATAGATTATCTCATTCAGTCTCCCAGCATTCAAGCCCTAATTTAGGAGTGAGAAAATGCTGACTCACAGAGGCTTAATCACACAGCTGGGGACTGTGGGATTCTGTCCGTATGTCCTTCAGTCCGTCCTACCTTCTGCCACCCTTTGTTCCTTCCAAACAGGCCCAGAGGATTCAAAATGAAGTGTACCTAGGGATGAGGGACAAAAAACACAGTAAGAAGTCACCTCTGAACTTGAAGCCAAGGAGAATCAACTTAGATGAGAGGGACAATCAGAAGTGGTGACTCATCCCAAGACAACTGGTGACTGCTGGGCTGCCAACAATAGAAGGCTGTGGGGGGAGGGGGCAGGCCTGCAGACCCATCTGCTCAGAGAACTGTCATTTGCTCCGCTGATTTGTAACTTGCCCGACGTAGAGCTGCCTCTAGAGAATGATCAAAGCAGGATCTGAGTCATAAGACTGTCTCAGTTTATTATCCAGCTCTCTCTAAAGGGAGGGCACACGTGTCATGACACAGACTAGAGCAATCTTCCTGTCCTGGGCTTCACAGCTCCAAAGCCTGGCTGGAACAGCCTCAACACCTTCTTTGTGCTCCGATTCTGTTTGCACCAAGCAGCTTTCTGCCTGATTTAGTCTTTTATAGCTGATTGGCTGTCCTCCAAAACCGTGATTTTAATCCTCAGCCAGGTCCTGATGACTGCAAATCGATCCTCTGACTCAGTCAAGATTAGCCTCATCTCCCATTCCTTTCATTGACCCTCCAAACCTTCACCCCCCTCTGCAGGCCGCCATTCCCGTCCGTCTCGGGCCCCTTCCTCTCAGGGGAGCATGGCGCCTCCTACTTCTGCTGAGAAATGGACCAGTGGAATTCTTCAAATTTTCTTCTCCAAGCTTCTCTATTTCCCCCACCTCTTTTCAGCTTCTAGATTGTTGTTTTTATCACTTCTGATGTCTTCCTGAATTCTAGTTTGGAGCTTTTGCATTCTCTTTCTATTGTAGTGATTATCCCAGAGTTGTAACATATCTGCTCTATCTCCTTAATTGATCAAAGTCTGAAGTTTGTCAATACCTTTCCTTGTTCCTGTGTGGGCTAAATTCCTTCCTAAAAACAAACAAAAAACTGTGCTTGAGAGTTGCGCATGGGGCTCTGTCCCAGGCCTCAAAATCAAGTGGTGACACTGTGATCAAAGATTCCTCAGTGAGTGAATTTACTGGGGAGTTTACTCTGTTGATACCTCATGTCTTTCTTCCCCAAGCAGGGCCATTGAGAAAGGATTCAGTTACCTGTCACTACCTCTGATTTCTGCTAGTCCTTTCTCTTTGATACTAAGTGTGCTAATTTTCCAGGGCTGCTGAAACAAAGTACCAGAGACAGGATCACTTAAAACAACAAGAATTGGGTCTTCCCGGTGGTCCATCACTCCTGGTGGCTCAGACAATAAAGCATCTGCCTGTAATTTAGGAGACCCGGATTCTATCCCTGGGTAGGGAAGAGCCCCTGGAAACGGAGTGGCTGCCCACTCCAGTATTCTTGCCTAGAGAATTCCATGGACAGAGGAGCCTGGAGGGCTACAGTCCATGGGGTCACAAAGAGTCGGACACGACTGAGGGACTTTCACTTTCTCTTCTAGTAGCCCAGTGATGGGGAAACTTGTCTGCCAGTGCAGGGAACACAGGTTGGATCCCTGGTCCAGGAAGATTCCACATGCCGAGGGGCAACTGAGCCCGTGTGCTACAACTACTAAAGCCCACGTGCCCTAGAGCCCCTGCTCTTCAAGAAGAGAAGCCTCTGCAAGAAGAAGCTCATGCACCGCAACTGGAGAGTAGCCCCCATTCGTGCCAACTAGAGAAAGTCCATGCATAGCAAAGAAGACCCAGTGCAGCCACAGATTAAATAAGTTTAAAAACCAAAACCGAAAAGCAAGAAGAATTTATTCTCTCCCAGTTCTGGGGACTTGAAGTCCAAGATCATGGTGCCGGTAGGGTGGTTCCTCCTATGGGCGGTGAGGGAGAATCCTTTCCGTACCTCTGTCTTAGCCTCTAGCAGTTTGCTGATGACCTTTTGGGGTCCTTGGCTTGCAGAAGCATCACCTTGACTTTTGCCTTTGTTTGGCTTCTCCCTGTGTGTGTGTGTCTGTGTCCAAATTTCTCCTTGTTATAAAGACACCAGTTATCATGGATTAGGACAATGATCTCATCTTAACTAATTAAGTTAACTAGTTCCGTCTGCCACAACCTCCAAATAAGGTCACATTCTGAGGTTCTGAGGATTAGGGCTTGAGTATATGAATTTGGGGGGGGGCACAATTCAACTCATTATACTATTATAGTACATATACTGATAAGCATAATAGGTTTAACTATAATAAGTATACTGATTCTTTCTAATGCATTGTGAAAATATCCTGTATCTGATGGGTACTTTTAAAGGTAGGGTTTAACCTCAGTAGTACTAACAAAGCACATTTTTTTCCAGCTTTATTGAGATATAATTGACGTATAACATAAACCAACGTAACATACAAGTATAAGGTGTGCAACATGATTTGATATATGTATATATTGCAAGATGATTACTGCAATAAGTTAGTTAACATGTTCATCTAATCATACAGTTAACTTTTTTGTGGTGAGAACTTTCATGATCTGCTCTCTTAGTAACTCTCAATTATATAATATGGTATTGTTAACTATATAGTCATGAAGATATACATTAAATCCCCAGAACTTATTCATTGTATAACTGGAAATTTGACATTTACTTCACACCCCCACCCATGACAATTCCCAATCTACTCTCTGTTTCTATGAATTCAATGTTTTTTTTAGATTCCACATGTAAATGAGATCATACAATGCTTGTCTTTCTCCGAGTTATTTCATTTACCATAATACCCCCAAGACTTATACATGTCACAAATTGTAGGATTTCTTCCTTTTTATGACTGAATAATATTCCATTGTGTATATATATATAAACATACTACATTTTTTTAATCCATTCATCTAGCAATAGAGTTTTATTGTTTCCATATCTTGACTATTGTGAGTAATACTGCAGTGAACAAGGGTGCAGATATCTCTTCAAGACAGTGATTTAATTTCCTTCAGCTCTATAACCATAAGTGGAATTGCTGGAATATATGGTAGTTCTAGTTTCAATATTTTGAGAAAACTCCATACTGTTTTCCTGACTGGCTGCACTAATCTACAGTCCCATGTGTTACCTTTTTCTACATCCTCGCCAACATTTTTTTAAAATAATAGCCATTCTAACAGGTGTGAGGTGATATCTCACTGTGGTTTTGATTTGCATTTTCCTGATAATTAGTGATGTTGAGCCCCTTTTCATGTACCTATTGGCCATTTGGGAAAATGTTTAGATCTTGTGCCCATTTTTAAGTTGGGTTGTGTTTTCATTATTAAGCTATGTGAAATCCTTATATATTTTAGATATTAAGCCTTTTTCAGATACATGATTTGCAAATATTTTCTCTCATTCTGTAGGTTGCCTTTTCGTGTTGCTGATATTTTCCTTTGTTCTGCAGAAGAATTTTAGCTTGATGTAATCTCTCTTCTTTATTTTTGCTTTTATTGCTTGTGCTTATGCTGTCAAATGCAACATGTCATAACTAAGACTCATGTCAAGGAGCTTTCCTCCCATGTTTTCTTCTAGGAGATTTACAGTTGCAGATCTTACATTGAAGTCTTTAATCCATTTCAGATTTCGTGAGTGAAGTAAATCAGGGGTCCAGTTTCATTCTTTTGCATGTGGATATCCAGTTTTCCCCCAGTATGATTTACTGAAGAATTTTTTTCCCTAATAAGGCATACTATTTTAGTTTATGCCAGGGCTTCTGCACCCAGCTGGCCTGCATTACTGCCTCACACCTGGTCTGGGAAAACAGATTGCCTTCCATCAAGAGCCAGGTGTGCATTCTTCCCCTGCTGGGACTCTGTTCTTGAAGGTCAGCTGCATTTCACGGAGCATATCCTACCTCCAGGGACTATCTCAGGCTGGCAGTTCCAAAGCCGCCATATGGGCTTTCCCCGAGGTCTATTTTATGAGGTACACCTGCCTTAAATATGCGTCTGTTTCCTTCTTCCAAATTCACCTGTGGGAAAGTGTCTTTCTTAGGGTTGAATGATGGGGCATCTCAATCCCTGAATTTTGGGGGGCACTAGAACTGGGGTGGATGCCCATCCCTCACCCCTGAAGCGGGGAGAGGAGATTGCAGCACTGTGCCTCTCCCTGCCTGCATTGTTCAGTTAGCTAGCAAACACCTTTCCACAGTTGTAGAAACTCTGCACGTTGTGAGATCAGTTCGATAATGGCTTTTAAGAAGGAGAGGGACTTCCCTGGTGGTCCAGTGGCTGAGTCCATGCTCCCAGTGCAGGGGGCCTGGGATCGATCCCTGGCTGGGAAACTAGATTCCCCAGGTGGCAGCTAAGAGTTCAAATGCCGCAACTAAGGTGTGGTGCCGCCAAATAAATTTTCTTTTTTAAAAAGAGAAGACGTTGAGCAGATTAAATATGACATCAATTTTTAAATATACTTTAATTTCAGAAACAGAAATGTGCTATTTGGGATTCAAGATGTACACTATTTCTCTTTGTTTTTAATTGAAGTTATCAATTCAGTTCAGTTGCTCAGTCATGTCCGACTCTTAGTGACCCCATGAACTGCAGTTCTTCAGCACTTGGCTTTCATTATTGAAGTATAGTTGATGTATAATATTAATATAAATTACAGGTGTACAACACAATTAACAATTTTTAAAAATTATACTACATTTATAATTATTATAAAATATTGGCCATATTCCCTGTGTTGAGCAGTATGTCCTTGTAGCTTATTTTGTACATAATAGTACCAGTTAAGCGCCTACCCTTTCCTTATATAGCCTCTCCCCCCTTCTCCCCATAACTACTAATTTGGTCTCTATATCTGTGAATCTGTTTCATTTTCGTTATATTTACTAGTTTGCTGTATGTTTTAGATTCTACATATAAGTTATATCATACAGTTATTTTTCTCTCTGTGACTTACTTCACTTAGCCTAATGCCCTCCAAGTCCATCCATGTTCCTGCAAATGGCAGAATTTTATTCTTTTCTGTGACTGAGTAGTATTCCTTTCCATATATATATGTGTACACACACACACACACACACACATACACACCACATCTTCTTTAACCATTCATCTATTGATGGAGATGGACATTTAGGTTGCTTGGCAATTGTAAATAATGTGACTATGAACATTGGGTGCATGTATCTTTTTGAATTAATATTTTCAGGTTTTTTTGGATATATACCTAGGTGTGGAATTGCTGAGTGGACTGCAAGGAGATCCAACCAGTCCATTCTAAAGGAGATCAGTCCTGGGTGTTCTTTGGAAGGAATGATGCTAAAGCTGAAACTCCAGTACTTTGGCCACCTCATGCGAAGAGTTGACTCATTGGAAAAGACTCTGATGCTGGGAGGGGTTGGGGGCAGGAGGAGAAGGGGACGACAGAGGATGAGATGGCTGGATGGCATCGCTGACTCGATGGATATGAGTTTGAGTGAACTCCGGGTGTTAGTGATGGACAGGGAGGCCTGGCGTGCTGCAATTCAAGGGGTCGCAAAGAGTTGGACATGACTGAGCAACTCAACTGAACTGAATTGGACTGAATGGTAGTTCTGTTTTTAGTTTTTTGAGAAACTTCCATACTGTTTTCCACAATGGCTGCACCAATTTACATTCCCACTAACAGTGTATGATGGTTTCCTTTTCTCCTCATTCTTGCCAACATTTGTTATTTGCACTGTTTTTGATGAAAGGCATTGTAACCGGTGTGAAGTGATATCTCGTTGTGATTTTGATTTGCATTTCCATGATGATTAGAGTTGCTGAGCATCTTTTCATGTACTTGTTGGCCATCTGCATTTCCTCTTTGAAAAAATGTCCATTCAGATCTTCTGTCCATTTTTCAGTTGGGTTGTTTGCTTCTTTGTCATTGAGTAGTGTGAGCTTTTGGAAATTAAATCCTTGTCAGTCGTATCACCTGCAATTATTTCCTCCCTGTCCATTGGTTGTCTTTTCATATGTTTATAGTTTCCTTTGCTGTGTAAAAGCTTGTAAGTTTGATTAGGTCCCATTTGTTTATTTTTGCCTTTATTTCTGTTGCTTAGGGAGACTTATTGAAGAAGACATTGGTATGATTTATGTCAGAGAATGTTTAGGAGTTTTAAGTATCATACTGTTTTAATTACTGTAGCTTTGTAGTATAGCCTGAAATCAGGGATTGTGATTCCTTTAGCTTTGTTTTTTCTCAAGGTTGTTTTGGCTATACATGGTCTTTTGTGTTTCCATACAAAATTTTAAAATTATTTGTTCTAGTTCTGTGAAAAATACTGTTGGTATTTTGATAGGGATTGCAATGAATCTTTAGATTGCCTTGGGTAGTATGGCTATTTTAACAATATTAATTCTTCTAATACAAGAACATGGTATATCTTTCTATCTGCTCATCTCATGTTCAATTTGTTTCATCATTGTCTTGTAGTTTTTTGAGTACAGGTCTTTTACCTCCTGAGGTAAGTTTATTTCTAGGTATGTTATTCTTTTTGATGTAATAGTAAATGGGATAGTTTCCTTAGTTTCTCTTTCTGATAGTTCATTGTCAGTGTATAGAAAGGCAACATTTTTATATTAATTTTGTATCTGGCAAGTTTACCAAATTCATTAAAGAGCCATAGTAGTTTTCCAGGGGCATCTTTAGGATTTTCTGTGTATAGTATCATATCAAGATGTACACTATTTCTGAGTGTCTGCTAAATGCTGGTGCTAAAATATAGTGTAGAGCAAGTGAGACACAGCTTCTGCCTTTATGGGGAATATCCTTTAACACTGGAGACAAACAGTAGCCAAGTCATTAGTAAAATAGACACAAATGTGCAAAGGGCTTTGAACTTGAAATACAAGACCCTGTGGTATGGACATTTTTGAGTTCACCACTTTATCTCCTTTGCCACTTATTACATGCCTGAAGAGTGGGGCCCAACCTCACTTTGCTTTTTCTCCTTTTCTTTCTTCTACTTGTTGCCAGGGTCTTGTGTTAGCACTCACTATAGCCCACATGCCCAGTTCTGTACTTGCATGTAATTTAAATGTTTGTTCAGTGGGATTGAAGAATAAGATGTCAAGCTTCTTTAGGGCGGGGACCAGCCTCATCGGTCTGTGATCCCCACTACAGGGCTGTCAACTAATGCGCCCAGTGGTCACTGTCCACTGAGCGAATGTCCAGGAGTCACCCTCCACTTCCCTTTGTGGAAGGTCAGCTAGCATGTGGTAAGGCACCTCCTAAGTGTCCAGCCTGCTCTAGCTGCTTTATTAGATGAGGAAACTGACCCTTAGAGAAGTAACTTTACTCAAGATCACTTAACAAATAGGTGAAGGGCTTGGATCCCAGCTCTGTCTGATGGCAAAGCCAGTTCTCATGACACCTCATCATCAGACATAAGAGGCCAAGGAAAATGTGGTGAATCAGTGAATCTGATTCCTTTTGAAAATCCCAAGAGGCTTTTCTGCTCATCACTAAACTCTATTACCAGCAGGGATTATTTTCTGTCTGTCTCAATGCCTCCTTTACACACAAGCTAATCTTCCTGCTTTCTGAAGACTATTGATTAAATTTTCCAAGGAGATACCTTCCTGCATTCTCTCCTTTCAGTACACATACTGGAACATCCAAGCCCCAGAAATAGAGGCTGGAGTTTATTCCCTGTGGTTGTAGGTAAATTTACTTGTGACTGAGAGAACAGTAGTGGGTCATCCTGAGCCAAAGGTATTTGGTATAATTCAAAGTTATAGGATTTTCCAGATTTAATCCAAAGGTCCTTAGATCTCACTGGCCTCTTGGTACAGAGAGGCTCACAGGAAGAACAAAGAGCATATTTCACTGCTTCTCACCACCGCTTACTTGTTCTCTCCGTCCCCCAGCCCTTTGTCATCTCCCAGAGTATTTCAGGGGATCCTCAGGGTAGGACTAGCCAGCTGCTATTCTGCTAAGATGGGGTCCTATTTTTGTTTGGGATTTTTTTTTACTTTCTGTTTTAGAAACTGCCCCCTCACTTGCTGTCCCCACCCTCCCCACACCTGGGCATATATCCTGGGCTGCTGCTGCTGCTGCTAAGTCGCTTCAGTCGTGTCCAACTCTGTGCAACCCCATAGACGGAAGCCCACCAGGCTCCCCCGTCCCTGGGATTCTCCAGGCAAGAATACTGGAGTGGGTTGCCATTTCCTTCTCCGATGCGTGAAAGTGAAAAGTGAAAGGGAAGTTGCTCAGTCATGTCCGACTCTTATCCCAGGCAGGCACTGGCATATCTTCCAGGCACCTTTATTTTTGCAACTGGGCATCACTGTCACTTCTAGTGGGCACTGAAGTCCCCTTTTAGTTATTGCCACAACCACTGAGACTCTAAAGCAGTGGTTCTCAACTAGGCAATTTACCCAGCTTCCAGGATCTCTTGCCTGATGATCTGAGGTTGAGCTGATGTAATGATAATAGAAATAAAGTGCACAATAAATGTAATGACATGAATGATCCTGAAACCATCTCCACCCCATCCCCCCATGCGTGAAAAAATTGTCTTCCACGAAACCCAGATCCTGGTGCCAAAACGGCTGGGGACTACCCATGGACAGAGAAGCCTGGCGGGCTGTAGTCCATGGGGTTGCAAAGAGTCGGGCACAACTGAGCAACTAAGCACAGCACTGCCCTGGGAACAAGATCTGGAGACATTTTGGAATGTCACCACTAGGGGGCGGGTGCTGTAGGCATCTAGAGGGTAGAGGCCAGGGGTGTGCCGAACACCCTGCAGAGCTCGGGACAGTCCCAACAGGCAGAGATTACCCATCCCCAAACGGCATAGTACTGAGCTTGAGAAACTCTGCTCTAGCGGGATGTCCAGAATGAGCAGAGTTATATGACAAAGTAGGAAAGAAGACTTCTCTCCCCTTTTTGTGTTATGTTGTAGTTTTAGAGGGGCCCCCTGTGGTGTGGTTTGTACCCTATGACTTAAGATAAGTTTTTGACCAGCAGCTTTCTTAATTTTTGCTTGTGCTCTCTGGGGTCAGGTTGGGGACAGAAGACGGAGCTCAGGGATAAAGGATGAATTCTTTTTTTGCTCCTCTCCTCCCCTCGAGCCGTGAGGCTTGGCTCTTCTCCTTCCTGGGTGACGCCCACTGAGCCTGGCTCCTCTCCCCTTAGGGCAGGTTATTTTGGGGAGGATAATACACATATCCTGCTAGCTGCGCGCCCCCCCACCACACCAGTTTGTCCTGACATGTCTGAACTCCAGTGCAGATCCTAGCATAAGCTCAAACAAGAGAGAATCTTTTATGAGTTGGTGTCCAGGTACTGCAGAACTTGAGTGCTATTGAAGTGTAAAGCTTGTGGTCTACACTATGAATCAGTTAGGACACTTTTGGTGGCAAGTAATAAAAAATCAACATCTACCAAGATAAAACTTTAAGCAAAAGAAAGGACTGTAGGAGATTTCCCTGGCAGTGCAATGGTTAAGACTCCAAACTTCCAATGCATAGGGCACGGGTTTGATCCCCAATCAGAGAGCTAAGGTCTCACATGTTGCATAGCACAGCCAAAAATATATAAATAAAATAAACTGTTCTGCCCTTCTCCCCCCACCAAAAAAATAGTAGGGGGAGTACTGTATTGGTTCAGGTAACAGAAAGGCCAAGTGTAGGACTGTCTTGGGGTGAGGCTGGGTTCAAGGCTCACATGATGTCAGGGACCCCATGTCTCCCTCTCCACGTCTCAAGTCCCTTCTTCTGTGTGGGCTCCATTCTCAGAAAGCGTCTTCTCTAGGACTGGCACAGCCCAACGTCAATGCTCCCAGAGTCCAGCCCAGTGGGAAAAAGAGCCTCTTCCATTAGCTCCTGCTAATGGGTCCTGAGAGTTACTGACCTGGGTCATGTGATGCCCCTGAGCCAATCACATGGTCCCTGAGAATGCAGAGTGCTGACTGGCTTTGCCCTTGTTTTCTAACTCAGATCTCTAACTCAGATCTCTAACTGGGTGATCTTAACTCAGATCACCCAGTCTGAAGGGGGGAGGGTGAGGTTGCTGGGAAAAAGAATACTGAAGTAGAGGGGGACAAGCCCGCTGCAGTGGTTTAGAATCTTAGGTTCTATCAAAGGAGCTACAGGGCTACTAGGTAGGTCAGGAAGAGAATCTCTAATGAAGAATATGTCATTTTAAAATGAGAAAGGGTTGATAGTTTTATGCTTAAAACAGATTGGACTGCAGGGTATAGGGAGCATGGGGTCTGGGAAGGTGCAGGGAACTCTATAGTAACCTGTGATAGAAAGGAAATATTGTCTACATGTTCCTCCTGTTATACTGTTTGTAGGCTCCTATTTGACGCACTGCGCCCTGCCTCAACCTTTCAATACATGAAATATATAAATACTGTTTGATATTTGCCTGATTATATGCCATGGTGTATTCAACTGTGATGAACACTTACATTTTTCTGTATCTTAATTTATTCAGATTTATTCCTAAAATTGCTTGTGAAATCTCACATCTTTGTTTTACTAAGCAACTTTCTAAAACAATGTTTCATTAGTTTCTTTTAAAAGCCAAAATGTGGCAATTGAAGTACTTTTAATTTCCATTAGACTTTAAACTGCAATTCTTCAACTTCACACCCAAGTGCTATTTGTAAGCATATCTTTTAAATAGAAGTCAATTTTAAAAAAAAAAAAAATCTTTGTACCTATCTCAGTGGAGTAGGGAGGCTTAAAAGAAAGCAACTAGTCAGTGCCTGACATTGATGGGCTCTCTATAAATAGAAACTCCCTTCCCATTCTTTTTAATACCTTTAAAAACTCTGATAAAGGAAAAGAAATGGACCATATCCACTATAGTTTGCAGAGATTGCGATATTCATGTTTTCCAAGAGGTTATATGACTTAAACTTAAGTTATAGTTTCATTTTAAATAAAGTATGTAATTTAATAATTAAAAATGAATTAGAATTGTGTGCAAACTTGTTCCAAAATTAGTTATATTTCCCATGGTTTATATAAGAAAAACATAGTGTTTTTCTTAAAATGAGAGCAAAAATGAAAACGCCAAAGAGATCTTTCCTCTTCTTAGGTTAGCAGAGGTAGCTGGGCACAGTGGCAGAATTCATTCCCTGGAAAGGGAGAGAAACCTCTGGCATGCCAAATGAGAAGGAGTCATTTAGTGCTGAGCTGGGTGCTGTTGACACCAAGTGTGGGTGGTGTTGGGCAAGCACAGGTCTGTGTTGCCCCCTCACCAGGTTGGAAAGGTGAAGGAGTGAGGGAGACCCCTGCGGGGAAGAGATCATCCCCAGCAGTGTCACCGAGGTGGGCATGAGGCTGGCACTTACGAGGAACAGAAGGACACCAGCATGTCTGGAGGATAAGATGCGCAATTAGAACCAAGCTGCATAATGACTGAGCCCACACGGTTGAGCTCTTTAGAGCCAGCAGAGGTGTTTGGATCTGATGCAGTGTGGCAATGTGATGCGAGGAAGGAAGCCACGCGTTCGGAAGATTCGTCTTTCTGTCATGATATGGATGTTCTGGACAGTGGTGAGAGACTACAGTCAAGGAGGCCAGCTGTCGCCTTTGCAATCATCTAGGAGAGGCGAGCTGGACCTCACCAAGGGGAGCATAAAAGGACGGTAAAGAGCTACGTGGGAAGATGTATAAAAGGAAGAAATGGCAAAGCTTAGCATCAGACTTGATTATTGGGAAAGAAGGAAAAGGGAAAGGAAATAACTCACAAACATTTTTTAAGACCAGAGGCTAGAAAGTTCATGGGCTCATGACATACATGACAGAGCCAGGTAGAAGACTGAAGGTAACATCAGCTCAGTTTGGACGTGCTGAGTCTAAGGTGACCTGAGCGACTTCCATGTGGAAGAGTTGGACTGCCGTTGATTCTGCAGGACTGCAGGCATCTCCTCCCGAATCTCTCCCTCCCTTCTCCCCTAACTGTGTCTTGAATCCATCCTGTTCAACCCATCCCCACCCTACTGTTTGAGTTGAGGTTTTCATCCCCTCCTGCCTTCAAAGAGTATAATAGTCCTAACCAAGTTTCCTTCCTCCAGACTCATCCTCTTTAATCCATCATCTTCCACGTCATTGAACTTTTCCTCTTATTTCTCATATGCCCATAATTTGGTTTTCCAGATTACTAATTCAGTATGGCTCTAGGGAGACTGTAAAGTGTGGCGGATTATGAATGGAACTGCCTTTGCTTATCTCTAAAAAAAATCAAGTAAAGGGTTTTAATTAGTTTCTAATAACTTACAAGTGTTGAACATGATTTCTGTCAGAGTCCCTTGGACTGCAAGGAGATCCAACCAGTCCATTCTAAAGGAGATCAGTCCTGGGTGTTCTTTGGAAGGACTGTTGCTAAAGCTGAAACTCCAGTACTTTGGCTACCTCATGCGAAGAGTTGACTCATTGGAAAAGACTCTGATGCTGAGAGGGATTGGGGTCAGGAGGAGAAGGGGATGACAGAGGATGAGATGGCTGGATGGCATCACCGACTCGATGGACGTGAGTCTGAGTGAACTCTGGGAGTTGGTGATGGACAGGGAGGCCTGGCGTGCTGCGATTCATGGGGTCGCAAAGAGTCGGACACAACTGAGCGACTGAACTGAACTGAATGTTATTCTGAGACTGGACCACAAGGATGACTTGATTTATAAGGACTGTAGTGATTTCTGTATCTGACTCTCTCACTAAATGTGAGTGCCTATGGGGTAAAGACTGTAACTATGTATCTGTGAGATACCAGAGTCTGGTGAAGTGTCTGGGCATGTGTTGGGTTCAGCAGATACTGGCTGAGATGAACTGATGGAAGCAGTGGGTTGAGTGTCAGATATGAGTCAAATTGGTGAAGATGGTTGTAGTCTCAGAGGAATGGGAACAAAGAGCAGGGAAAAGACTTTTAGAGTGGCTATCTTCTCAGAAATGTATGGGGCACCATGTGCTGATTTTTTTTTTTTTTTTTAACAGCAGCTACAGAGCCAGGGGGTCAGTAGTGTGGGCCCTGAGTAAGCCAGTCCCGGGACTGCGTCTGTCTAAGGCCCTGCATGCCCTTGGGCTCTTGAAGTTTCCCACAGGGCTGCCTACCTACCTCCTTGTATATCATTGAGGTGTTATCCAGACACTCAGTGAAATTTGGAGAAAAATCAGTTTCGATATTTTCTTACAATGAAGAAAATCCCTAGAAGGGATTTTGATTTTTCTCAGACTTCACATCCCTTGGTTCTGTTATGCCAAACTCAGCAGAACCTTTTGCCTTCAGTCTTTCCCAGCATCAGGGTCTTTTCCAATGAGCTGACTTTTTGAAGGCAAAAGGAGAAGAGGGTGGCAGAGGATGAGATGGTTTAGATGGCATCACTGATTCAACGGACATGAACTTGGGGGCAAACTCTGGGAGATGGTGAGGGACAGGGAAGCCTGGAGTGCTGCAGTCCATGGTGTCGCAGAGTCAGACATCACTGAGTGACTGAACAACAACAGCAGAACCTGTTTCAAAATGAATCCGTGCGTTTGGGATGGAGTTAGGTCACACAAGCAGATTATTGGCTTTACAGGTAATGTTGTCCAAGCCCATCCGTTGGAAGAGCCACCTCCTTCTGTAAATATCAAGAATGGTAATAGGATTTAAAGCAAAACCAACTGCTCCTACTTCTGGATTCTTGCAGGAACTTGTTGAGGGTGGGGAGCTTGAACTTGACTTCTCAGAAGAAAATATTAAGCTTAAACCTGCTTTAAAAACTATCCAAGGAGACCTCAGAGACAGGAACTGGGGATATAAGAGCCAATTACTGCATTTCAGAGATAGAAAATCAAATCAGCCCAACTGGAGGGTTTTTTTTTTTTTTTTTTCTGCTTCTGATAGAAAACTCACAGTATCTGTCTTATGTGATGCTACAGAAGGGGTTTTAGATCTCACCAACTGTTTAAGCATTCATAGCGAACTGTAGTGAGTGGCCTGGGAAGCTTAATTCTGTCCATTCTGTCTGTGTCCTTTTGAAATTATTGAAAATCCTTTCATCTAGATCATGGTTACAGATGATTATTCCAATTAATTTACGATTGTTTTCCTTTTCTCGCCTTTCTTTCTAAATATTAAATTGCATTTATCAGGTGTGTATTTTGGCAGACACTATCTTTCTGAAGTGGCGTTATTATCAGTCACAGTCTTCTGAGAGTGGTTTCCAATTTGGTGATCCCAGCTGGGAAGATTATCACCTCAACAGTGCATTCAAAGGGCTAAGGGACACTCCAGAAGCAGGCAGAGCCCCAAAGGCAAGGCTCTCCTGGCTGGACTCCCTGCCTCCAGGCTTAAGCCCTTTGAATGGATCCTCCATACAGTTCTCAGGCTGCCACTGCCCACAGGACGGCATCCAAACTCCTTGACAAGGTTTGACACCTGTGATTTGGCCTCTGCGTCTCTGGCCGATTTTGTTCTTTGCCACCATCAATATCTTTCTTGCCCACATCCCGAATATCTCCACCAAAGGGCAAGGGCTGAGTCTCTCCTCCACTGCTGACTCCCAGCCCTAGAGTAGAGCCCAGCACATCGGAGTGCAGTAAATATTCGTGACCGTCTGGCCCATGCTCCGTTTTCTCTGGCTCAGCACAGAGAAAGCCATTTCTCTTCAGGACAACAAAGGTCCATAGCTGGCCAAGCTCCAAATGATCTGTCTTTCTAAAGAAGGGGGGCCAGTGAGGGCTTGGGGATACTGAGTTTTATCTTTTACCCTGTCACATGTGTCACATAACAGCTCTCTAATGACAGTATAGTAAAGAGACCCTCATCTGCCAGCCATGTGCTCTGTCGTCTGGGGCTCCTATGTTAGCTCAACCTTCTGACCTTTTGATGCATCTCCTGGGGCCCCATAGTCTCTGGGTCTTAGACTCTTTGCATGCATGCGGGCTCAATCATGTCTGACTCTTTGACCCCATGGACTGAAGCCTGCCAAGCTTCTCTGTCCATGGGATTTTCCTGGCAAGAATAATGGAGTGGGTTGCTATTTCCTTTTCCAAGGGATCTTTCCAACCGAGGGATCGAACCCAGGTCTCCTGTTTTGCAGGCAGATTCTTTACCATCTGAGCCACCAAGGAAGTCTTGGACTCTTTAGGGGTTTCTATGCCCTGACCGGATCTGAAACAAAGCTGTGGACTTGGCAAAGTTGATCTTTGATAATACTCTCTTGTCCTCATCTCTTTTCTCCATTTTCTGTCACCCACCTAGTACCCCTCCCCCCACCCCATCCCTTTACTCTTGAGTAAAGATCTGGAATCAATATCTTGTTGTGCCTGGGGGTAGAAAGTTGAGAAATCAGCCCTGACTGTGTGCCAGGCCCAGAGCCGGTCTCACCTGCCCTTTCTACCTTTGATCACCAATCTTTGATGCAGATATCATAATTCTCATTCTTTATCCAAGAAAATTGAAGCTTAATGATGCTGAGTAGTGGAGCAAAGACAGAGACAGAAGATAGGGACAAGATGTCTTTGGAGTCACACAGATCTGAGGATTGAGTCTTGGTTCCACCATTGGCAGACTGTTTGAGCAGGTTACTTGGCCTCTCTGAGATAGTGTCCTAGCCTGTAAAATGGGAATAATCATAGCAGAGAGTTTGATACTTGGTAGCCCAAAAGGCAATGGCACCCCACTCTAGTACTCTTGCCTGGAAAATCCCATGAATGGAGGAGCCTGGTAGGCTGCAGTCCATGGGGTCATGGGGGGTCGGACATGACTGAGTGACTTCACTTTCACTTTTCACTTTCATGCATTGGAGAAGGAAATGGCAACCCACTCCAGTGTTCTTGCCTGGAGAATCCCAGGGATGGGAGAGCCTCGTGGGCTGCCATTTATGGGGTCGCACAGAGTCAGACATGACTGAAGCGACTCAGCAGCAGCAGCAGCAGCGGCCCAAAAGGGAAAAAAAAATGGAAAATGTTATTATTTAGTCACTTCAGAAACGTCACACAGCTTGTAAGGTGCAGAGCTGGGATTTGAACCCAGGCCTGCGTGGCTGCAGATGCGGTGCCGCCCATTGTAGCACACGCCTCTTGGACACACCGCCGCCAGTCACACCTGTTGAATGAATGTGTATTTAAGTCATTCAGCTCACAGACACTTAGGGCCCCAAGAGGTACAGGCTCAAAATGGAGGCATATTCAGAGATATGGAATAAAGGAAAAAATACAATTCAATTCCTGCTTTATCTTACAAGAAAAGTATCACAAAAGAAGGAATTTTTAATTTTTTCATTAAAAAATTAAAGTCACTATTGACAAATAAAATTGTAAGATACTTAAAGTATACTACATGATGGGCTTCCCTTGTGGCTCAGATGATAAAGAATCTACCCGCAATACAGGAGGCCGGGTTTGATCCCTGGGTCAGGAAGATCCCTGGAGAAGGGAATGGCTACCCACTCCAGTATTCTTGCCTGGAAAATTACATGGAACAGGGGAGCCTGATGGGCTACAGGCCTTGGGGTTGCAAAGAGTCAGACATGACTGAGTGACTAACGCACTGACTTGATATATATGTGCATTGTGAAAGAATTTCCCCCCATGCAATTAATATATACTCATCACTTAAGTTCTACTCTATTAGCAAATTTCAGTAATACA
The DNA here is from genome assembly GCF_027580195.1 of Bos mutus. Lineage (NCBI taxonomy): Eukaryota > Metazoa > Chordata > Mammalia > Artiodactyla > Bovidae > Bos > Bos mutus. Next base: position 20,753,243 of record NC_091630.1, read on the forward strand.
ATATGGTATTGTCAACTATAGTCACCACGCTATACTATAGATCCTCAGATCTTATTCATCTAATAGCTGATAGCTTGTACCCTTTTAACAACCTCTCCCTATTTCCCCCACCCTTAGCCCCTGGCAACCACTTTTCTACTCTCTAGTAGTAGTTTAGTCACTAAGTCGTGTCCAACTCTTGAGACCCCATGGACTATAGCCCGCCATGGACTATAGCTCCTCTGTCCATGAGATTCTCCAGGCATGAATACTGGAGTGGGTTGCCATTTCCTTCTTCAGGGGATCTCCCCAACGCAGGAATCGAACCCGGGTCTCCTGCACTGCAGGCAGATTCTTTACCGACTGAGCTATAAGGGAAGCCCTGTCTACTCTCTATCTCCATGCATTCAATTTGTTGTTGTTGTTGTTGTTTTTGTTGCTGCTGCTGTTGCTAAATCACTTCAGTTGTGTCCGACTCTGTGCTACCCCATAGACAGCAGCCCACCAGGCTCCATCGTCCCTGGGATTCTCCAGGCAAGAACACTGGAGTGGAAGATTACACATATAAGGAATGTCATGCAGTATCTGTCTTTCTTTGGCTTATTTCACTAAACACAATGCCCTCCAGATTCACTCACATTGTCACAAATGGCAGGATTTTGGAAGGAGTTTACTTTTGCTACATAACTAAACGTCTTTGAAATCCTCTGACTCAGATATTTTTTTTTTACAAATCTGGCAGTGGCTCCCTCTCCCTCCTCTTTCTGTCCCTGACATGGCTTTTTTGCTTCCTGCTTCTTCTCCACCTAGGCCCTAATAAATAAGTCAACCTTCAGTTCAGTTCAGTCTCTCAGTCATGTCCAACTCTTTGCCACTCCATGGACTACAGCATGCCAGGCTTTCCTGTTTATCACCAACCTCCAGAATTTACTCAAACTCATGTCCATTGAGTAGATGATGCCATCCAACATCTCATCCTCTGTCAAACCCTTCTCCTCCTGCCTCCAGTCTTTCCCAGCATCAGGGTATTTTCAAATGAGTCAGTTCTTTGAATCAGGTGGCCAAAGTATTAGACTTTCATCTTTAGCATCAGTCCTTCCAATGAATATTCAGGACTGATTTCCTTTAGGATGAACTGGTTGGATCACCTTGCAGTCCAAGGGACTCTCAAGAGTCTTCTCCAACACCACAGTTTAAAAGCATCAATTCTTCGGCACTCAGCTTTCTTTATAGTCCAACTCTCACATCCATTCATGACCACTGGAAAAACCATAGCCTTGACTAGACAGACCTTTGCTGGCAAAGTAATGTCTCTGCTTTTTAATATGCTGTCTAGGTTGGTCATAACTTTCCTTTCAAGGAGTAAGCATCTTTTAATATCATGGCTTCAGTCACCATCTGCAGTCATCCTAAGTCAACCTAATGTCTCCCTTTTCTTTGATTTCCTTTCCACCAGTTAATTAAGTGGATTCTTCAACTCAGAAGCAAGGCATGAGGTCATTCTAGTGTACAAGAATCCTCTCTGCTTTTAAAAGATTAGGAGAGGCGGAGAGAGGTGAATTTCAATTACCATGCTCTCTCTCCTGGAACTAACTAAAATTTAAACCTTAGTGCTAATCATAGTATAAGAGATACTGGGGAAGGAATTTTAAGCATCAGTGGAGGCTGGGGGGTTCTTCTGCACAAAGTTGACCCTGTAGACCTTTCAGCCTGGACTCAAATGCCCAGAGGTCAGGGCCTTGGCACCTTTCCCATGCCCCACACCAACCCCCATCAAAGCTCCCCTTCCTGCAGCGAGGCAGCCATCTGTAGAGAAATGAAAGGAAAGGCCAGTGTGACTCACCTCTCACTTTATCATTGCCAGCCCCTAGGCAGCATTGCACTGCCCTGTCACCAGCCCTTCCTGTAGCTGGGCACAGGATGACCTTATTGGGCTGAGTTTGTGGGAGAACTGCTCTTGCCAGAGGGTCGTGACATTCATGATGAGGGAAAGCCATCCCTCCTTCCTGCAGCATGAGCCCCTAAAGGGCAAGTGGACTTAGGGTTTGCATGCAGCCCCAAATCCTGGAAAGACATCTGCCCTGATTGGGAGCTCCTGGGAGTCACAGTAACCTGAAGAGGGGTGTGGGGTGAGTGGCCAGCAGCCTTTAACAGGTCTCTCCTGGGGAATCATTATGCTGTTTATGTGAGCTCTTTCCTCCACTTCCTGATACCACCACAGTCATGGGAACCGCTGGCAGGTTGCACCTTTGCACTTGCTTCTTTGGGATTTCAGCTGTTCAGTCCCTCACAGGAGGAAACACTGAACACACAGAGGTCTATATGACAGCTTCTTTCTAAGTGATGATTCTAGCTCTGGCAACCTGCTCAACGGTTCAGGACTCTTCCAACAAACATTTCTTGAATGCCTAATACATGCCAGATCTTGTCATGAACAAGACAGGTATGATCCTTGGCTTTGTGGAACAACCAGACTAGTGGAGCAGGCAGACCTGGAACAAAAAATCCCAACAGTGATGAATGCTGTGTTGACATGCACGTGTGTGTATGTATCATGCAAAAATATAACAACGATAGCATAGTATGTAATATAGTTTTTCTTTCCTATACAAAAACTCATTCTTACATATTTATCATCTAATTGCTTTATTCCACTTATTATTAAATACTGATGGAGTAGGAAATGGCAACCAACTCCAGTATTCTTGCCTGGAAAATTCTGTGGACAGAGGAGCCTGGCAGGCTACAGTCCATGCAGTCGCAGAGAATCAAACACCACTGAGCTTGCAAAGAAACAGATTATATACTGGACTTCTACCTACATAAATCTTTATGCTTTTTAGATTACTGTATAGAATTTCACAGTGTAGGTAAAACACAGTTAACTTAGTAATTATCCACCTAATGAATGGCTATGTTGATTCCACTTTTCACTGTTATAGGGGTGTAAAGAATGTTCTCAACAGGCCTGGGTGCCATGGTAAAGAGATTTTCTACAGTAGGTAGAAAGTAGTAGCAGCCGACTCTTCCTGAGTAGTAGACTCAGACTGAAAATGCTGAGTCAAGGGGGACTTCCCTGGAGGCCCAGTGGTTAAGAATCCAGGCTTCCACTGCAGGGGGTGGGGGGTGGGAGGGGAGTGGTCATGGGTTCGATCCCTGTTCTGGAAACTAAAATCCCACATGCCTCAAGGTGCAGCCAGCAAAAGAAAGAAAAAAGGAAATTGCTGAGTCATGATGTGCACAATTCTAAACTTGCCTAAATTCTACCAGTGGTCCTCCAAAATAGATAGTTCTATTTGTACTCCCACCAGCAACTTATGAGAGAATTCACTTACTGACACCTTTCCACATTTAATATTATCAGACTTCTTAACTTTTGCCACTCTGAAGGGTGAGAAATGATACCTTGTTATTTAAATTTTGCATGGGTCTATTTTCCAGTAATTCTTAAATAAGCTACTGAATTTCCAGTTAAATTACAGAAGCAGGAAGGATTCAGGCAGGCAGGTCTTTTCCATCCTCCAGGGACAGCCCAGTGCTGATAGGCACAGAGGAGGCGCTCAGAGATGCTAGAGCATTGATTGATTGCTTTGGATAATTTTAAATTTCCAAGAATTAAAATTTCTATTCAGTTGACCTAAATCTCCTGATTCTGATTGACCCAAATATATTTCTTATATCTAATGAGGTTTTATCACTAAACGTCTAATGTCCACCTAAGAGAAAAATTTAGTACCAGCTAAAGCTGGCCTGACAAGAGCCTACTGAAAAAGCTAGTTGTACTAAATTTAGAAATGTCAAGGAATTAAAAAAAAAAAAAAGCAAGAAACCAGCTGCCCTTCCTTAAGGGGCTGCTGCTGCTGCTTCTAAGTCGCTTCAGTTGTGTCCGACTCTGTGCGACCCCACAGACGGCAGCCCACCAGGCTCCCCCATCCCTTGGATTCTCCAGGCAAGAACACTGGAGCAGGTTGCCATTTCCTTCTCCAATGCATGAAAGTGAAAAGTGAAAGTGAAGTCGCTCAGTCGTATCCAACTCTTCGAGACCCCTGGACTGCAGCCTACCAGGCTCCTCTGTCCATGGGATTTTCCAGGCAAGGGTACTGGAGTGGGGTGCCATTGCCTTCGGGCTAACCATCCCCAAAGTGACTGAACCAAGGCAAAAAGAAAACAGGCAGGAAAATTGCATTGGAAGACTTCTTCCCTGAGGACAATTTCACCAACTAAGCAGATGTCCAGGGCAGGCTGAGGAGACAAGCATGGAGCCAGCCACCTTTGGAGCCATGTGAGAGGTAACCCCTGGGGTGTTTTTAAATCCCTGACTGATTAGATCTGCAGACTTTGTGGAAAAAGGCCAGGCCACAAGCACGATACGTTGTCTGAACACATAAGGATGTGGGGTAAGAAAAAACGATCAAAGTAAGCCTCCCCTTTCAAGCTTGCTTACCAAAAAATGGGACCATGATGGGCAGGGCCTTGGCCAAGGAATGTCACAGCCCTTGGAGGGGACCTGTCCCACCTGACTCCTAGGATTTCCTTCTGGGGCATCGGTTCGTCACCCTGTTCTATAATGACACCGCTGTTCAGGGTTCCTGGGGTTGCTCAGATGAACAATTCTCTAAAGAGGCAGTTTCAGCCTGAGTAGGACGGTGGGCTCCAGACCAGGCCACGTGGGAGAGGAAGGGGGCGTCAGATACGTGACTTACTGTCTTGCAAACGACCTCTGCCTTGCTGCGCCCTCCATCCCTCATAGAGAATTATGTCTACACCAGTTCAATTTCTTGTCTTCCTTCTCCCACCAATGAGAATTCAATTTTTCCCTCCATCCCTGGTATTCCCTGTGGTGTGGAAGTGGGGGACTTAGAAGCGACGGGGAGGGGTGGTAAGAAAAGGAAGGTGGGCTGGGGGAGGCCTGAGCTGACAGACTACAACCCTACTGGGCTCTAAGCCTCAGGTGTAACCCAGCACCCAGCGTAGCGCCTGGCACGCAGTAGACACTGTGTTGTGTGTCAGTCGCTCAGCTGCGTCCCACTCTCTGCGACCCCATGGACTGCAGCCCGCCAAGCTCCTCTGTGCATGGAATCCTCCAGGCAAGAATACTGCAGTGGGTTGCCATGCCCTCCTCCAGGGGATCTTCCTGACCCAGGGATCAAAGCCAGATCTCCTGAATTGCAGGCAGATTCTTTACTATCTGAGTCACCAGGGAAGCCCCAGTAGGCACTGAATATTTTTCAAGTGATTGACTAATTGAAAGACAGATGACAAAAGTGTAAGTGATCTATGAAGAGGAAGAAGCAGATGAAGGAGGAATAAGGCTGAGTAGAAATGGTGATAGGTAAGGGGGAAATGGAGCAGGATTAGGGCCTCGTCTCATTTGTTAAAAGCTGTATGTCTAAGCAGTGAAACACGTTTGGGGACATAGTAGGCAAAACATCAACTAACAGCTATCCCTGGTTGGTGGGATTATGAATAATTTTCATTTTCTTATTTTTTTTTACCAATATAGTCAATTTTCTATATGAAATATCTATTTCTCATACAAGCAAAATAGAAACATTATTTTATAAAAGGAAAAGCGAGGTGATACAGTCCCCTCAAAATTGAGATATTGATATCCCAACCCCCAGTACCTCAGAATACAATTATATTTGGAGACAGACTCTTTAAAGAGGTAATTAAGGTAAAATTAGGTCATGAATTCTATTGTTTTAAACCAGGCAGCCTGTGATACTTTGTTGTGATGGCCCTAGCAACTAATACACAAGGGAGACATTTTTAAAGTTTAAGATAATTACTCAGTACATTTGTAACTTATGTAATATTGCATTGTACTTCAGCTATACTTCAATTAAAGAATATTTCTTTGATACAGACAAAAATAACTTTGTAACTTCATAACGACCAAAAAATAGAAAATTTTTCAAGGAAAGACAAAATGGACAGGGAATAATATCAGAGAAGTGTTTTGGGCAATTTGGGAGGAAGACTATGGAAAAGCATATGGCGTTGTTATGTTCTTAGCATAGCAGTATTGTGTACCTTCGAAACAATAAGCTCTTTGATGGGAGAGAGAGCTGAGTTTTTATTACAGAGTTGAGACAGCCCCGCGGTAATTAACTCAGAGATATGGCCGTCCCCTCCCTGGAGTATCTACTCTGTAATGATCTCTAAGCAGAGGTGAAAGCTTCAAGGAAGGGAGGGGCCACCGAAGGGATCAAAGTGAGAGCAGAGGCTAAGACAGACAGGTTCTAAGGGTATTGGTAGGGAGAAGAAAAGGGAAACTGTGAGTTTTCCTTTTGGCTACCTACCAGTTTATTGCTTGTTTGTGGTCTCCTGAGTGTCTCATTCGGAGAAGGCAATGGCAACCCACTCCAGTACTCTTGCCTGGAAAATCCCATGGGCAGAGGAGCCTGGTAGGCTGCAGTCCATGGGGTCGCTAAGAGTCAGATACGACTGAGCGACTTCACTTTCACTTTTCACTTTCACGCATTGGAGAAGGAAATGGCAACCCACTCCAGTGTTCTTGCCTGGAGAATCCCAGGGACAGGGGAGCCTGGTGGGCTGCCATCTATGGGGTCGCACAGAGTCGGACACGACTGAAGCGACTTAGCAGCAGCAGCAGCAGCAGAGTGTCTCATCGGGGAGAGAATTCACGCTCCCAGTTCATTGCTTATTTGTGGTCTCCTGAGTGTCTCTTTGGGGAGAGAATTCAGGGGTGATTTCACCGGGGACAGATAAGACTTTCCTTCCTTCTTGGGGTCCGCTGCTCTCAGCAGGTGTCTGTCTTGCACGCTGCTGGGTATCACGGCTGGGGACGAGGGGAGCCGTTTTCACCACCAAGCCCCACAGGCAAGGGCAGGTGTGACAGGCTAGAGATCCATCTCGGGGGCTCTCCTGGTGGGACTCATGACCTTCGGGGACTGTGAAGTGAGTACTGCAGGCATCCTTATGGACCTGAAGTCCATCGTTCAGTCTCTCTCCCTGACTGTTGCTGTTCAAATCCAAACATGCTGTGTTTTCTCAAGACGATATACCATTCTAAAATGTGTTGCTCACCATTTTTTAAATTACAGCTTCATTGAGCTATAATTCACATACCATACAATTCACCTATTTCAAGTGTACAATTAAATGGCTGTTCATGTATTCTCAGAACTCTGCAGCCGTCCCCACAATTTTAGAACATTTTCATCACTTAAAAAGAACCCTGTATCTATTAACAGGCACTCCTCATTGCCCCTCCAACCTCCCCAGCTCCAGGCAACCACTAATCTACATTTCTGTCTATAGATTTGCCTCTTTTCTGATCTTTTCACATACATGGAATCATACCATATGTGGCCTTCTGTAACTGGCTTCTTTCACTTAGCATAATGTTTTCAAGGTTTATGAATGTTGCAGCTTGTCTCAATATTTCATTGTGTTTGCTGCTAAGTAATAGTTTGCTGCTGCTGCTGCTAAGTCGCTTCAGTCGTGTCCAACCTTGTGTGACCCCATAGACGGCAGCCCACCAGGCTCTGCCATCCCTGGGATTCTCCAGGCAAGAACTCTGGAGTGTGTTGCCATTTCCTTCTCCAATGCATGAAAGTGAAAAGTGAAAGTGAAGTCGCTCAGTCGTGTCCGACCCTCAGCGACCCCTTGGACTGCAGCCTACCAGGCTCCTCCGTCCATGGGATTTTCCAGGCAAGAGTACTGGAGTGGGGTGCCGTCTACTGTAGGTATAAACCATATTTTATTCATCCATCAGCTGGTGGATATTTAGGGTATTTCCACTTTGGGGCTGGTATAATGCTGCTATGAACATTCATGTACAAGTCTTTGTGTGGATATAGGTTTTCATTTCTCTTGGGGGTATACTTAAGACTGGAATTTCTGGGTCTGTGGCAACTATGTCTAACCTTCAGAGGATCGGCCAGACTGATTTCTAAAGTGACTGGACCATTTTATGTTCCCACTAGCAGTATAAAAGTGTTCTAAATTCTCCACACCTTCATCAAAAGTTGTCATTATTTGTCTTTTTTTTATAGCCATTCCATTGGGTTTGAAGTGATATTGTGGTTTTGATTTGTATTTTGCTGTTAACTAGTGTCCTTGAACATCTTTTCATGTGCTTATTAATTGTTAGCGTATCTTTTTTGGAGAACCGTCTATTCACCTCCTTTACCTATGTTTTAATTGAGCTGTATGTCTTTTTATTGTTGAGTTGTGTACATTTTGGGTAGTAAGACTCCCTTACCAGATATCTAATTTCAAAAATTGTTCCTCTGTTCAGTGAATTGTCCTCTCACTTTACACATGGTATCCTTTGAAGCACAAAAGTTTAAAATTTTGATGGTCTGTAATGTATCTACATTTTATTCTTGTTGCTTTTGGGGTCATTTTTAAGATACCATTGCCTAATCCAAGGTCGTGAAAATTTACATCAATGTTTTCTTTTAAATGTTTAATAGTTTAAGCGATTACATTTAGATCTTTGATCCACTTTGGGTTAACTTTTGTATATCGTGAGAAACAGGGTTCAATTTCAGTCTTTTTTGTGTAGATATTCAGTTATCCCATACACTTGAAAAAGCAATTCTTTCCCCATCCTTCCCCAAAATCAACTGACAGTAATTGTAAGGGTTGCTAAACATTTTTAAGGATTTTCTTATACCAGTCACACAAAAAGTCGCATGTAGGGACTTCCCTGATGATCCTGTGGTTAAGAATCTGCCTTACAATGCAGGTGACTCTGGTTCAATCCTTGGTCGGAGAGTTAAGATCCCACAGGCTTGGGAGCAACTAAGCCCTCGAACCATAACTAGAGAGTTCCATGTGTTGCAACGAAAACTCCTGCCTGCCGCAATCTGAGCAGCCAAATAAATAAATAAATATTTTCCAAAAGTCACATATAAGCTTCTTACACGTCATGTGTGTAATCAAAAATTACCCACAAGGATGAAGAAATGACAGACACCTTCCTATTCTAGTTCATTTTGAAAAATTGAGGAAACAAATTCTCAGTAGTTGCAGTTTATTTAACTTATAACTCAGTTCAGACAGACTTATTATCAGCCACGTATTCAGAGCCTGAGCCCAGATAGTGTTTGGTGAGCCAGAATTTTATCTGATGTGACTTTAGAAGATTCTTCCCAAACAGACTGCTAATGACTCAACATTTTGGATTCTGAGCGTTGAGGGAATGACTTGCAGGTGGTTTCAGTGACTGAAATCTGTGATCACCTTTAACAAGGGTTAAGGAGAAATGGCCCTTTGTCCTGCTCCCCACAAGTTCCCGGCTATCTTTTTTAACTTCTATGCTCTGCCCCTCTCCCATTTCCATTTCCAAAAATAGCAAGAAACTGGCAAGAAGTCCCGGGTTGCAATTTGTCATCCAGCTTTAGACACAGCTGTTTCCCCTCTTCTGGCAAAGTCAGTGATTTGGCTTGTCTTCTGGATGGAATGAACATTTTGTGAAGGGTGTCCAAAAAGGACATACCCCAGGGGCACACAAATGTCCCTCAATTTACTGCTACAGAATTCACTGTGGAAAGAAATGGAGGTAGGCATTTTTCAGTGAACCTTCAAAACTACTAGGAGTGTTGATCTCTATGCCAGGAGCGTAGAAGTGTAGTCTTTAGAATTCCTTGCCTCAGAATCACTGGAGGTGGGGGAAGGATGGAAAGAACTTGTTAAAATGTATATTCCGGAGCCGCCAATGAATCAGAAGTTCTGGACGGGGGGTGGATGTAAGGACCTGTATTTTAACAGGGACTTTAGGTGGCTCTCTTGGGCTTCCCTTGTGGCTCAGCTAGTAAAGAATCCGCCTACAATAAGGGAGACCTGGGTTCGATCCCTGCGTTGGGAAGATCCCCTGGAGAAGGGAAAGGCTCCCCACTCCAGTATTCTGGCCTGGAGAATTCCATGGACTGTGTAAAGAGTCGGACACAACTGAGTGACTTTTTCTTTCACTTAGGTGGTTCTCACAAACACTAAAATTTGAAAACTGCCTCCTTGGGAGCTTTTCCTCAAAGGTAATGTGAATGAATACTTGCTGAGATCACCAGCTTTGGAAATATACAGAACCAGAGTTAAACGTCAGTTTCTTTTCCTACAAAATAAGGTTCACTCCCCAGGTCCCAGGTAGAAAAGGGCTGGCCTGGAGTAGGGATGTGGATGAAGCTCGGGGTCTAGTACAATGCAACTTTCACAACAGTGTCCCCCCAGTCTGGGTCACTTGGCACCCTGTAGGGTTGCCAGATAAAATTCAGGACACCTGGTTAACTTGAATTTCAGAAAAACAACAATAGTTTTTCAGTGTAACTGTGGCAACAATGCCAAGGTGAGTTTCCAGGGCCCAGGGGCTGCTAGGACAAGCTCCATAGAAGGATTTGGGACATTGTTCCTTGATTGACAGCTGAGATCTGTGTTTCAGTCTCCAGCCCTTCCAGACATTCTGTGAGCTTCTCAGATTATTTAAATGAATCACTTTTCAACTTTAATTCACTGACGTCAATTTTTGTTGCTTGCAGCTATGCGCTCTGACTGATAGAGCGTCTGTAACTCCCTACTCAACAGCTTACCATCTGTTCTCTCTTACCATCACTCCTCTGAGCTCCCCTTGAAGCCACCAGGAGCCTCCTAATGGCACAGTCTCTCTGGCTTTTCTTGATTCTATACCCTTTTCTGGTGGAGGAGTGTGTAGAGGACACAGGGCACCCATGGAAACTCTACTGGAAGGGAGCTAGGAGAGTAAAGACCCTGCCTCAGTGTGCTACTGCAGAGACCCCAGCTCAATAGCTAGTGATGTCCACCAGCAAACCCAACTAGAAGCCAGTGGGCAAGGGAGCCTGTGAATATGACGCTTTTCAAGTCAGAGTTCTAGGCCTGGAACAGGGTAAAGATGAAGGGAAGATCAGTGTGATGAGGCAGAAAGAATATATTGAGCATGCAGGGTATATATGCTGTCTTAGGTTTGGTTCCTTGAAGCAGAGCCCGAGATGGGGTTTGTATGCAACTGACTCCTGGAGATACTCCTGGGAGAACCATATGAGGAGGGGAGCCCGGAAAGCAGGATGGGCCAGGGAAGGGAACTAGGCAAAGATGTATTAGTTTCAGGATGAGCCTAGTCCCAGCTTCCTCCCCTGAGTTACTTTGGAGAAAAGTTGTTTTGTAGAAATTATCCTGCTCAGCTGGGCTCTTATACACACACCGCTACACACTTTTTATTGGCCATGGGCTATACCTGACATAATCAACCAAGCCTCTCCCAGTGAGGGGGCCTCCTTTGGCCAAGGACAGGCCTTAGGAGAAGGGGGCAGGCATGAGCTATTGGCCACCAGCATGCACCGCAGCTGGGGTCAGATGACTGAACCTGGGTGGGGGCACCAGTAGCATCTGTCAGAAGGACATCACCTCCTTGTTATCTCTGCATGATGAGGCAAAAATTCTTTTCCCCTTGTGCACTTTTATAGTTGACAGGTTTTCTAATATTGAGTCTTATTTTTTTTGGAACTAGACACATAAAATTAAATCCACGCAGTGAAACCACCTGATCGATTGTAGGCAGAAGTAACAGTAAATGACTCCGTATTCTTGACCCCTGCAGTGACCTCTTGACCACACTGAGCAGATGGTCCTGCTCACTGGCAATGCCAGGCCCAAGCTTGGCCCTGTTTCACTGCTTATGATCAGGGATTTTCTTGTTCATCAGGTTCGGTATGGGCTTCCCAGGTGGCTTGGTGGTAGAGTCTGCCAGCCAGTGAAGGAGACACGGGTTCAATCCCTGGGTTGGGAAGATCCCCTGGAGCAGGAAGTGGCAACCCCCTCCAGTATTCTTGTCTGGAAAATTCCATGGACAGAGGATCTTGGTGGGCTACTGTCCATGGTGTCGCAAAGAGTCAGATACAACTGAACAACTGAGCACACACACACACACACACACACACGCATCAGGCTCAGCGGGCCAGTCGTTGAGCTCTTCATAGGCCCTGCTTGTATGACTCATAGATCAAGAATGTAATTAATATGGCTAATAGAGGGGGGCACCTGAGGAGTCAAGGCAGCTGGTGCTGGACCTTAAATAATAATAAGTGCAAAGTGACATGCATGCTCATCACTTCAGTCGTGTCTGACTCTTTGCGACCTTGTGGACTGTAGCCCACCAGGCTCCTCTGTCCATGTGGATTCTCCAGGAAAAAAATACTGGAGTGGGTTGCTATGCCCTCCTCCAGGGAATCTTCCCAACCTGGGAATCAAACTCACATCTGCCTGCATCTCCAGCATTGCAGGCAGATTCTTTACCCTCTGAGCCACCTGGGAAGCCCATGTGGCAAACATATTAGAACCTTAATATATGTTGTCTCGTTTAGCCCTTACAATAGCCCAGGAAGTGGGAATTATTCTTCTCATTTAATCGTTGAGGAAGTCCCTAGACTGGGGATTAAGAAGGAGCTCTAACTTTTGTTCAGCCACCAATGAAAACTGAAAACACTAGACCAAATGAATGGCCATGTTTCTAGGAGTCGTGAGTCTCAGCAGAGACACCCAGGGAGTCAAGGGGCCGCTGAGAGGGTAGGGCTGACCATATGCACCGCAGCCACAGCAGCTCTGCCTCGATCTGTCTGTTGTCAGGACTGGCTTCCTGGGTGTGCCACCAGGGCAGCCCCACAGGGCCTGCCAGGCTCAGAAGGGGCCTGTGCATACGATTTAGTGCCCTGCAGGTGCCATCCTGAAATTCTTAATAGTTTTGTCTAAATTTGCGTTTTGTAAGTGAAATACTATGAAACAGTAGAACATGTGCCAGGAGCTTGGAGCTCTGCCTTGTGCTCGGTCCCACTTCCTGTTGCCTCTCAGCTTCTGTGGTCTCCACTGTCTGTTCTTGGCCAGTTACTTTTCTTTTTCCCAGTCCATCACAGACAAATAAATGGTCCTATGTATATGATTAACACCCAGCTCACAGCAATTGTGACTCACCTCATGAGTTTGACAACACTGAAACTGGTCTAATACTGTCTTCAGCCAGATAAGTTCAGTCAGACAGGTTCACCCTTGGAGGTTCCAGTGATGTCAGATTGTCATTTGTTGTTGTTGTTCAGTCGCTCAGTTGTGTCCAACTCTTTGAGACCCCATGGACTGCAGCATGCCAGGCTCCCCTGTCCCTCACTATCTCCCGGAGCTTGCTCAAGTTCATGTCCATTGAGTCGGTGATGCCATCCAACCATCTCATCCTCTGTCATCCCCTTCTCCTCCTGCCCCCAATCTTTTCCAGCATCAGGGTCTTTTCCAGTGAGTCGGCTTTACACATCAGGTGGCCAAAGTATTGGAGGTTCAGCCTCAGCTTCAGCATCAGTCCTTCCAATGAATATTCAGGGTTGATTTCCTTTAGGATTGACTGGTTTCATCTCCTTACAGTCCAGGGGACTATCAAGAGTCTTCTCTGGCACCACAATTCGAAAGCATCAATTCTTCCATGCTCAGCCATCTTTATGGTCCAGCTCTCACATCCGTACATTTCCAAATGCTTGTGTTCAGTTCTTATAGTTATCCCACAGCAGACCAGTAACAACAGTGGACCATGATAAAAAGCTCTGCTTTAGACTCTTCTGTGGGTGTCAGGATCCTGGAATTACCTGTCCAAATCACACAGACCTGCTTCCAGGGTCTTCATGGGCCTCTTCACCTGAGTCATTCTCCCGGTTTGCATTTCCCTAGGCCAAGGGGCAGCTGTTTGCAGGGGGCAGTGGGGATGGAGATTGAATATGTATGCTGGGGTGTCTACATATGCATTTGAAGCACTGCTGGTGCAGGATGGAGGGAGGATGGGAAGAGAAGGGGGGCAGGCTGCCAGCTGGTGGAGGAAGAGGAGCACAAAGATTTGGAGTGAGCCCAGCTGAAGGAATCCAGCCATTTCTCGACACATCTGGACCTTATCCAGAGTGCCTGCCAGTCAGGAAACTTTCGATCAGGCATCTTCCATTTTGACTAACAGTGTTTTGAATGCGGATTTCTATCCTGTGGGCATGGTCAGGAGCCTCCTAGCACTTTGCAGAGCAGGTGGGGGGCATGTGGACGTGTGTGTCCTTCAGGTCCCTCCCTTAGCTGCACGGAGACTGCAGCCTCCTCAGCTCTGCCCCTCCCTCTCTTAGTGTATCTGATACACGGCTTCTGATGCCTGCCTCGAGCCAGATTTCTCAACACTCTGGGAAAGGACTTTGTTTATTTTCCTTAAGTTTGAAAGCAAACACCCCAAAAGACCCCAAAGTAACACCCCAACACCCCAAAAGTAAGACAGGCAAATGACTCGAAAATTTAAACACACACACACAATTAGCCAATAGGCATATATCTTATGTTTACATTTTATTTGTAAAGGATATTATGAATGATCCAAATGAACAGCTGGATAAAGAGGTACACAGGGCAGAATCTGAAAGAGTTCTAAGCACAGGATCTGAGCTGTGGAGTTGCGGTTGCCACCCTCCCAGCATCTGTATGCTTTCACCAACTTGGAAGCTCCCCCAAACGCTGTCACAAAGGGATGTTTAGGGAGGTTTAATCATGTAGGCATCATCAGTTACTAACTCAAGTCTCCAGTCCCTCTCCCCTCACCAGAGGTTGGAAGGTGGGGCTGAAAGTTCCAAGTTCCTACTCAAGGTCAGGTCTTCCTGGCAACCAGCCCTCACCCTGACCTAGGGGGCCACCAGGAGTTGCCTCCTTATAACAAATAGTGCTCCTCTCTTTCCTGTCACTCATGAAATTCCAAGGAATTTGGGAGCTCTGTGTCATGAAATGTGAGCAAATACAAAATGCTGTCACCGAAGGTGCTGCTATCCCCCGTTATTACTTGGGAAATGACAAGGGTTTTAGGAGCTCTGTGCCGGGAACTGGGGACAAAGAACAAATATATGTTTCTTTTTGTATCACAGTGTCCTACCCTCACAGACCGCTCTGTCATTGCCAACTGGCCTTGGAGGAGTAGAATGACTGGCCTGCCCGGCTGCCCTCAGCCTCCCTGTGGTCATCACAGCCTCTGCTGTCTTCCTGTCTCCCCCTTGCCACCCCCACCCCCAGTGCTCCCTGGACCACTTTTGTCTTTTCAATTAAATACTCTTTATCCATGAATTCCTCTCTGTAGTCCTCCTCTTGCTTTTCTTTTTCCTTTTTTTGTGGCCTCCCCACACAATTTGTGGGATCTTAGTTCCCTGACTGACCAGGGATTGAACCCTCGCCCTCAGCAGTGACAGCTCGGAGTCCTAACCACTGGACCACCAGGGAATTCCACCCTCTTGCTTTTCACTGAGGCCATATTTAAACTTCATTCTGTCGTTTCTTGGCCTTCCCTGGGAGGAACCACATACTCAGTCCAACACCTTGAAATGGAATTATGTAAAAAAACAATGTGTTACCTTCAAACTAGTAATTTCACCTCTAGGAATTTATCCTAGGAGATAACTAAGAATAAAACTTTAGCCCCACTGGCTTTCATCACTGTAACATTTGATATGAAAAGGTAAAAATAAATATCCAATTAGAGGGCATTAGTTAAATAAATAGTGACATATCCAAGGTGTATGGCAGAATACTTAAGGGTGTGGGAAAATGTCAATGATGTATTATTAAGTAATAATTTGAGGTTACAAAATTATTTTAAAGTCTCATTTTTGTAAAAACAGAGACTTGCCTGGTGGTTAAGACTACAGGCTTTCAACACACGGGGGTTACAGGTTCGATCCCTGGTCAGGGAAATAAGACTGCACATGGTCTTGTGGTCAAAAATTATTTTTAAAATTTTTTTAAAAAAGAAGAGGAAAAACCCACACATGTTCTTACAGAAAATGTAGCTCTGCATGATGGGACTTCTAGGTGACATTTATTTCTTCATTTCTGCTGTCTTGGGGATTGTTTGCAGCAACTGCCATGGGCAAGACTCTAGTCCCATGTTCTGCTTCCCTCCCCGCAGGTGTGCTGGAAGATGGCGTGACCTCCAACGGCGTGCCCCGATCGACAGCCCCGAGTGGAATATCCAACCCAGAGAAGAAGATGAGCTGTGGGACCCAGTGCCCGAATCCTCAGAGCCTCAGCTCAGGCCCCCTGGCCCAGAAACAGAACGGCCTCCGGACCGCAGAGGTAGGTCACAGCCGCAGAACGGACGAGAAGGTTGCTTTCGGGCAGAGCCATGCTGAGACTGCACCCACGGAAGCGGCCGTGATGGCTCACCTTGCCAAAGGAAATTCTCCACCCACCCGTGTGAAAATTGTTGTAAAGAAAACAGCAGGGCCCCACCTCCCACCCCCTGCCTTGAGGGCTGCTGTGTTTGGTTGAATCAGCGGAAATGGATCCTTGATATTTGGGCTCTAGAGGAAGTGTGTGTTTGTTTAAATACAGCTTTGTTCAAGGGTCTCCTTTGCCGTCTCATCTTGATAGTGAGGACTGTACTGGTTGCAGGAACTAGTCTCACGCCAGGCAGTCGGCGTCACAGGGCTTGGCAGGGAACAAGACCAGAGCCCAGCATGTAGGAGACAAGCCTGGAGTCTTACCTCACCCTCCAGCCAGGCAGACAGCAGAAGGGTCCCCTGGGGGATCCTGTTGTATGATGTGGTGACGGCACCACCCCACACTGTTGCTATTGGAGATGGAGTGGGGCTGCAGAGTCCCTGGACCTAGCTGGCATCCTTTCTGATTCTTTCTTTTCTCTCAGAGCCGTTCTTGGGAAGGACTCTTCCTGCTGCTGCTCCTGACTGCTCCTTAGCAGACCAGCACGGGGGTCTGCAGTCTTTCCCCCCTTGCCCCCAACTCCATTCCTCCCTCTCACTTCCTCACCATCCCCCATAACCCACTTCAAAGTCCACTACTTACCTGCTCACTCAATACCTGTCTTTCCCGTCTCCTCTGTCAAAACTTACTGGTCCTATCCCTCAGGCCAGTGCCATCTATTGGATGTCTGAAGATCCGACTGGATTATCTAATGATAGAATTCTTGCCCATATCAGTGAGTTGCCTCTCTAAGCTTTAGTCAGAAAACCTGTTGCAAGTTGAGCTCAAATACTCCTGGACTAAGTGATTTTGCAGAAATCACTCAGTTTCCCAGAGTCTCAGGATCCTTATCCACACAATGGAAATGATACCAAAATGAGAGAACAGACGGGCCTGCTCTTTGGGAACTGAGAAGTGCAGTGAGAAGGGCAGTAAGGATTCAACAGAGGCTGGTGAGACACCCAGCACCACAACCCCGAGAAAGGAAACACTGATGGTAGTTCTTCAGACACACAGAGGGTCCTGGCTGGGGAGTAGATTTGAGGGCAGCGGTGGCCTTCCTGGGGTCCTGTATGGTCTGCTTTCTTTGTGCATAAGCTGACCTTCTAGAGGCCCAAGCATCATTGCCATCTCCCAAGGCAATCTGGGTCCCACAGAATGACGCCCAGAAGCTCAGTCACTGCTCTCGGTCAGGCCCTGACTTTTGTTCCCCAGCCTGCTCCCCACACCGCACCCTCACCTTTTGAGCCAAGATGAGCACCAAAGGGAGGAAGCAGCTTCGCCCAGTGTGAGTGTGCCTTCACTTTAAAATCCATCACTTTAAAATTGTGTTGTGCAGTTTATACAGTGCTTTTAGGTCTTCTGGGCTTCTCAGGTGGCTCAGTGGTAAAGAATCCACCTGCCAGTGCAGGAAATGTAGGTTTGATCCCTGGGTCAGGAAGATCTCCTGGAGGAAGAAATGACAACCCACTCCAGTGTTCTTGCCTGGAGAATCCCAAGGACAGAGGAGCCTGGTGGGCTATACTCCATGTGGTCACAAAGAGTCAGACACGACTGAGCACGCACGCTTTAGGTCTACTGGCTCATTCATTTTACCCAAGAGTGTGTAAAGTAAGCATCATCCCATTTTATAGACAAGGAAACTGAAATTCACTTGATCGAGAACATGAATAGGTCTGATAAGTGCTAGAGATGGGTGTCAGTAACATTAAATTGAAACAAGTGACTATAAGAAAAATAGAGCAGATAGATCTTAAAGTCCTTTTTTTGTTGAAGAATAATGTATTAGTCAGCTATTGCCACAATAATGCTGCATGACAAAGCAAGTCAACATTTAGTGGCTTAAAACAGGAATCTTTCTCCTCTCAATCAACCACAACTTGAATGGCTAGACCTGACTTCAGGCTCCAGGTCTAGCTTAGTCTGTTCCGTGTATATTATTCTGGGAATCAGGCTAAAAGAGCAGCAGCTCTCTGGGATTTATTATGCCTGTGGGAAACCCAAGAGGGCAAACCCATTTCATGTCACTGTTCCCATCAGACCCTCCAACCTCCTATTGGTCAAAGTAAGTCACACAGACAAACCCAACATCAGCAAGACAAGGAAGTGGAGTCTGTCTGCAGTGGATAGACAGCAAAGGATTAGCAATCTACTACATGCAGCATACGTATAGAAAAATGCTCAAGTCAGTCCTAAGTGCGATGAATTTTAATAAGGCGACACACACATGTAACCATCATCTGTAAGGAGACACAGAACAGTATCATTACTCCAAGTATCCCGTGTGCCCCTCACCATAGGGACTCGGATGTGTCTGTCACCATCCGCCCCATAACATAACCACTCTCTGACATCTAGCATTAGAGATCAGTTTTGTTTATTTTTGACTTTTATAAATGGAATCATATAGTATGTGCTCTTTTGGGTCCAGCTTCTTTTGTTCAGCATTATGCTAGTGGGAATTATCCATGGTGCTGTGAGTTGCAAAAATTTCCTCATCTCCACTACCATGTATATTCTGTTAAATGAATACACCACAATTTAACTCGTACTTGAAGGACATTTGGGTTGTTTCCAGTTTAGGGCTGTTGTGAACAATACAGCTGTTAATGTTCTTTTTTAAAATTAATTTTTATTAGAGCAAAGGTGATTGCAGCCATGAAATTAAAAGACGCTTACTCCTTGGAAGGAAAGTTATGAGCAACCTAGATAGCATATTCAAAAGCAGAGACGTTACTTTGCCAACAAAGGTCCGTCTAGTCAAGGCTATGGTTTTTCCAGTGGTCATGTATGGATGTGAGAGTTGGACTGTGAAGAAAGCTGAGCACCGAAGAATTGATGCTTTTGAACTGTGGTGTTGGAGAAGACTCTTGAGAGTCCCTTGGACTGCAAGGAGATCCAACCAGTCCATTCTAAAGGAGATCAGTTCTGGGTGTTCTTTGGAAGGAATGATGCTAAAGCTGAAACTCCAGTACTTAGGCCACCTCATTCGAAGAGTTGACTCACTGGAAAAGACTCTGATGCTGGGAGGGATTGGGGGCAGGAGGAGAAGGGGACAACAGAGGATGAGGTGGTTGGATGGCATCACCGACTCAATGGACGTGAGTTTGAGTGAACTCTGGGAGTTGGTGATGGACAGGGAGGCCTGACGTGCTGAAGTTCATGGGGTCGCAAAGAGTCAGACATGACTGAGCGACTGAACTGGACTGACTGATAGTTGCTTAAAGTGAATGTTACATATATACACATATATTTAGTCTTTTTTGTATTCTTTTTTTCTTTTTGTCCACATCGTGTGGTATGTGTGATCTTAGTTCCCTGACCAGGGATTGAACCTGTGTCCCCTGCACTGGGAGCTGGGAGTTTTAACCACTGGACCACCAGGGAAGTCCCAACTGTTAACATGCTTGTGCCCTTTGGTAGGCATTCCCTTCCCTGGGGTATATACCCAGAAGTAGAATTCCTGGCTCATAGGATGGGTACATATTTGACTTTAACAGATACTGACACAGTTTTCCAAAAGTGGTTATATCACTTAACATGCTAACTGGCAGCAGATGAGTTCCAGTTGGGGACCATAAGAATGTAAGGCCAGTAAGCTGTGCTTAGTCCCATCTTTCTTAGGTCTTCTACATGCAGCCTGGGGTCTAAGCACCTCGTCATATCCTCGATCCTCACAGTGTGGGTATTGTTGTCTCCACTGTACAGATAAGCATGGAGCCTCGGGTGCTTCAGGAGAGCTCTCCCCACCGTGTGGTAGTTAAAAGGGGGCCGGGTAGAGCCCACCTCCCTAGGCTCCAGCCGTACTGAAAACTGTGTCGCTGGGAGTAAGGACCACACATCTGAGCAATAGGACCAACACAGCACCAGGGGAGGCGGGGGATGGCACACACTGACAAGCCCAACACACAGCTTTTGTGTTTTCAGATTCAGTGAACAGTGCTGTGTACTAAGTATTTCCAAAATAAGATCAAGGAGCAGATAGCTTCAGTTTTAAGCTTCAGACAATTACTGAAGTGTATCAGTGCTCTTCCTGTCCTGAGACCTCACCAGCTACAAGTTGTCCTGACTTCCTCAAGGGCAAAGGTTTCTACCAAAGGTGTCAGCTTACAAGACAGGCCCACTTCTGATTGAAGCTTCTGTTGACACAGCTGAGAGCTGTGTCAACAGAATCTGCTTTAAAAAAAAAAAAATCTAAAAAAAATCTGCTTAAAAAAAAAAGTAGAATCTGCTTAAAAAAAAAAAAAAAAGATTGGGCTTCCCTGGTGGTCTAGTGGTTAAGAATCTGCCTGCCAGTGCAAGGGACGGCAGTTCGATCCCTGGTCCTGGAAGATCCCACATGCCAGAGAGCAACTAAAGCTTGTGTGCCTCAATGACTGAGCTGCTGTAACTAGACAAAGCCTGCATACAGTAACAAAGACCCAGCACAGCCAAAAAATACACAAATACATAAATCTTTTAAATAAAGAGAAAACGATTTTCTTCCTATTCCATCTAGGGCTTTTGACACACTGTCTCTTCCTGGCGTGTCTCCTACACCAGGCTAGAGCTTCCTGCGTTTTCTGTGTCTGGCTCAGGCAGTATCCACTGGCCTCTTCCAATCTGCCTTTGGCTCCCCCAAGACCACCTGTTAGTACTTCACAGCATTCCCCTGGACGTCATCGGGCCACCAGCTAATGGTTCTTGGGCACTTTTTTAAAGCTTCCCCTCTCCAGAAGAACCTGTTCATGAAGCATGCGTCATCATGCCCATGTCTACTCAGTGTTCCGGTTCAGACTGACAGACCGTGTTTGTGGGTTAAAGGCAATCCTCCCCTGGTCTGGAAAATTTCCTCACTGGGTCGTGTAAGAACGTTTTGGATTCATTCATCTGATGCTCACCCACTGAGTGCTGTCTGGGTGCCTGCCAGGCGCTGTTCTGATGCCAAGGGTCCAGGAGTGGAAGAGGCAGCTGCCGATTTTAATGGCACTGAGCCTGGGGAGGCAGATAATACAGGGTAAATGAACAAAGCCTTACGGATTCGAAATGGTGCTGCGAAGGACATGAAAGGTCACTGGTAGGGGATGGTAGTTCAGCTCAGTTCAGTCGCTCAGTCATGTTGGACTCTTTGAGACCCCATGAACTGCAGGACGCCAGGCCTCCCTGTCCATCACCAACTCCCGGAGTCCGCCCAAACCCATGTCCATCGAGTCGGTGATGCCATCCAACCATCTTATCCTCTGTCGTCCCCTTCTCCTCGCTACTCGATTTAACGCAGACGTGATCCCACAGTTCAGATCGCTTTCCGAAGGGTGATGGGGCAGCTGACGCCTATGAGCAGCCGCACCTCGCACTCGGAGCCCTGCTCCAATCCACGCCCCATCAGACCAACCACATCTTTCTTTCAGTTCCCGCTGGCCTCTGTCTCATGCCTGGTGTTAATAGGTGATAACTGGCAGAAAGAATGTGACAGAAGTGATGCTTCACGAGTCGGAACTGTCTCAGTGGGGCGCTCTTTCTTTCTCTATTAAACCTTGATTTGCTCCAGTCACCTGGGACCTTTTCGACTGAAGAGCAGCTGATAGATCATCGGCTGTCTCCTCCCCACCCCTCCCTGAGCCCAGCAGACAACACAAGGGGAGCTCTGTAGCTGCTTGTTCTCTCCTGCCAATGAATTGCTCAGGAGCTCAGGGCCACCTCCAGACATGACTCTCCAACACATTTCTTCAGGCTGAGGACTCCTGTTTTCCTCCTACAGAGCTGTCTCAAGTATTCAGCTAAGGTAGAGAAGTGAATATGGATGTAGCTCTGGGCACACGAAACTCTGGTCTGTGGCCGGCCTCCCAGTGGAGCCTTCACATCCTCAGAGGCTTCATCTTTTTGGGTTTGCTTTATTATTCTCGGCAGAGTAGCCAGACCTTGACAAACAAATTAGCCGATGCCTGGACTGGTTCTCGGCTAAGTAGCCTCTCCTTTCTTTGCTCCCAGCCCCCTCCTCTCTCCAGTGTCTAATTGTCAGCAAGGCTTGGCATGGTCCAGGAAAGGTAGGTGAAGCCTCAGAGATGTGGATGTGACCAGAGGCGGGGGTGGGGGGGCATAATCCCGAAAGGAGGATGAAACCAACCCAGAATCTCTCCTGGTGGTGGTAATGTAAGATCCATGAGGAGAGTTTGGAAAGGAAATGTGAGTTTCTCTTAGAGAAACAAAAATATGATGTTAAAAGGAGAGAGAGGGAAAAAAAAAAGGCACATTTAGGACAACAAGAGAGGAAGACCCTGTAGAAGGGGCCTCCTTTGATGCATGTTCTAGTTTGAGCCTGGGAAAAGGAAGCAAAGTAGCAGTTTAGGGGTGGGGGTGTGTGTGTGTGTGGTGATTTCCACAATTGCATGTATATATTAGCTGCTACCTTATGTAGATGAAGAATTGCAAGACTCGCTGTTCACCTAAGGGTCTGCAGAGAAACCAATTTGATTAGAAGACTCTCAGGACAAAGATGGAGAAGGAAATGGCAACCCACTCTAGTATTCTTGCCTAGAGAATCCTATGGACGGAGGAGCCTGGTGGGCTGCTGTCCACAGGGTTGCACAGAGTCAGACACGACTGAAGCAACTTAGCAGGCATGCATGCATTGGAGAAGGAAATGGCAGCCGACTCCATATTCTTGCCTGGAGAATCCCAGGGATGGAGGAGCCTGGTGGGCTGCCATCTATGGGGTTGCACAGAGTCGGACACGACTGAAGCGACTTAGCGGCGGCAGCAGCAGGGCAGAGACCTTCTTATTCTCTTTTGTATTCTTCCATTGTCCCCTGAGCCTGCTTCAGGAGTGTGCACCTAGCATGTACTCATGGATTGGTTTTTAATTGATTTTTTAATTGGAGGAAAATCACTTTACAAATTTTGATGGTTTTTGTCCTACAACAACACAAATCAGCCACAAGTACACGTATATAGCCTCTCTCCGCTCCCCTCACCCCACTCCTCTAGATCATCAGAGTACCTGTGCTATACAACAATATCCCAAGGCTGTTATACAGAGTGAAGTAAGTCAGAAAGAGAAAAACAAATATGGTATATTAACTCACCGATTGCTGATGAATGTGGTTGGCCTGGGACTTCATTAAGACTAGAAAGTCTTCCCACGGGTCCACTCCCAACTCACCCCACCCCACCCCCTGTGCTACCATCATATGATTGATGACTGTTCCCTTGGAGCCAGCTGCTTTTCTAAAGCAGGTTCTACTGCCCTCCTAGTGTTTGATCTATCTGAGGTTTAAGTTGAAAAGCAACAACTTCTTTTGGCACCAGATACCTGATAAATAAAAACCCCTAGACTTAGTTAGCCTAAATTAGCGCAAGTGGCTGTGTTCTGTGTAGGATTTGCTTTAGATTTGGGGAGCTCTTGAGAATTTTGCCCAAGTCATGGTCTGACCCATGCCTTTGGAGGCTAGTATCCTGGCCCTTGGTGGAGTTGCTGAGATCAAATGTTTCCTGAACAAGCTCGTGTTAATGCCACCCTGGAGAAGGAAATGGCAACCCACTCCCGTATTCTTGCCTGGAGAACTCCATGGACACAGGAGCCTGGCAGGCTACAGTCCATGGGGTTGCAGAGAGTAGGACACGAATGAGCAGCTAACATAACATAACATATTGAGAGTTTTGCCCAAGACATGGTCTGACTCCTGTCTTTGGAGGCTAGTATCTTGGCTCTTGGTGGAGTTGCTGAGATCAAATGTTTTCTGAACAACCTCACATTAATGCCAGTGAAGCAGCAGCAAATAAATTCCTGGAACTGGGGGAACAGCTAGAAGTCTGTTCTTGTGTGTCTCCTTTTAATGGGGCATGATGGAAAAGAAGAAAAATGTCTTGAGTTGTAGCTGTCAAGGCTCGAGCTTTCATCTTTTGGGAAGGTGGAGAGGAAGAACCAACATTTCAGTGTCTACTGTGAACCAGACACCCTGTGTATATACATGGCATTATCTTTAACCCTCACAGTGATAAGTGGTCAGTAGCATCATTCATTCCCCAGCTGGGAAAACAGGCTTGGAAAGGTAAGGCCAGCATGGCACAGGGAGTAGTATCTGGCTGTGCTGGAGTTCAAATCCAGGTCTGTCTGCCTCCAAACTCTACGATCTTCGTCCCATTTCCTGAAACAAAATGGTGGAGAATTTAGTGTGAGTGCTGACAATTGCAGGAATCTATATGTGAGACCCAAAGCCCACATCTACCCTCCTACCATCTTTAGTTCAACTCACCACCCCTGTTGACATTGTGAAAGAAAGTGAAAGTAAAAGTCATTCAGTTGTGTCCAGCTTTTTGTGACCCCATGGACTGTAGCCTGCCAAGTTCCTCTGTCCATGGAATTCTCCAGGCAAGAATACTGGAGTACATAGCCATTCCCTTCTCCAGGGGATCTTCCCAACCCAGGGATCAAACCCAGGTCCTCCTGCATTATAGGCAGATTCTTTGCCTGTTGACGCTGACTTTGGGCAAATTGCTTTAGCCTGAGTGACTTCAGCTGCCTCCTCAGAAAAAGAGAACACAGCTGCATTGCTGGCCGTCTTTCAGGGATGGCCCAAGGAGCAATTAATAATGAGCATGATTGAAATCCTGTAGGAAAGTTCTAGAATGTTTAGGCAGGGCAATGCAAACAGGTTCTCCTGCCAGGGATTTTTTTTCCTCTTTCTTTCTGAAGATGTATCTTTACACTTACGTCCTTTATCAGATTGTCAGGTGTCTGTTATGTGATAAGCACTAAATTAGATGCTGGGAATACTGGGTCACTACCCCTTGAAGTTTTAATCTAATGAAGATGTAAAAATAAGCATGTAAACAAGCAGATAAATAGATAACCCAATCTCTGGTTAAAGGCCAAGAAGAAAGTACAGAGTACCAGGAGAGGAAATGAGACAGCCCCATACTGTGTCTGCTTAGAAAATCCCTTCAACACCCCTTAAGAAATGATTAGCTGTGATCACCTCTGGCGAAAGCACGGTGTGGCCCCAGCATGGGAGCAAGTGTTGCTCGTCACTCTGCCCTTCCCTACTCTGTGGATTTCTTTTTACCATAATTACATATCATTTTTATAATTTATAAAAAATACTAGTTACATAGAACATTGGTGTCTGATAAATTGTGATCTCACGGACTTCCAGGTGGTCCAGTGGTTAAGAATCCACCTGCCAATGCAGGGATCGCCGGTTAGGTCCCTGGTTGGGGAACCAGGCCGCATAGCAACTAAGTCTGTGCTCTGCAACTAGGGAAGCCAGTGCAATGAGAAGCGCGTGCACTGCAGCAAAAAGCAGCCCTGCTCACTGCAACTAGAGAAAGCTCGTGCACAGCAGTGAAGACGCAGCACAGTCACCAATCAATAAATACATTTTCAAAAAACATTTTGATCTCAGGAAGCCTTGTTTTTCTTCATTGTCTACAAGAACCTGCAAAAAGGTCAGTACAGCCCTGGTAGGTATATTCGTGGAGTCAAATTAAAGCAAAGAACATCACCATTTCCATTTGGGAGAAAAGTGAGAAAAGGCTGAGGAGACGTAGCTGCCCTCTTGAGTTCAGGTCTCCTTTTGTGGGAATGAGCTGGCTCATTGACTTTTAAAACCCTGAAAGAAACACATCCATCTGCCAGGAAGTTATCACAGTCAGTCTGGTTACCCTTGAGAAATGGCAGCCAGTAAGTTACTATTAATTAAAAAGGCAATATCGAGAGGACTATAATCTATGATTCTAAACCTGCAGAAATTGAAACGAGGCGAGGGGAAAATAGAAAAGCTGTAAAACTGGGCAAGAAACAAGAGTGTGGCCATTAACAAAAGCCAGTGGTGATAAAACTCACAAGACAAGAATTTTAAAAGTGGAAGGATTGAATTAACAGACAGCCACAGAAGGAAAAGGTGCCAAACAGGCTTCTCTCAGCATTGAGTTGAAGACCATAAGATTTTCTTTTTTAAGCCAATAATTGCAATAGGGACACATTTTGCTTTCCTGTCATTGAATAGAGAGAGTTGGCTGTTAAATTAAAAGGCTCAGATGGCTAAAAACCTCATCAGAGGTGGAAATATCTGTGTCATACAAAACGCCATGGTCCCAGAAGCACAAGTGGTGTAATTATTCTGTGTATCTCTATAGCGCTTCTCAGAAGGGGGCTTGCTTCTTGGAACTTCTAGACAAACTCCCTGGCCTTGTGGTTCTCTTTCTCATTCATCTTCTTTGTCCCTCTCATTTGGGCTTCAAATCTGAGGTTTCCAAGTTGTAACTACATTTTAGCAACTGCCAACCTCCTAGATAATTGTGCCATTATAAAAAGGGTGGTTGCCTCTCTGAGGTCTCAGACTTCTCTTTGCTGTTTTAAGTCAATGCACTGTTGTTCTAATTGTTTCATTTGTCATATTAAATATACTGTAATTATTTGAAAGTGGATTTGTTTATGGCTTGGAATTGTCTGTGCCCATTATTAGAATGCAGAACTCCAGTTTGTCCTTTATTCAAAGACAGATCTTATAGAGTTATTATTATTGTTGGTATTTAGAAGTAGCCCCACCAACAGTGTTCTGGCCTGGAGAATTCCATGGACTGTATAGTCATGGGGTTGCAAAGAGTTGGACACGACTGAGCGACTTTCACTTTCACCAGTAGTGATGGTTTCAGTAGAACAAGAAAGATTCCCAGAATGTGGGATTTTGTTTGAAGACGGTCTTGGGCAAGCCAGGAGAAGTTGATCACCCTATTAATGCTAAGTGACATGCTTAATTCTCTCCGAAACCCTCCTTACAAAAACCACTAAGAAACAAGCATTATTCCTCCTTTCAGATAAGGGAGGTGAGTTTCAGAGGTTAAAGCAATGTCTTGTACAGCTTGTTGATTAGTTGCTAAGCCATGTCCAACTCTTTTGCGACCCTGTGGACTGTAGCCCGCTCTTAATAATGGCAAAGCCTCATGCCAAGTCTATCTGGCTCCCAAAGCTTGTCCTTTGAACGTCTTCATTGTCAGGCTTTTGATTTACAGATTTAAGAAATTGCCCCATGGACTTCCCTGGTTGTCCAGAGGCTGGGACTCAGGGCTCCCAATGCAGTGGGCGGGTTTGATCCCTAGTCAGGGAATTAGATCCCACCTGCCTCAACTGCTGCCATTAAAGATTCCATATGCCACCACAAAGACAGAAGACTCAGCACAACCGAATAAATTTTTTTTAATTGCTCCAGTGTACTTGAGATGCAAACTGTGCATATTCTGCGGCTTTTCTGGGAATGACTGTTTTGTAGCCTTTAACTCTTAAACAGGCTGAAAAACTAACGATCATCTAACTATTAAATGTTGCCTGGATTTTTTTAATCTTATGAAGGCAGACTGAACCATGGAGCAAGAGCACTTTCTGTGTAGAATTTTTAATAACTTTGTGAAACCTTGCCAATAACTCTAAAGAAAAGCAGTTCTACAGTTTAGAAAGTTTACATTTCCATTCTGGAAAGCTCTCTTACTGCCTACTGGTTTGATGGGAATGTCGCCCTCCACTTGGCTCATTTCAAATAAGGCCTCTGTGTCTTTCCTCCGTGCTGCAGTCCTCTGAGCTTTTATGCAATAACACCCAAAATTGAAGTCAGATGGAATCAACCTATATTTCGGAAACAAAAATGGTTGTGGGACTCTATGGGCTTTCTGCTTTTAGGGAAAAAATAAACCCATAAGTCACTGCTAGGCCCTAGTGCCAGTTCAGGCGTGGAGGAGCTAAGTGAAAAGTGAAAGCGTCAGTCGCTCAGTTGTGTCTGACTCTTTGCAACCCCATGGGCTGTAGCCCACCAGGCTCCTCTGTCCATGGAATTCTCCAGGCAAGCATACTAGAGTGGGTAGCTATTCCCCTCTCCAGGGAATCTTCCAGACCCAGGGATCAAACCTGGGTCTCCTGCAATGCAGGCAAAATTATTTACCATTTGAGCCACCTGGGAAGCCCCAAGTGCAAGACTAAATTCTTAGACAGTATTGACTACTGATAGTTAAAGAAAGGGTACATTCTCAGATATGTGGTGTTTATTCATTCATTCACCCATTTGTTCAACCAAAGTTAAATTGAAGGCCTTCTATATCTCAGATTATGCTAGGTGCTGGGAACTTGATGAGGAAAACACTGAAATCCTATCTCATGAAATCAATGAATAAGGCTAAAGTTGCATATAGTCAAAATGATCGATAAACATTCCTCAAATCACCCATGAAGTATTATCTTAGGTCAGATTCCCTGGAAGCAGAGCTTGACATGAGGATTCTTGTGCAAGTAAGTGAGTAAAAGCGTAGTCTCAGGTGAAACCCTTAAGGTGGTGGGACGCAGGGTGGGGCAGAGGACCAAGTTCTGCAAATACTAAGCTCAGCTGAAGAGTTGTAGCTGCAGCCTCAGCCTGATCCCTCAGGGAGCTCCAAAGCATGAATGGCATTGTGGATTTATACCCCCTTGAGGCAAAAGGGCCAGTCTTTATGTTCCCCATGATCAGGCATTAGCTTTGGGTTATCTCTAGAAATTCAGGTATAACCTGTTTGGTATTTCTGGCTGAGGTGGCTCCAATCAGATAAGGGCAATTCTCAAAAGAAGGGTGCAACTCTGAGTGATTAGCAGCCAGAACTCAAAACAGTTGAGGGATGGAGGCACCAGCCAAGTAAAGGGCATCTGAGAGCAGCATCGCCAACAGCCACTACACAGGATTTATGCGACCTGTTCAGTTCAGTTCAGTCACTCAGTCGTGTCCGACCCTGCAACCCCATGGACTGTAGCACGCCAGGCCTCCCTGTCCATCACCAACTCCCGGAGTTTACTCAAATTCATGTCCATTGAGTCGGTGATGCCATCCAACCATCTCACCCTCTGTCGTCCCCTTCTCCTCCCGCCTTCAATCTTTCCTAGCATCAGGATCTTTTCAAGTGAGTCAGTTCTTCGCATCAGGTGGCCAAAGTATTGGAGTTTCAGCTTCAACATCAGTCCTTCCAGTGAACATTCAGGACTGATTTCCTATAGGATGGACTAGTTGGATCTCCTGGCAGATCCCTTGGACTCTCAAGAGTCTTCTCCAACACCACCATTCAAAAGCATCAAATCTTCGGCACTCAGCTTTCTTTATAGTCCAACTCTCACATCCATATATGACTACTGGAAAAACCATAGCCTTGACTAGACAGACCTTTGTTGGGAAAGTAATGTCTGCTTTTTAATATGCTGTCTAGGTTGGTCGTAACTTTTCTTCCAAGGAGTAAGCGTCTGTTAGAAACCTGCATTTCACCTTTTTAAATACAACAGGGCAGTTATTATCCAGTGAGGCAACAGGCTACCACATCTTAGGATGCACTACAGATGAAATCATTGGCTTATGTTCAGGGACCATGTTGTATGAAAAAGAGGCTTCTATCAACACTAGACTCACACCCAGAATGGGGAGATGCTTATGCCGTGAGAGATGCTCTGACACTTCTGAGACTTGTTTTCCAGGAAGCCGGCTCTGAGATGTCATCCTGTGGGATATTCTTCGGGAAGTCAGCAGGAGAGGGAGCCAGAAGCAGGAGTAGGGCAGAGGAAGTGGAGCCACAGTGCAGCTCTGACCACAGCCTCAGTGACCCCACCCCATGGGGAGCCTTGGAGCTAAATGGCTGGTCAGGGCTGGCCTGCTTTGGGTCAGATAGCTAGGCATGTATACCCCTGTGGCACCCTCTCGTTGGGCCACCTCAGGGAAGGAGGGCCCAGGGTGAGGGGGCTTTCTGGAGCTGAGGCTGCCCTGAAGAGACAGCTTGAGGCTGTTTGATGGCTGCACTCTCTGCATCTGGGCAGAGGGCCTCCCTGGCGTGGGGGTTGGGGGCACACACATCTCTGTCCAAGATGGCGACGACTTGGGAGGCCCATCTGTTGCTCACTTGACGTCAGCACGTGATCACTGAGAAGAATAGGCGCAGAATTACCCTCCCCCCCGGACTGGGTAACGTTGTCTTCTCTTGAGGGGAAATGCCAGGGTTGTGCACATACATATGCTTGAGGAATCTGCAATTTAGTCAGTGCTTTAGTACTTAATATGAATCCTGGAGTTATCTCACTGGTGTGTCTTCACTTAGAAGTGGATGATCTACAGATTTAGAGAACAAACTTGTGCAGAGAGGTAAGGAGAGAGGAGGCAATAATAAGGTTTTGGGGGGGAAATAGTTATTATAGGATTATATGAAATCATGTGTGTGACAC
Organism: Bos mutus; assembly: GCF_027580195.1. NCBI lineage: Eukaryota > Metazoa > Chordata > Mammalia > Artiodactyla > Bovidae > Bos > Bos mutus. Next base: position 20,783,643 of record NC_091630.1, read on the forward strand.
TTTCAAAAATTGTAAGGCACTGTGGAATTTAAAGAATCTTACTTTTAATTAAAAAATTGAAGAAAAAAGAAGTGGACAATTTATCTTATTTTCTATTTATCATACTTACCAGGTCTTTTTTTTTTTTCCTCATTTTGGTTAGTGACAGGCATTGTATCTTATATTCATTTTCTTAGTCAGTGCTTATAATAACCTTATGAGTTAGGTACTATTATTATTTCCATCTTACAGATGAGGAAACTCATCTAAGGGTTAGAGAGGTTAGGAAAAAACTTGCCTACAGTGAAATTATAAAGTCAGTGTTCGAACCAAAGTCTGTCTGACTCCAAAGCTCAAACCCTTAGCTATTCTACCAAAGCCAACAGTGAAATCCTTCACATTGCCCTTTGATGGACCTTTGCTAATTGATTCATTCATTCCTTCAACACTGCTTTACCAAGCATCTCTTATACCAAGCTCTGCACTAGGTTGGTAAAAGAGATTCAACAGAACAGCCTATGAAAAGGAGTATATGTGCATGTGTCCTTATGAGTTATTCTTCCTGTCTCTATGTGTGTGTGTGTGTAACAACTTCAAGAGATTAATGCCAATATGAGGACCTTTGGATATTTCTTAGTAACTCAATTCACTGCATTAAACTTTTTAACAGGCTAAAAGGGAGACTAAGCGGATGTCTGCAAAAGAAGTCACCATTAATGTCGCAGACAGCATCCGACAGGTGGACAGAAGTCGAAGAATCACAAAGAACTGCATCAACTAGCAGAGTGTTCCACCAGCTGAAGGGCAGAGGGACTTCCTTGGTGCCCCTCACATTCTGGATACTGTTGAGGAACCTTGAAGAAGAGGTTGCTCTTGCTGCGTGGGAGCATGGCCAAGGGCTTTGGGATGCTGTCTTCGCCTGTTGAGACATTCTCAGCCTCCTGTATATCACATAAATGCACTGGCACAGTATTCCCATAGGGTAATAAACCACAAATGTGTGTTCAGTTTGTCTCTTGTAACTCCTCCAGTGTGGTCTGATAGAAAAATGGTGAGCAAAAGCCACGGGCCAGTTTAGGAAACAGAAAAATGGGAGGGGTGGATTTCCGGCTGAGTCATGGTCAGTTCTGTGCTCTCCTGGCCACGGCAATATGCACTGTTTCAGGCCAGCTTATTCCTTCATTATTCCTTTATTTTAAAATACTACTATCACAAAGCTTACTTAAAAGCTGGCTTTCACCCAGCTTTCTTGAATGAGGAATCAAGAAACAGGAAAACTGTTACTCTTGTTTCCTTAGCTCCCTATGACACAGATTCAGATCCAATTTTATAGGAACTAACCCCACCAACAACTAGTGTGTCCCAAGGAGGCCTCGGTGATACAGTCACACCCATTTCTCTCTCACCTGTCTTCAGCATCCCCCCAGGCTGGGGTCCACATCAGCCTCTGAACAACGGTATTACAATTTTGGTCACTTCAGACGCCTTCAGGGCTCTGCAGATGTTGCATTTTTCCAGCTTTCCACTTTGCTTGTTTTCTTGAGTATTTTTTCTCTCCAGTAAGACCTCTGGCCCAGTCAAAGACTGGGCTCACAAGAGGGAGAAAATCTGGGACATGTCGGCTTCCCTTAGGCCTCTCTGCATAGCTCAGGACTGTGTCATTTGGTATCTGCAAAGAAATCCCTTTAGGAAGTTAGTACCTGGTTGGTGTGAAGTCACATGGACTTTAGATCAACATGCAGTCTGTTAGAAGTCAAGTAGCTGAGGGGGTAAATAAAAAAATTTTTTTTGATAGGAATAAAATTTTCTAGCATTCTTTAAACATTTAAGTGGACGTATTTTCCTCCAAAATAATGTAGCCTGATTTTTAAAGGACTGTCAACATGCCTGGGGTTGGGAAAGGCAGGACTAAAGTTGTACTGAATGATACCAATAAACTCCGTGTTTAGCAGAAATGCACAGTCTGATGGTGTATGTTTATCTAACATAGTCCAGAGAATTGACACAAGCTGGCTAAAAATTCAGATCCTTGGCCTCGTTACCTGCCAGCTGTGTTATTCCTCAAACACAAGCGGGCAGTGTCCTTCCTTCCTTCAGTGGACTGTATATTTATTCATTAAACATTAAATGACAGCCCTGTGTAAGGCTGAGAGATTTAGAGTCTGGCCAGTCACTGCCGTGGGCTTCCCAGGTGGCACTAGTGGTAAAGAACCTGCTTGCCAGTGCAGGAGATGAAGAGATGCGGGTTCGATCCTGGGATGGGGAAGATCCCCTGGAGAAGAAAATGGCAACCCCCTCCAGTATTCTCTCCCGGAGAATCCCATGGACAGAGGAGCCTGGTAGGCTGTGGTCCATAGGGTCACAAAGAGTCAGACGTGACTGAAGTGACTTAGCATGCATACCCGCACTGTCATGGTTGTATATCCTGAATCTCACGGTGAAATAACTAAGAGGCTGGTTTTTAGACATTGAGATATATGTGGTGTGAACTGTTCTGCAGTGTAACCTCATTTTTATGGTCAAGCTAGGTTTCTCTCTCAAACTACAGATCTGGGCTTCCTTCCGATCACTCTACAAGACTCCATCATACACAAAACTACAGTTTTACCAAGTCTTTATCATTTTGTGATTCTTTGAGAAAGGGCTTTTAGGGAACTTTAGGTTCTGAAACTTTTAGAAATAATAATAAAGCAAAACCTGTGACTCTGGCGTCCCCTCTGGCATTACTCAGCAGAAGCCACCTACTGCCAAAGCTTGGCGTTCGTCCACCCACTGCCAAAGCTTGGTGTTCATCGACCCAGCAAACTCAAGGGCTCATGCATTGCATTTCTGTGCAAGGTGTTCCTGCACCAGCAACCCTGCCAGTTGCCAGCTGAGCCCCCTTCCTCTTTGCAACCTTGTTTTTTGCATCACTTAACTACTGTACGTTGTTTGGAATTTATTAACTTGAGAGGATGTCTCTGGTTTATCAAAAACAGTTTCCACTTCTGGAGGAGAGGGGAATAAAGGGCATTACATGATCTTTCCTGCTCCAGAACAATCTGGATGGGTCATGGTGGAGGGGTCTGACAGAATGTGGTCCACTGGAGAAGGGAATGGCAAATCACTTCAGTATTCTTGCCTTGAGAACCCCTTGAACAGTATGAAAAGGCAAATTTGTGTACATAGCTGCTTAGATATCTTGTTTCTTTTAAACAAAGGGCTTTGGGCTTCCCTGGTGGCTCATTGGTAGATGAACTACTGCCTGCCAGTGCAGGAGACCTGGGTTCAATCCCTGATCTGGGAAGATCCTACATGCCTCGGAGCAACCAAGCCTGGGAGCCACAGCTACTGAGCCCACGTGCCACGACTACTGAAATCTGAACGCTCTAGAGCTCGTTCTGTGCAACAAGAGGAGCCACTGCAATGAGAAGCCCTCACGCCACAACGAGAGAGTGGGCCCTGCTTTCCACAACTAGAGAAAGCCCCCACGCAGCAAGGAAGAGCCAGCCCAGCCAAACAAATAGATTATTTTTTAAAATAAATAAACAATGGGCTTTTACATAAGTGATGCCTGAGAGTCCTCCCCAAATCCTCATGAAACAGGTAAAGGGAACACTGTTCCCATTTACAGTTTAAAAAGTATTTATGGTCTGTTCAGCCAGTACGTGGCAGAACAAGGATTCAAGAGAGGAAGTTTGCCTGCAGATCCAGTGGTTTCCACAGGACGGCTTTCCCAGCCAGAAGGTCTAGCATGGCCAGGAGATGGACTTGGAGGGGAAAGACTTGGATGGGCTTTGCAGGTCATTACTCCCAGCCAAACCTAATTCTAAATAATATACTAACTTCCCATCTTTGAAAACTTGGAAGATCTTTCATCCCTGGGTCCTTATTGTTGCTTACATACAGTCAGCTGGAGTTGATAAGATTGTGTTAGCTGAAGTTGGGGGTCTCCAGCTTGTGAGGGCCCCCACCACTCACTGTGGCTGACACATTGCAGCCTCCCCATTTGTTACCTGCTTGAGCTCTGAGACATTTGTGTTTGCAACCCTTGCTCCAAATTGTGTTTCCAGTATATCGTTTTCATGTTCTTTTCAGGAGTCGTCAAAATATACAAGGTCCTTTTACTGCATTCCCACCATTCTGGGAAGTCAAACTTGGGAAAATTTTCTGAGTAGGCAAACTCCGAACGTGATTTCATTTTTAAAGTTCTGTATTCACCTCCTCTTTCATTTACTCCATAGGAATTTCTCAAGAAGCTTCCATGTGTTCAAAGTTGAGATACAGTGAAGAATAAAACAGACTTGTCCCGTGCCCTCGTGTACTAATGGAGAAAACGGACAATAATGACATAAAGAAATGATCACAGTAACTTAAGATGGTGATGAATGCTGAAAAGAAGACAGGAGTTAACAGGAGAATGGATTGGAAGGAGGCAGAAATGGAAGCAGGAACCATTTAGGAAGCACTGCAGCAGCCCTGGAGAGAGATGCAAGGAGCAGAGGAATGGCTTTGAAGATGGATAGAAGTGAATGGATGCTGAGAACATTTCAGAAATAGAAACATTAAGAGTTGCTCATGGACTGGTTTTAGGGAATGAAGAGAAGGGGGGAAATCAGTGTGATTCCTAAGTTTTTTGTTTGATCAACAGGGTTTTGGCAAAGTACTATAAGATGAAGTGAAAAATTTTGTTTGGGTCTCTTTGAAGGGGCAGGTGATTCTCTCAGCTGGGTTGTATTTCCCAGTCTCCCTTGCTGTGAGTTCCTAAATTATCTCAGCAATTCTGAAAATCCCCAGTTTGGGGACAGCCCCCCTCTGGAGAAGGAAATGGCAACCCAGTCCAGTATTCTTGCCTGGAGAATCCCACAGACAAAGGAGCCTGGTGGGCTACAGTCCATGGAGTCGCAAAGAGTCAGACACGACTGAGTGACTAACACACACACACACACCCTCTGGAGAATTTGCCAACAAAATCTCAGACATGTTTAAAGGGACAATATAAAGTTTCCAGAACCCCAAACTATCAATAACTAAGCAAGCTTTCTTCCTCTGCATTATCCTGAGTCCATGCATCTGCCCAATGCCCAAGCTTCTTAGTAAGGTTTTGTGAGAAATCATTCGTGAGAATGGTTGCTGTCTTCATCTCATGGTGCCCATGGTACATTCTGTATTGGATAAGAAGTGCTTATTTTGGAAAAAAGATATATTTGTGGTACATAAACAAATTACTCAAGTAAGAAGCCAGTTCTCTGGTACATTTACCCTTAAGAGCTGAATTTTATATGCCAAGTCTTGCCCATATCCTGGAAATTTCAGGGTTGGATAACAGTTCAACAGTAACAAACCACCTTGTGTTCATCTTCATTGCTGGGCACAGTGCTAAGCACTTTAGATACACATCGTTACTAAATCCTTCCGCTATCATGAGTCAGGTTGGGACCTGAAACATGGGACCTGGGATCCCTTGCGGCAGTGCTTGTATCTGTGCAAATGTCTGCTTGAGCAACAGGATACAAAGAAACTTTAAGGGTAAGAATAACTTTGTGCATGCACAATTGGCCTAAATTATGTACAAAAAGATACAAAAAGACAAAACATCCAACTGCCACTTCTGAGGAGCTGAGTGCAAAAGTAGGGTGCTATGCATGCAATGGCACCCCACTCCAGTACTCTTGCCTGGAAAATCCCATGGGCAGAGGAGCCTGGTAGGCTGCAGTCCATGGGGTCGCTAAGAGTCGGTCACTTTCACTTTTCACTTTCATGCATTAGAGAAGGAAGTGGCAACCCACTCCAGTATTCTTGCCTGGAGAATCCCAGGGATGGCAGAGCCTGGTGGGCTGCCGTCTATGGGGTCGCACAGAGTCGGACACAACTGAAGAGACTTAGCAGCAGCAGCAGCAGCATGCATGCACCCTGCACACACCACCACCACTAAGAGGGCGGGCCAATCACCTAACTACCCCTCCAAGCCCACCCAATAATCCATTCCCACCCTCACCCCATTTAAGGGACCAGCTTGCCCTCACTCTGGGAGTGAGCAAAGCAACCTGGTATTTGTTTTCACTCCTCCCTGCTGAAGCAGGAGCCCCAATAAAGCCTTGCCTGAATTTCTTGTCTGGCCTCATCAATTTCTATTTTTAAGGAGGCCAAGAACCCTGGTTGGTTACACCATGAGATACTCTTGGCCTCATTTCACAAAGAGGCAACCAGGGTAAATGACTTATCCAAGGTCACACAAGTAGTAAGTGGTGAAATCAGGATCCAAACCCAGGGGTCTGATTTAAGACCCTCTCATGGCTCAGACAGGAAAGACTCAAAGAAATGTGTATATTCAAATACATCACTTGAATGAGCACAGAAAATCAAATCCTTTAAAAGAAAAGGAAAAAAAAATGACAAGATCCTTCCAAAACAGCTTTGAGAATTCTTAAAGAAGAATAGAGTCAGTTCATCTACCATTTCTTGAGCAAAATCAAGGCTAATGTTTAAAACATGGGAATGCCTCTGAACAAAACAGATGGAGTAGATGAGACTGGTCACCCTATACTTACTATTGAAGACTTGATCACATTTTACAGCTTCAGGCTGAGGGCCCAGGAAACACACAGATCCAGGCTCAGCTCCAGGCTGGGCTGCTAGTCAGTGTAAACAGCTTGGTGGTAGCACGGCTCCTGGGACATGATCACAGTATGGCTTTATTTTTATCTCTAAGTTAGGTTTTCACCTGATGCTTCCAGCAGCTCTTAAGATCTTTCAGAGTACTCTTAGGTAGCAGAAAGCCCTGCAGTCACTGAAAGTTTACAAACAGGCAACATCTCTCAATTCAGAAATCAGAATGGCAAGTCCTATGAATGTATCAACTCATCAGCCTGCACTCCAAGAGAGATTTCTTCTGGTCTTGTCCTTTGTTAGGGCCTGCAGGAAGTGGCCACCCTGCCGTAGGGAGGGGTTCTGAGCACTTACCATCCCTTCTCTGCTTACCCCCTCCATCTTCCATTCTGGAATTTGCCGAAGAATAAGAGGAAAGGATACCCCGGTATTCTTGGGCTTCCCTGGTGGCTCAGCTGGTAAAGAATCTGCCTACAATGCCAGAGACCTGGATTCGATCCCTGGGTTGAGAAGATCCCCTGGAGAAGGAAAAGGCTACCTACTCCTGTATTCTGGCCTGGAGAATGCCATGGACTGTAGAGTCCATGGGGTTGCAAAGAGTGGGACATGACTGAGTGACCTTCACTTTCACTTTCAAGAGAAAAGGAATCAAGAGTTCTTACTTGGCAGTCAGAAGCTTGCTTCCAGTTGTCAGGGTCTTCGAACACTAAATTCTTATTATTTGTTTCCTTGTTTTTGTTACCTGAGTACTTCTCTGTGTCTCCATAAACCCCCTCGCTGGGCCTCTCCAGCTGCCACTCTTGTGCTGGGGGCTATGTGGCTGCCTTTCCCCGCCTCTCTGCCCCTGATTCCAGGGCTCCCCTCCATACAGACGCCTTCTGTTGAAGCCCATTACCCTCCCAAGCTGTTCTACCGGGCAAGGGTCCAAAAGGCTCCAGTCCAGCTCTTGCTCCCCAGGCAGCATCTGTCCTGTACAGGACACGTGGTCAGAGCAGGTCTCTCTACTGAGGAAACATCTGAGCTGATACCAGAGTGATCAGAGGGAGCCAGCCTCCTGGAGCTCAGAGCAGAGAGGAGTCCAGAGAAGTGAAGGACAAGTGAGAAGGCTCTGGATGTGACTGGAGCCGAGGGAGGGAGATGAGATGAGATAAGAGAGCCAGGCCGGGGCCAGGTCTGGAAAGCCTCATGGGCCGTGGTAAGAAATTGGGAGTTATTTTTCAAAGCCCACCACCACCCCGCCCCCCGGCCCCGGCTACTGATTGGAGAAGTAAATGGATTTGGATACACTTTTGAGGTTGAGCTCCCAGAATTTGGTTTTAGGCCTAGATTTGTGTCAGAGAACAAGTGAGGAGATCAAAGATGATTCCTAGATTTGGGGACAAGTTGATCACCTTATTCCTAAACCAACAGTCTTCCAGATGTTTTCTCCTTTGGTGACAGAAGTGTTTACTGCTGGGGACTTTGTTTATTTGTGTCTTCAAAGGAAGATTGTTTTCATTTTGCTCAATTTTTTATGTCATTCGGAATATATTCGTTTTGAAGGAGATTTAGCTTTTCCTGAGAGGAAATTAGGGAGCAGGAAAGAGAAACTTTCTGATGGTAACACATGATTAACCCTCAAGACAATGTTGAAGTCTAAGCTGGTGAGAGAGGGCAGAAGAGAAGTAAGATCCCCACACAGAGCTCAGCCTCTGCCCCAGCTAAGTTGCTGTTTCTGACCAGTGACTCCTTTTGACTCTTCTGCTTGTATGGCTGTCACATCTTTTCTCTCCCATCCTCTTGTCTTTATTTCTCCTTTCCTAATAACCATTTCCTAGTTCTATAAATTTGTCCTCATTAATGTGCCTTGCATCCAACAATCAATGGATGACTCTTCTCCAAATGCTCAAATCAGACACTCTGGAGTCACTTCTGACTATCTCCTCTCCTTCTGTTGTCAAATTTCGTCTCGTACACTTCCTAGCTGCTTCATATTTGTCTTTTCTACTCCTTAGCCCAAGGCCACCAAATCTGGATCTCTGCAAGTCTCCTTACCTCTCTGCCTCCCATGTTGCCTCTAATCCAGATCCTACACTGCTAACAAAATTATCTTTCAAAAATGCAAGTCTGATCAGAGCACTTGCTGCCCTCAAGGTTTAGACTGTAGTAAAGCTAAGCTGACTAAATAGTTGTTTGAACATCTGGCTCCTTCCATCATCTTCAGTCAGTTTCTACATTCAGATCAGAAAATCTTTCTGCCTCTTCTCATTGGGAAGGTGGGCCATGATGAGCTTACGTTTGAGATGCTTCATTTGTGGGAGTGACTCGGTGGGTCGATGCAGAGGAAACATCCTTCATTTGCTCTCAGCTGCTGTCCCTGGCTTTAGTCTGGCTCATACCTTGCAGCACAGTGAATGTCCCAAGTACTGAAGTGAGGGGACTTGGTACAATTCCATGTCTGCCACTTTCTTTCTTTTTTAAATAGTTATTTATTTGGCTGCACCAGTTCTTAGTTGCAGCATGTGGGATCTAGTTCCCTGGCCAGGGAATGAACCCAGGCCCCCTGCATTGGGTGCATGGAGTCTTAGCCACTGGACCACCAGGGAAGACCCCATGTCTGCTCCTTCTAATCCATTTGACTGTGGGCAAGTCATTTAATCTGTCCAAGCCTCATTTGCCTCATCTGTAAAAAAATGCACTCAGTAAATAAACATTAGTTCAATGTGAACCTTCCCTGCTACTGAATTTTCAGTAGCTCTCATTGCCAGACTTCAGAATGAACTTCTTGGTCTGCCTGGTTTTCAGAGCCTTGGCTGTCTGCAGCTCTGACTAACTTGCACACATTGTGTGCTCCCCATCAGGCTGCTTGCAGCCCTCTGAATGCCTAGCCTTCCGCCTTTGACCCAGATCTCCACTGGAGCCTCCCTCTCCACTGCTGCGGGAATCCTTCTTACCTTCTGAGGGTCAGTTCCAGGGCTACCTCATTCCTCAATGAAATTTTTTAATCCTCTTAAACCAATGTAATCCCTCGCTCCTCTGAGAGCCTCAGCTTTATCTCCGTAGCTTCTGGAACCAGTCTATCCATGTTAGAAACGCTCCTGTGCTTGTCTGTGAAGTCGTCTGGACACTTATTTTATCATAAGGGACTCAGCTCCATAGAACACAGTCTGCTGAGCATTTGCTATGTGACACCATACTGTGGTGGCGATTAGTCGCTAAGTCGTGTCTGACTCTTGCTACCCCATAGACTGTAGCCCGCCAGGCTCCTCTGTCCTTGGGATTCTCCAGGCAAGAATACTGGAGTGGGTTGCCATTTCCTTCTCCAGGGGATCTTCCTCACCCAGGAATCAAACCAGGGTCTCCTGCATTGCAGGCTGATTCTTTACTGACTGAGCTACAAGGGAAGCCTGGCACCATGCTAGAGCATCCATATTTTAGGTTACACATCTAACAATGTTCTTCTGAGGTGTTTTTCAATATCACAAATTACTCGGATTTTCTGTTCCATGTACTTTTTTATGTGCTTATTCTTGGATGGTGGCTATCAGTAGGAAGTTTACAACTTTTTTTTTCCAGTCAAGGCTTTACTGGGGCCCCTGCTGCAGCAGAGGGGGAGGAATTTTACAAATTTAAGGAACAAAACAATATTTGAAAATATCTAGTGGAACAAGATAACTTTTGTTTTTTTATTTTGGCAAGAGATAATGTATCTAAGATACTCCAGCTATTCGTTGTTGCTCTAAACTCCTGTTTTGTCCACCTAAGTGGAAATGGCCCTGAAATTGCTCTCTAAATGCCTTGAAGTAAAAGTTGTGAAGGAAGGTGCTGCCACCCAGGCCACCAGGAAGCCACAAAAGGTTTGCAGGCAAGAATATAACTCACCTTCCACGATACCTACATTTTTGAGGATTCCTTGGCAGTAGGGATAAAGAATTCAGTGGGCAGAGGACTGAGGAAGAGCAGGTTGGGGAAGAGAGATGGAAAGAAAGAGTATGATTCGATGCTTGAGATAAATCCAGTCATGTGATAATTATGCAAATCCACATCATAGATTTGATGTATGGATAAAATGCTGGTGCTGGACACTCCAAGTGAGTTATTGATGTTTCAAATGTGAAGAAAATTGCACATTTAGAATTGATGACATATGGAAAGCAAAGCACTAAGAACAGTGTCTGACTCATAATAGTTGCTGATTAAGCCTTCGCTGTGATCACGGTCTTCAGCCTCCTCCTCACCATTCTACTAGCTTGGATTTCATTACCTATGACAATGTTTAGTCCCAAGTTAAGCCATTCCTATGGTGCTTTTCTTACTTTTCCCTCCAATTGCCAATGAGTTTCTTCTAATAGGTATTATATTTATCCCAATATTTCCCTAAATGGTTCAAAAAATATTCATCAGTTCCGTGACCATGAGACAACATTGGATTCACAGTAAATACTCAATACATAATTGTCAGTTAACATTTCAAAATCTTATCTCTACAGTTACTGTATTTTGTGACCCAAAAGTCAGGATACATCATTATAAACATGATCTGACAATGGGCCAGAACATTTAGAACTGAGATGTCCCAAAATCATCCTGATTACATACTGTGCTTTAGGTAGTTATTGGACGTGACCAAGCTTTGTCAAGTCTCCCTTGTCAGTAAAGAATCTGACTGCAGTGCAGGAGACCAGGGTTTGATTCCTGGGTTGGGAAGATCCCCTGAAGAAGGAAATGGCAACACACTCCAGTATTCTTGCCTGGAGAAGTCCATGGACAAAGGAGCCTGGTGGACTACAGTTCATGAGGTTGCAAGAATTGGACATGACTTAGCAACTAAACCACCACCAAGCTTTGTCATCAAAATTGCTTTGTAATCAAATTCTGCCCTAGGAACCACATAAGGTGCCTTTAGCTGGAGGGACTTCCATGGCGGTCCAGTGATTAAGCATCCATTTTGTAATGATGGATTACATCATTCGAATGACTCAGGTTCGAATCCCTGGTCAGGGAAGTAAGTTTCCATTTGCCTCAGACCTACTGAGTCCTCACACCACAACTAGAGAATCTGTGCCCTGCAAAGAAAGATCCCACCTGTCTGGGTGCTGTAACTAAGACCTGACACAGCCTTGAAGAAAGTCCTTGTAGATTCCTTATTTGTGCAGTCGGATGCCTGCTTTCCTCCTACTTGTCTAATTCCTAGAGTATCTGCTCTCAAACAGCCTCTGTACCTGCCAGTAATCCAGAGCTTTATGAGAATAGTGTCAGTCTGATCTTTTGCTTCTAGTTAAGCCCCACTGAGAAAAGAGATGACCCCTCATCACTGGCTGAAGTATGTGTTCTTCAACCTTCTCAGAACTCTAATTGCTAGAATTGTATCACCTTGAAGGTGAAAAATGAATATTATATATTCATATATTCATTATATATTCCAAGGCTATATATGAATATTAATAACGGATGTTTATTGAGCACTAACTAGTGCCAGGCACTATATAAGCATGCTACACTCATTATCTCACTTCTCAAAATAATTCTTTGAGGGAGAGTCTTATTATCTCCCTATGGCTGACACTATGGAATGGCTACTCCAAAGTAATTTACATCCCTTTGTTTTCCATGAGGGAAATGCTGGTTTGAGGATGAGGGTACAGCAGCTGTTTTGCAACCATGAGGCAACAAGCACGAAGACAAAGGCCTTCATGCTAACGATATCAAAGCAGAACGACAGAGTGAGCCTGAACCCAGACAACACTCTTTAATAGCTTTACTGGCTCTTGGATGGTCCAATCCTGGAGTTGTTAGATCAGAAAAATAAATACCTAGTAACTCTGACAAATGTTTTTTGTTCATGTAGCCAAACGTATTTCTAATTATGCACTTGTTAGGGTTAAGATAAATGAGGAAACTAAAATGCAGTGGGTTTGGGTAACTTTTTCAAAGTCATACAACCAGTAGGTGTCAGAGACAGGATTTGTACCCAAATCTGCCCAACATCAAAGCACATGCTCTTAATCGCAAAAGTAACTGCCTTACCCTCGCATCATTGGATTTCTATCAGTTTACTTCCAAACCACACATCACAGAACTTGGACGCACAGAGCTAAAGTGAACCTCAAAAGAAAAGCTTCCAAAAATGAGAGCTGCTATATTGTGTATTCTTTTTTGTTTTGTTTTGTTTTTGAGACTCACATTGCATATCTACATATCAAAGTTTGCAAGAAATTCTGCAACAAAAAGATCGACTTGACTTTGATTAACTTGTTTGAGCCTGGACACATTTTTTTTTAAGTGACATTCCTACTAATATCCTCAGAACATTGCTCCCTAGAATATCAATTCAGGAGGTCATTTGCAGAATTTTAACTATTTCCTCAGCTTTGATTTAAAGTAAAACAAAGTGAGTCATAAACAATTTGTTACTTTGTGAATACTGTTGAGGGTTTTGTCCATCATGCAACTCAGGGCCCCTTAAAAAATTCCCAAAGATAAATTTCTCTGAGAATCTGGTTCCAGGATAAAATATGCACCTCCTGAGGAAGTTGTCTGCTTCCTTTTTTCTAATAATGAGGATTATTGACTTACTGTGCCTTTTCTTTAGCTTTGCCTTTCCGGAAGCTCAAAGACAAAAGGGACAATTGCTGGCTCAGGACCCTGGGTTTTATATGTTTAAGTTTTCTTTTATCTGATCTTGATTTTTCTCCTTATTTTCCTTGATCCTGATTCTGTATTTGAATTTTATTGGTAATATTGTGTACATTCTTGTGAGTGGTGTCATATTCTTTGTGGACTGGGGCAGAATGTATAATAATTAAACAAAAATCAGGACTGCCCTGAAAAAATATATCACGTGGCCACCTTGTCTACATGGTCACAGTACAGGTGCCTGATCAAAGAATCAAGTTAATTCATATAAATTGATAGTATAAAATTTAAAGTGAGGACTTCCCTGGTGGTCCAGTGGTTAAGACTCCACACTTCCACTGTAGAAGGCACAAGTTCGATCCCTGGTCGGGGAACTGAGATCCTGCATGCCGAGGGGTGTAGTCAAAAATAAATAATAATGATAATTTAAAAAACAAATAAATAATAAAAATGAAACACCACACAAAAAACTTGAAGTTAGGTCTTATAAATATCTAATAAAAGGAAAGGGAGTAGATCTTCAAAGGGGAATGTATTCTTGGTGATGAAACATAAACATCTTTACTTTTATTTGATTATATCCTAGTACAAATTGAATATCTATTGGAATTAATTCTACTTCTCTAGATTCCTGCGCTAAATCAACATCCATTCTATCAACTTAGTTAACCAAATTAATTACAACCTTGCAGGAAAATAAAATTAAGAATGACAGACATGCTCTGTGATACATATCTATTTCAGGAAACTTAATTTAGTTAACCATGGTGGAATAACCATTACTTCCTTAAGAAGGCACAGAATTTGCTACACTCATCAACACAGAGGAGCAGCAGTTATTCAAGAGTTATTCATGAGGTTGGTGCCATTCACTGAAGGGACAACCTGACAGGCCCCAGATCAATTTTAAAAAGTTAACTAAGGGTTTACTGTGAAATTCTGCAGGAGATACAAAGAAATATGATACAGATATTGACTCTTCAACTCTTGAGGGGATAACTCTTAGGCTTGAGTAGCAGCAGCTGCAAGTGAAAGCTCAGAATATGCTATCTGCAGACACGTGTTTTCAACCAAACTCCTGTAGAGATGGACACTGTCAAATTTATTGAAAAAGTTTCAGACATTGTCAAATTTATTGAAAATCTTTCATCTCTCTCTATGGCATCTCTTAGATCCATAAAGCTCTAAATTATAGGCTTTAACCCAAGGCATGGTAGCTATTTGGATAAATTTCATGTATGAAGGTAACATTTGGAAATATTATTAACATTTGCTTCTTTCTTTCTATTCCTTCAGGCAGCAAGATGTCCTCTGCATGGCTCTTAGGAAAAGATTGTTACAAGATAAATGCAAAGAAGCAAAAGGAATCTGATTTTAGCTTAGCTATATAGACCTTTGAAATGCATGACAGAGAAAACAGCTTGAAAAGGGTTTTCAAGAATAAAAACCAAGTCCCTTGTTAGAGTTAGTTAAGCTACATGAAATAAAAAATAAAACATTGTAAATATAGAAATTTATTTCTCTCTTATAAAACCAGTCTGATAGTGTAAGACTGGTACTGTTATCAGATTCTCAGACTTCATCTATGTTTTAGTTCCCTCCTAGTCCTTGTTCCTTGCAGTTGCAGGATTACCTCCTGGTACAAGATGGTTGATAGAGTTCCAACCATTATATCCACATGTGAGGAAATAGGAACTAGGGAAAGGCAAAGAATATTCCTTCCCACTGAGTCAACTCACAAACCATCTCAGAAGTCCCACGCAACTCTTAGGCTTATATATCACTGTCAGAATTTAATCACATGGCCATGCTTAGCTGCAAGGGACCCTGGAAAAATATAATCTTTTGTAGGGCACAAAACTGACCTAAATAAAATAACACTGTTAGGGAAGTAGAAAGGGAGAATGGATAAAAGCTTGCAAATAGAAATCTCTGCCACATTCCTGAAGAACTCAAGGTGTAAAGTTGAAACCATAAATCTAAATAGAGAATGGACCTTGATTATGCAGAAATGAGTTTTTCTCACCCCAGATGAGATGAAACCTCCTTTGGACTGGGTGATGAGGGGAGGAACACCTGAGGGAGGCCAGCAGGCCTGAAGATGCTTTGAGACTTTGATGAGAGGGATTCAGGGTGACCTTCCTGGACCAACCACCAGAAACCAGATGGAGAACCCAGATGTCCTAGATATTTCCTGCAGGGATGAGGTACATCTCTATAGATGCCAGCAGGAACCTATGCCTCCCCTCCTCCCAACACTGTGGCTCTGTGAACGGTCTCCAGAATTTAGACTGAATCCAGGGAATGGGGTGGTGGGGAAAACCACGAACTGACTGAAAAACACCTGCTTTGAATGAGAAAACTCCGATCTGACTAAGTCTGTCTTTAAAACGGTGAGGATTACTTTCTGCTGTCAGGCAGAATGGGGACATGAGATGAAAATTAAGCTCAGTTATAAAAAAAGAAATGAGTGTATGACTTGTGAAAATTCATCTGCCACACGCGTTCTCAGTTTGCATGTCTCGCTCTCGGCAGTCGTTCAGCTCAGAAATTTGGCACCTTGTTTCTTCATCCGTGCCTGAAAAGTAGTGACAAAGGAGTGCTTTGCTGTTTCAACTGAAGTTATTTTGAGAGAGCAGGATTTTGCTGTTACACTGCTTCAATGCCACATTGTTATACTGTGGCTCCTATCTATGACTCACAAACACCCTCCCCATCCCCCGTCTACAAGTGGCTCCACAGATGGCCTGAGATGTATTTCTCAAATGTGAGCTGGCATCGAAGGTGACCAGTGTGTCCTGGCTTGCCCAGGGTTCTTTGGGTTTTAGCAATAGCAGTCCTGTGTCCTGGGAATCCTTTCCGTAGTCCCTGGGAAACCAGGAGGGTGGGTCGCCCTTGCGTCAGAATCACTCGGAGGACGAGTTAAGCAAGATTCCTGGGCTACCCCAGAGCTTCTAACTCAGTAGGGATGGGGGTTGAGGCCCAAGATTTTGCATTTGTAACAGGCTCCCAGGGATCTGATGCTACAGGTCTGTGGACCGTGTTGTACTAAGAGTCAGGTCAGTTTTTTTCCCAACGTTACCATAATAAAACATGTTGGGCCATATATTTAATCAGTGATAAATTCATGGCATATGCTTTGACCAAGAGTTTAGTTTTTTTCTCCTCTTTTACAGCGATTCCCTGGCCACGTTAGTTCTGAGCTAGAGCTCATCCTTGAGAGGCTTAGCCTAGAATCTACCCTTCCAGCCCTTCCAGAAGTTCTGAAAGTGAAAGTCACTCAGTTGTGTCCGACTCTTTGCGATCCCATGGACTATACAGTCCATGGAATTCTCCAGGCCAGAATACTGGAGTGGGTAGCCTATCCCTTCTCCAGGAGATCTTCCCAACCCAGGGATCAAACCCAGGTCTCCCACATCACAGGCGGATTCTTCACCAGCTGAGCCACCAGGGAAGCTTGAGAATACTGGAGTGGGTAGCCTATCCTTTTTCCAGGGGATCTTCCCAACCCAGGGATCAAACCCAACCCAGGTCTCCCTCATTGCACACAGATTCTTTACCAGCTGAGCCTCAAGGGAAGCCCAATTTTTAATATTAAATCCCTGTCTGCTAAAGCCAATGAAAGTGCGTCCTGTTTACTAATAACTGAATCCTGACTGATAAATCCTAGGACACTGGATCACAGGTTTTGAGAAATGGTAAAGGAAGTGGGAAAAGAGTCTGTGCATATCTCAGGGACCAGGAGAGAAAGAAAAGGAGAAATTTCCCATGGGTGCAAAAGCCTGTCTGGACAAAGATGCTCTTGTACACCTCAACCATTTACAAGCAAAACACTTATAAACAACTGTAGAAAACTCTATCAATACATTCCTGAATAGTTGCTAGTCAGCAGGAAAATGATGTCATCCTATTTTCCATCATAACAATAAGCCTGGCTCTAACTGTATACAACAGAGGCAAAATCTGATTCTCTAACAGATGGAAATAAACAGACTTTAAACTCATGGTGATCATCCTAGCCATCCCCGGTACAATGTCTCACCCTAATCGATTACAAACTGAAACACTAGACGTAGCAAAACCACCTGAGCCTCGTGAAGATTGCTAGAATCAGAGGCCCAGGTCCTGCCATACTGAGAGGTTTAAGACAATCTAGAAGAACGGAGTCTTCAAATTCTCATGCATCTTCAAAGAAATCAACTTCAAAGCCATTCCTTTTGGATTTTTGTTTAAGCCTTTAAAAATTAATTCACTATGAAAGGTAGAAAAGGAAAAGAGATGGCAGGCTAAGGTCACTAATTTGCTAAATCAAGCATGGAGGGAGGAAAGTAAACCATGAAATCTCAGTGTAGGCAGCCCTTGATGTGAACTCAGACATGCCCATTAAATTCTTTAAATTGGATTATGCATGTGTAAGGAACCAGTGTTAGATATTAAAGTGAATATTTCTCCTGATTTAGCAGCACTTCTGCTAAGACTCAGTACGCTGGTTAGCACACACTGATAAGCCCCAGCCTCTGGCAGTGGCATGGACACTCGTGGGGAAGTGCCACACATTGTTTCTTCCATTTTATTTATTTTAAAATTTTATTTTCCAGCTTTATTGAGATATGACTGACATACAACACTGTGTCAGTTTAAGGTGTACAATGTGATAATTTGATACACCTATACATATTGCAAAATGACCACAATAAATTTAGTGAACACCTCCATCACTTTATATAATTACTATTTTGTGTGGGTGTGGTGAGAATATTTAAGGTCTATCTACTCGGAGAAGGCAATGGCACCCCACTCCAGTACTCTTGCCTGGAAAATCCCATGGATGGAGGAGCCTGGTAGGGTGCAGTCCATGGGGTTGCTAAGAGTCGGACATGACTGAGCGACTTCACTTTCACTTTTCACTTTTCACTTTCATGCATTGGAGAAGGAAATGGCAACTCACTCCAGTGTTCTTGCCTGGAGAATCCCAGGGATGGAGGAGCCTGGTGGGTTGCCGTCTATGGGGTCGCACAGAGTCAAACACGACTGAAGTGACTTAGTAGTAGTAGTACTCTCATAGCAACTTTCAAGTATACAATACAATAGTGTTAACTATAGGCATAATGCTGTATACATGAGATCCTGGAAATTCTGTATATTTCATTAACCTGATTCTCATGCCTTTGTAGGTACTTTATACCACCAGTTTTGATTCATTTTAAAAATTCTTTTCTGACTTGCAAAAGAAGTACAATTCAGCCTCTTTATGTAAATGTGATTACTATTCTGTAAGGTCGCATTCTTAGAAGACCAAAGAATTCACATCATCCTCTTTTTCACCCTCTCAAAACTTGGCTTCTTATCCCAATAGCAACTTTTCACCCACAGGGCTGTATAGAAGGTAATAAAATTATCGTATGTTGCAGTTTTTTACATTTTTACTTCTACTTTTCTGCTGTACTAGCAGTAAACTTCCTATGATAATTTTACCCATCCTTTGGAAGGCACTTTATATACAACAGCTCATTAAGGTATGGGGGAAGAGCAAAATTTTGGGTGGGTGGATATTTAATGACTTGCTTCTACTCCTGCACATCTCTGATCCTTCCTCAATATAGCAGGAGAGCCTTTGTGAAATTTAAATCTGATCATATCTTTCCTGCTTAGAATCTCTCAGTGGGTTTTCCATCACACTCAAAATTAAAACAAACTCCTTTATGTGGTCTATAATATCAGACCTTTCTCTACAGTTTTGTAAGTTAATCATTGTAAAACTTAGAATTGTGCTTAAAACAACTATACTCCAAAAAGATTTTAATTTTTTAAAAAAATGAAGAAACAAACAAACAAAAGAACTCTGCACACATGTAGTGCCCGTGAATCTCAGCCATCCTTCCCCTCCCTCCTCACCCTCTTCCTCTCACGTGACAGCGCTTTCTGGGTTCTGTCCTTCGCCTCAGCCACCTTCTCCCTCCTTCATACGCTGCATCCGCACTCCAGAACGTCAAGCTCTTTCCCATTTCAGAACATTCCTCCCAACTGCTCCCTCCCTTTCTTCCAGGTGGTTCCCTCTAGTCTTTTAGGCTTAACTGGCTCCTCCTCAGAAAAGCCCCTTCACTTGGTCTCAGTCGGCCCCCATGCTCCAGGGTCTTTTCTTTCTGCATGCTGAGGACTATTTGTAACGGATAACTTGTTTTATAACTTTTGTGTCTGTCTTTCCCACTGACCTTTAAACTCTGTTGGGAAAGGAGACATCTGCTTTGTTCATCACTTACGTTTAGTGTATGTTTGGTACATAGAGGAAACAATTAATATTGAAGGAGAAAGAGAAAAATAACTTAAAACAACTTCATTTATTAAACCCTGGCTAAGTGACTAGGCATTCTACTAAACACTTGGCCTGTGTCAGCTCATCTAATCTTTCAAAGGTCCACAAAGTTGAGAATTGTCTCCATTTTATATTGGTAGAATGTGGGACTTGAAGAGTTTACATAAGCCACATAAGGGCTAAGATTCAGACTTAGGATTTGAACTGAGGTCTGTTAGGCTCCAAATTGCTTCAGGTAACAAGAGGGGAGAGGGTGTGTAAAATTATGTAACATGATAAACAGCTGGCTCTACCTCTTTTACAGCACGCAAAGTCTTCCTGGGTGAGCGGTTTCATTCTACTTCTGGAATTTGTGAGTACGTGCTGTATCTGTAATCAATAAACAATCAGTAATACTCCAGGGCCTGGGTGTGCACTAGGTCTGAACTGTGTGACTTCAAAATATGGCACAGATAATGCTCTACTAAGGGCTGTGTTTCCTGTCAGGTGACTTTATGGTCCTGGTTTTGTAATTAGTGTGAAAGAGAAAGTGGTCCATTTCTAAAATGAGAGGAATACTCTGCAGAACAAGCTCACCAGGAAGAAAACAGTTGAGTATTAAAGGGACAAGGGAAAATAATGGGGGAGAATCTGTGGATTCCAAATCAGCCCTTGTCTGTCTTAAAGTCAGTAATACCTTGTTACGGGTTGAATGTTAGATGGAATGTTTGTATCTTGTTAGACTGAATGTTTGTAGCATCCCCAAATTCATATGTTAAAGCCCTAACTCCCAGTGGGATGATATTTGGAGATGTGGCCTTTGGGAAGTAAAAAAAATTAAATGAGGTCATGAGGGTGGGGCCTTCATGATGGGATTGGTGCCCTTGAAACTTATAAACGGAAACATGAGAGAGCTTGTTTCCCAGGGGGTATCCTGGGAACCCCCCTCCCCTCCTCCTTCTCTCACTCAGCACGTGCACTGAGAAAAGGTCATGTGAGTAACACAGTCTGCAAGCCAAGAAGAGCACTCTTACCAGAAACTGCATCAGTCAGCACCTTGATCTTGGACTTCCCAACCTCCAGACTGTGAGATATGGACTTTTGTTGTTTAAGCTACCTAGTCTATGATATTTAGTTATGGTAGCCTGAACTAATACACATCTCAAGTTTATGCGTGATTGTTGCTGTTGTTGTTTAGTTGCTAAGTTGTATATGACTCTGAGACCCCATGGACTGTAGACCGCCAGGCTCCCCTGTCCATGGAATTTCCCAGGTGAGAATACTGGTGTGGGTTGCCATTTCCTTCTCCAGGGGATCTTCCCAACCCAGGGATCAAACTGGAGTCTCCCGTATAAGTGTTTACTCACACTATAAAGACTCTGTGACTCCTATTTTGTTTCCTATTTTTTCCCATATAGTGGATTATCCTTAAAACACCAAACCGAGTTTTAACCTTTCTAAGTATTTCCTTGAGATTTTCTAAGTGAAGCTAATGTGTTTTTTTGTAATTGGAATATAATTGCTTTACAATGTTGTTAGTTTCTGCTGTACAACAAAGTGAATCAGCTGTCAGTATACATATATTCCCTCCCTCATGAGCCTCCCTCCCATCCCACCCTTCTAGGCCATCAGAGAGCATCAAGCTGAGCTCCCTGTGCTACACAGCAGCCTCCCACTAGCTACCTGGTTTACACATGGTAGGACACGTATGTCAGTGCTACACTCTCAACTCCACCCTGCCCTTCCTGCTCTGTGTCCGCATGTCCATCGTCTATGCCTGCGTCCCTATTCCTGCCCTGCAAATAGGTTCATCTGTACCAGTTTTCTAGGCTACATATACATACGTTAATATACAATATTTGTTTTTCTCTTTCTGATTTCCTTCACTCTGGGTGACAGACTCTAGGTCCATTCACATAAGGGAAGCTAATGTTATATGCAATTCATGCATCACTGGGTTTATGACATGTTAAGCCTGAGCTGGTCAAGCTGGGAACGGCAGCAATGGGGCCCAGGAGGAGGGATGAGGAATGGGAAAGAAGGAGGGGAAGAGAACTACTGTCTGTTCACCTACAAAATAATACTTGCTTGGATCACATCATACAGCTGTTGCAGGGATCAAAGAATCTATGTGTAAGCAAGTGCTTTTATTCACAGTATACCATATAAATGAAAGGAATCATTACTGTTTAATGAGCCAGGGAAACAGTTCACTAAATTATTAGTGGTCTGGATTACTGTTCAGTTCTCATGAGTAGGATCATGCCCAAATATTCCAAAGAACTTATTTTTTTCCTAAGAAAATTTTGATCTTTAAAAGACTGGTGTGTGTTATAAATATAAACTACTAATGGAGTCATTAACTGGCATAAATTATCCTGCTACTGTGACTAAACGACATGTCAACAAAAATCTAAAGTACATAATAAAATTTTCTCAGTACCTTGACAGAATCTGAGACAGAATTGAGACAAGGATATGAAAGCACTTTGCTAACTGGAGAATACTAAACAGATGCTAGTTATTATCAGTTGAACTAAAGAAATTGTGTTTATCTTGCTTTTTTAAAGCTCATGTTGAAAAATATCAACCAATTTCCAATTCAGTCCCCTGACAGTATTTATTGGTGCCATCTGCTGGAAGTTCCTGAAAAATTGATGAGGTTAAGATGAATCAGATGAGCAGCACAGTACATATATTTTAAGTACTACATGTATTCCTTCCAGACTAAAATTAATGTAGGTAAAATTCCTGGCCTGCATTTCTTATATTAAAATTTGCTATGCAAAACATTTGATGTTGAATAGATGGGTATATTTCATAAATTGTAACATTCTATTCATAGCTTCATTCATTGAACCATCTTTTTGGGCTCTGGCTGTCTGCCAGGCCCTGTGACTAAAAAAAAACTAGAGATGTAGGGAGGGGCAAGTAACTATCTCTTCTCACAAGGGTTCAGGTCCTCCATTTAGTGGGGGGATGACAGATCCACAAGCAACTAAATGTAACACATTGGGCTAAACAAAGACTCCATGGGGGAGGTGAGATAGGAACCTCTCCAATCCAGGAGGCCAATGGATCTTTCCCACAAAACGAGGAAATCAGCTATCTTTGTACAGGTGGAGGAGAGAAGGAAGAATTATTGGGGGGGGAAATCAAACTTGAGAAGGTGAAACCATCAGACAAGCAGAGATAGGAATTTTTTTTTTAATTTATTCCAATTCTGTAAAATATCGCAGATGTCAAGTGGCCTCCATGAACTTGAGTTCTATTTAAATCAGTCTAACATTTTATCTATGAAAGGCACCATGGATTTCAATATAGAGGGCACTCTCTAGGCTGACATTTTTCATAAAATCCCAGCATAATTTGCCCCACAATGAATTCAGACAGCACAACTCTATCAGTTTTCATTCTCATCAGCAGGCTCACCCCAATCAGTTCCTTAATCCCACAATAATGCAATCTTGCACTTTAAATGACTGAAGGTTTTGGACTTCACTTATGAAACACTAGGGGGATTTACAGGTACGAGTAACAGAAGTTGTCTTTAGATGGGTGGTAACCTGGAGAAGGGCATGGCAGCTCACTTCAGTGTTCTTGCCTGGAGAATACCATGGACAGAGGAGCCTGGTGGACTATAGTCCATGGATTACAGAGAGTCAGACATGACTGAACGACTAACACTTTTACTTTCAATTTCTAGGCAAACTTCAGGGCTTCCCAGATGGTGCTAGAATTAAAGAACCCATCTGCCAATGAAGGAGACATAAGAGACACAGGTTTGATCCCTGGGTGGGGAAGATCCCCTGGAAGAGGGTATAACAACCCACTCCAGTGTTCTTGCCTGGAGAATCCCATGGACAGAGGAGCCTGGCAGGCTACACGAATGAAGTGACTTGGCACGCATGAACGAAAACTTCAGTGTGCGTCAGTACCACCTGTGGGGCTTCTGAAAACACAGATCTACTGGGCCCTGCCCTCAGGAGGTCCTGGGTGGGTCTCATAGTTTGCATTTCCAACAAGTTACCCAGTGTCGCTGATACTGCTGGTCCAGGGACCATTCTTTGAGAACTATTACTTTACGCTGTGATAAGGTAAATTTAACAGAAATGAAAGCAAAGTATTTTATAAGCATCTAAACTAACATATAATGATTTGTTAATCATTAGCGGTACAGTGTACCTTGGACAAATTGAAAAATTAAGATAATTATCAAACCCAGAAATAGCCACTGTAAACATTTGGTATCTTTCCTTCCATATTTCTATAGATATGTGTCTATGTGTACATTTGTTGTTAGTCACTAAACGTCCAACTCTTTGTGACTCCACAGACTATAGCCCTCCGGGGACCTCTATTCATGGGATTTCCCAGGCAAGAATAGCAGAGTCGGTTGCCGTTTCCTTCTCCAGGGGATCTTCATGACCCAGAGATTGAACCCTCATTTCCAGCATTGCAGGCAGACTCTTAATCACTGAGCCACATGTGCATACGACTGAAATCATTCTATATATACAATTTTGTACTTGATTTTTTTTTCTTTTGGTATTCTCTTTTGACTATTGTCCATATTATTTAAAAATTAGCAAGTACAGGGTATATTAACAATCGGGTTATTGCTTTGAACTACCAGTGATATTGTTGCTTCCCTTGGGAAAGGGTCTTCAGAGCTCCTTAATCTATTATTTTGGAATAATAATTTTGGGAGCCTTGGGCTCCCTTCTCATTTTTTCATCCCTTAACAGGCACTGGTGGGAGGACCATGGGTAAATAGGCAGTTGGTGGTCAAATGTCTTCCCTTTGTGTAAAGGTTCTCTTGAGCAAATAATAAGTGTTAGTCGCTCATCGTGTCCGACTTTTTGTGACCCCATGGACTGCAGCTTATCAGGATCCTCTGTCCATGGGATTCTCCAGGCAAGAATACTGGAGTGGGTTGCCATTCCCTTCTCCAGGGGATCTTCCCAACCCAGTGATCCACCCCAGATCTCACGCATTGCAGGCAGATTCTTTACTGTTTGAGCTACTGCAGGAAGCCCAATAATAATCAGATCAGATCAGATCAGTCACTCAGTCTTGTCCAACTCTTTGCAACCCCATGAATCGCAGCACGCCAGGCCTCCCTGTCCATCACCAACTCCTGGAGTTCACTCAGACTCACGTCCATCAAGTCAGCGATGCCATCCAGCCATCTCATCCTCTGTCGTCCCCTTCTCCTCCTGCCCCCAATCCCTCTCAGCATCAGAGTCTTTTCCAATGAGTCAACTCTTCACATGAGGTGGCCAAAGTACTGGAGTTTCAGCTTTAGCATCATTCCTTCCAAAGATATCCCAGGGCTGATCTCCTTCAGAATGGACAGGTTGGATCTCCTTGCAGTCCAAGGGACTCTCAAGAGTCTTCTCCAACACCACAGTTCAAAAGCATCAATTCTTTGGCACTCAGCCTTCTTCACAGTCCAACTCTCACATCCATACATGACCACAGGAAAAACCATAGCCTTGACTAGACTGACCTTTGTTGGCAAAGTAATGTCTCTGCTTTTGAATATGCTATCTAGGTTGGTCATAACTTTCCTTCCAAGGAGTAAGCGTCTTTTAATTTCATGGCTGCAGTCACCATCTGCAGTGATTTTGGAACCCAGAAAACTAAAGTCTGACACTGTTTCCCCATCTATTTCCCATGAAGTGGTGGGACCGGATGCCGTGATCTTCGTTCTCTGAATGTTGAGCTTTAAGCCAACTTTTTCACTCTCCACTTTCACTTTCATCAAGAGGCTTTTGAGTTCCTCTTCACTTCCTGCCATAAGGGTGGTGTCATCTGCATATCTGAGGTTATTGATATTTCTCCCGGCAATCTTGATTCCAGCTTGTGTTTCTTCCAGTCCAGCGTTTCTCTTGATGTACTCTGCATAGAAGTTAAATAAACAGGGTGACAATATATAGCCTTGACGAACTCCTTTTCCTATTTGGAACCAGTCTGTTGTTCTATGTCCAGTTCTAACTGTTGCTTCCTGACCTGCATACAAATTTCTCAAGAGGCAAATCAGGTGGTCTGGTATTCCCATCTCTTTCAGAATTTTCCACAGTGTATTGTGATCCACACAGTCAAAGGCTTTGGCATAGTCAATAAAGCAGAAATAAATGTTTTTCTGGAACTCTCTTGCTTTTTCTATGATCCAGCAGATGTTGGCAATTTGATCTCTGGTTCCTCTACCTTTTCTAAAACCAGCTTGAACATCAGGAAGTTCACGGTTCACATATTGCTGAAGCCTGGCTTGGAGAATTTTGAGCATTACTTTACTAGCATGTGAGATGAGTGCAATTGTGCGGTAGTTTGAGCATTCTTTGGCATTGCCTTTCTTTGGGATTGGAATGAAAACTGACCTTTGCCAGTCCTGTGGCCACTGCTGAGTTTTCCAAATTTGCTGGCATATTGAGTACAGCACTTTCACAGCATCATCTTTCAGGATTTGGAATAGTTCAACTGGAATTCCATCACCTCCACTAGCTTTGTTCGTAGTGATGCTTTCTAAGGCCCACTTGACTTCACATTCCAGGATGTCTGGCTCTAGGTCAGTGATCACACCACTGTGATTATCTGGGTTCTGAAGATCTTTTTTGTACAGTTCTTCTGTGTATTCTTGCCATCTCTTCTTAATATCTTCGGCTTCTGTTAGGTCTATACCATTTCTGTCCTTTATCGAGCCCATCTTTGCATGAAATATTCCTTTGGTATCTCTGATTTTCTTGAAGAGATCCCTAGTCTTTCCCATTCTGTTGTTTTCCTCTATTTCTTTGCATTGATCCCTGAGGAAGGCTTTCTTATCTCTTCTTGCTATTCTTTGGAACTCTGCATTCAGATGTTTATATCTTTCCTTTTCTCCTTTGCTTTTCGCTTCTCTTCTTTTCACAGCGATTTGTAAGGCCTCCCCAGACAGCCATTTTGCTTTTTTGCATTTCTTTTCTATGGGGATGATTTTGATCCCTGTCTCCTGTACAATGTCACGAACCTCATTCCATAGTTCATCAGGCACTCTATCTATCAGATCTAGGCCCTTAAATCTATTTCTCACTTCCACTGTATAATCATAAGGGATTTGATTTAGATCATACCTGAATGGTCTAGTGGTTTTCCCTACTTTCTTCAATTTCAGTCTGAATTTGGCAATAAGGAGTTCATGGTCTGAGCCACAGTCAGCTCCTGGTCTTGTTTTTGCTGACTGTATAGAGCTTCTCCGTCTTTGGCTGCAAAGAATATAATTAATCTGATTTTGGTGTTGACCATCTGGTGATGTCCATGTATAGAGTCTTCTCTTGTGTTGTTGGAAGAGGGTGTTTGCTATGACCAGTGCATTTTCTTGGCAAAACTCTATTAGTCTTTGCCCTGCTTCATTCCGTATTCCAAGGCCAAATTTGCCTGTTACTCCAGGTGTTTCTTGACTTCCTACTTTTGAATTCCAGTCCCCTATAATGAAAAGGATATCTTTTTTGGGTGTTAGTTCTAAAAGGTTTGTAGGTCTTCATAGAACCATTCAGCTTCAGCTTCTTCAGCGTTACTGGTTGGGGCATAGACTTGGATTACTGTGATATTGAATGGTTTGCCTTGGAAACGAACAGAGATCATTCTGTCGTTTTTGAGATTGCATCCAAGTACTGCATTTTGGACTCTTTTGTTGACCATGATGGCCACTCCATTTCTTCTGAGGGATTCCTGCCTGCAGTAGTAGATATAACGGTCATCTGAGTGAAATTCACCCATTCCAGTCCATTTTAGTTCACTGATTCCTAGAATGTTGACATTCACTCTTGCCATCTCTTGTTTGACCACTTCCAATTTGCCTTGATTCATGGACCTGACATTCCAGGTTCTTATGCAATATTGCTCTTTACAGCATCGGACCTTGCTTCTATCACCAGTCACATCCACAGCTGGGTATTGTTTTTGCTTTGGCTCCATCCCTTCATTCTTTCTTGAGTTATTTCTCCACTGATCTCCAGTAGCATATTGGGCACCTACTGACCTGGGGAGTTTCTCTTTCAGTATCCTATCATTTTGCCTTTTCGTACTGTTCATGGGGTTCTCAAGGCAAGAATACTGAAGTGGTTTGCCATTGCCTTCTCCAGTGGACCACATTCTGTCAAATCTCTCCACCATGACCCGCCCGTCTTGGGTTGCCCCACGGGCATGGCTTAGTTTCATTGAGTTAGACAAGGCTGTGGTCCTAGTGTGATTAGATTGACTAGTTTTCTGTGAGTATGGTTTCAGTGTGTTTGCCCTCTGATGCCCTCTTGCAACACCTACCGTCCTACTTGGGTTTCTCTTACCTTGGGCGTGGGGTATCTCTTCACGGCTGCTCCAGCTAGGTGCAGCCATTGCTCCTTACCTTGGACAAGGGGTATCTCCTCACCGCCGCCCTTCCTGGCCTTCAATGTGGGACAGCTCCTCTAGGCCCTCCTGTGCCCGCACAGCCACGGCTCCTTGGACATGGGGTTGGTCCTCCCGGCCACAGCCCCTGGCCTCGGTAGTACGGTAGGGACTTATAAATAATAGGGACACATTTTAAGACTTCACACCTTCTGTACCCCCAGCCCATTCGATCACTAGGGAGTAGTGTTAACTTTGAATATATTAACTGCAGTAGGTGTAGGTTGTGGATGTTGTTGTTGGGGCTAAGATTAACTGATTCATCACAGAATTAGCCTAATTAGTTGTTTTACCACTCCTAAGAATCCGGTTTTAGTTTTTGGTAAATAAGTTGAGGGTAAGAGTTAAATTCAAGGGCAGATCTATAAACTTTCAGTTCAGTTCAGTTCAGTTCAGTCGCTCAGTCGTGTCCAACACTTTGCGACCCCATGAATCGCAGCACGCCAGGCCTCTGTGTCCATCACCAACTCCCAGAGTTCACTCAGACTCACATCCATCGAGTCAGCGATGCCATCCAGCCATCTCATCCTCTGTTGTCCCCTTCTTCTCCTGCCCCCAATCCCTCCCAGCAACAGAGTCTTTTCCAATGAGTCAACTAAAGTTTTAAATGTTTTAAAATAATGTAAGTAATGACACTTATCGTAGGAAAAAAACCTAAATCTTCCCTTCTCAGGCAAATTATTTTTCATAGTGTAAGCACTCACTTTAGTTAGTAATCACTCTAGTTTTAGTCTAGATAGTAATCATTCTATGTGCTCCTGTGCTAAGTTGCTTCAGTCGTGTCTGTGTGACCCTATGGACTGTAGCCCTTCAGGCTCCTCTGTCTATGAGATTCTCCAGGAAAGAATACTGGAGTGGGTTGTTATGCCCTCCTCCAGGGGAGCTTCCTGACTCAGGAATCAAACCTGTGTCTCTTATGTCTCCTGCATTGGCAGATGGGTTCTTTAACACTAGTGCCATCTGGGAGATGCACTAATCATTCTCTATCCTCATTTCCTTTCTACCATAGCTTAAGTTAAGAACTTAGAATCAAAATCTAGTCAGAAACATTCTTGATATTTCATACAGGGAATTTAATAAAAGGAAGAGTCACAAAGTATTGGAAGGGTTAGAGGAGCAAAGCAGGGACAGTGAGGTAACAGAGATTAGTAACTGCCGGGATCTGCTACCACCCGCAAGGGTAGAGAAAAAGAAAGAAAGTGATGTGACCAGGCCCATCAGTCATTCCTCACGGTCAGTGCTGAGGCTCACTATGTTTGTTGTTGTTGTTCTATTGAAGTAGAGCTGGTTTACAATGTTGTGTTGGTTTCTGTTGAACAGCTAAGTGATTCAGTTACACATATATACACACATCCTTTTTTATACTCTTTTCCATTATAGTTTATTACAGGATACTGAATATAGTTCCCTGTGCTAAACAGTAGGACTTTATTTTATATGCTAATGCCAAACTTCTAATGTATCTCTCCCCACCCCTTTCCAGGATTCTGACCTGGAGAATTCCACGGACTGTATAGTTCATGGGGCCACAAAGAGTCGGACCTGACTGAAGGACTTTCTTTTTCACTTTCACTTTCACCCCCTTTCCTCTTTGATAATTTTAAGTTTGTTTTCTAAGTCTGTGAGTTTGTTTCTGTTTGTAAATAAATTCATTTGGGTTATATTTCAGACTCTGCAATGTGATAGCATGTATTTGTTTTTCTCTGACTCAGTTCACTTAGGTGAACTCTAGGTTCATCCACATTGCTTCAAATGGCATTATTTCATTCTTTTGTGGCTGAGTAGTATTCAGTCTTTTGTGACATTCTTTATGACTGAGTAGTATTTCATTTTATACTGGCTGCTATGACCAAGGAATGGAATTCCAAATTTTGTTTCACTTTAAATTAGCATAACTTGGAGAGTCACATGTGGCTCGTGGTTTCTGTATTGCACAGTGCAGATTTGGCATCCTGCATTGCAGAGCAGATCACGGAAGGGCTAGATTGGAGCTGAGAGCAAACAGGGGAATGACTGGTAGAGGGTCAAAGGTCGAGAGACCTGGATTCCATCTGGTATCTACTTATGAGTGGGTAACGCTGGTCAGGTTAACCGATCTCTAGAAACCATCTATAAAAATGGCAATGGTAACAGTACCTACCTCCTCGGATTATAGAGTTATGAGCAGAACCAAACAAGACAATGCAACCATTCAACCAATGCCTGACTCATGGAAGTGTGTAAGTGGCTTAGTCGTGTCTGACTCTTTGCTACTCCATGGACTGTAAGCTGCCAGGCTCCTCTGTCCGTGAAATTTTCCAGGCAAGAATACTGGAGTGGGTTGCCATTTCCTTCTCTAGCCTGACTCATGGAAATTATCAAATAAATGTTTGTTATACTTATCCCGTCTAAAATAAATATTATAAAATTTTTATTGGGAGGGAGAGGGTAAGATACAGGAAGCCTTTAGAGGAATGGTAGTCTAATTCATCTCCCAATGTTTCTTAGAGCTATAATTCTATTAATATGCTTGCTGAACATTTTCCCTTCTTTTCTATTGATCTTTTTGTCCAGCAAGAGATTTTAGTCTTTCTATCCTTCTTCTGGGCTTCCCTTATAGCTCAGTTGGTAAAGAATCTGCCTGTAATACAGGAGACCCCAGTTCGATTCCTGGGTCGGAAAGATCCCCTAGAGAAGGGAAAGGCTACCCACTCCAGTATTCTGGCCTGGAGAATTTCATGGATTATATAGTCCATGGGGTCACAAAGAGTCAAACACGACTGAGTAACTTTCACTTTCACATCCTTCTTCTAGTATATATAGACTGCTGGGTTTTTTGGTTTGTTTTTTAATTTGATTGACAATGATCATACTGTTATGGCAAACTGACTTAATTATCATACACTGTGAAAGTCACTCAGTCGTGTCTGACTCTTTGTGGCCCCATGGCCTATACAGTCCATAGAATTTTCCAGGCCAGAATACTGGAGAGCATAGCCTTTCCCTCTCCAGGAGATCTTTCAAACCCAGGGATTGAACCCAGGTCTCCCTCTTTGCAGGTAGATTGTTTACCAGCTGAGCTACCAGGGAAGCTCATTGTACTCTATAAAAGTTTGCAATTATGCCAAAATAATGTTTGTTGGATTTGACACAGTGATAGAAGTTTTCTCACTTTTTATTTTTTTGTTCCCAGAGTGATTTCTCTGACATCACTATGACATGCTGTGAGGCTTTAATCATAACATTATTATACTGCATGTTTAACTTTTTCCTTATCATATTCTTAAAGACAGGAAAGACTTGTAAATATTTATAAACGTTTTATGATAGTTCTAATGCAACGCCTAATTTATTATAAAATATATTATTTGGGGCCAGAACTAGCTCTCTCTCCCACAATCTCTTCTGCTCTTTTGGTGGTTTGGACAAGCAGACTAGCATCTAGATACTTTTCTCTTTTTTTACACAAGTAACGTTGATATGGCTTATATATTGTCAGCTGCTTAGAGACATTTCAATTGAAAATGACCAGAATTTCACAAGACATAACCATCTTGCCAAGAGTGTTGAAGGAGCATCTTATCTTGGTTCAAGTCAGAAACAATGTTAATGAGACACATCTGGGAGTGAAATATTTCTCTTATCAGAGAAAAATATACATAAATATATTTTTTATTGTTAACTACATTGTGAAATATGGTGCATTTCTTAGATGACTTACAAGGGAGGCTTCTGAAGAAACGGTAAACATAAAAGGAACGTTGAGCCTTAAATGGAACCTAACAGAGCAATACAGAGAAGGCGATGGCACCCCACTTCAGTACTCTTGCCTGGAAAATCCCATGGACGGAGGAGCCTGGTAGGCTGCAGTCCATGGGGTCATGAAGAGTCAGACACGACTGAGAGACTTCACTTTCACTTTTCATTTTCACGCATTAGAGAAGGAAATGGCAACCCAGTCCAGTGTTCTTGCCTGGAGAATCCCGGGAATGGCGGAGCCTGGTGGGCTGCAGTCCATGGGGTCGCGAAGAGTCAGACACGACTGAAGTGACTTAGCAGCAGCAGCAGAGCAGTAACCAGATGAAGTGGCATGCGGCCAAAGTGGGCTATGGTTAGTACTCCCTCACAACAGACAGGTCCACGACAGGCACTTAAGTCAGTCAAAGTCATGTATTGCTCTGAATTTTTCCTGTGGATCTGATATTAACACTAGTGGGAGCTCTTTACATTAAGGTTAAAAAAAAAAGATCACAAGGCCTGCGATTCTGCCACTCTTTCCCTCTCATATTAGATCTAGTCCTCATATCTGGGAGGATGGTCCTTAATGACAGCTATCATTTGCCAAGACTAAAATCAGTTTTTGTTTTTAAGTATTCTGAGGCGCTAGAACATAGAAGTCAATAATTCACTACCTTCTTTCTAACTCTGAACAATATTTGAGCCAGTGATGGGAGATTAGCTGCAGGTCATCAGTTGGTGTTGTCTTTCGGTTTTAAGTTATTTTCACAGTGGTTATGTATATGAGGCTGTCGCTTGAAGAAAATCAGAAGAAAGCACATGAGCAAATGCAGATGGAGGGCAAACAGTTGTTTTCCTACCTTTGGAGGACACAGAAAGGAAAATGTAAGAAAGTTTGTTAAGCATTTACCTGTAACGTCTGACAGTGCTGTTACAACTTTGCAAACAGACTCTATCTTGTGGCCATCCCCTCAGTCACAGCTGCTGTGATGCCCAGTATTCAGAACAGCACGGTGTGAAACTTCTGGCACGAGGCCTGGATGAAGGAGGGCAGTTTCTCTCTGACTTTGGCTCTCTGGACCACAATACTTGATTATAAACAACAGGGTGGCCTGGCACATTTGTGGGGAGCTGAGACTCACAATATGAGATTTTTAATCTTGGAAAGGCTTTGAGTCTCCATTTTCTTGCACTCTTACACTCATCCCAGCATAACTCTGCTGCTGCTACTGCTGCTAACTCGATTCAGTCGTGTCCGACTCTGTACGACCCATAGACGGCAGCCCACCAGGCTCCCCCGTCCCTGGGATTCTCCAGGCAAGAACACTGGAGTGGGTTGCCATTTCCTTCTCCAGTGCATGAAAGTGAAAAGTGAAAGTGAAGTCGCTCAGTCGTGTCCGACTCTAGCGACCCCATGGACTGCAGCCTACCAGGCTCCTCCGTCCATGGGATTTTCTAGGCAAAAGTACTGGAGTGGGGTGCCATTGCCTTCTCCGAATGTAACTCTATTTCTGATCAAAGGAGGAAGAGAACCTGGAGGAATAAGCTACTGGAGCTGTGAGCTATCCTGGGGACCACAGAATCCATCCCCTCCCTTATACATTGAGGCAAAGACCCCCAAGAGCTACAGTGGCCTGACTGAGGTGTTTTTTTTATTTTTTATTTTTTTATCTTGGTTATGATGGGTCTTTGCTGTTGCACGCAGGTTTTCTCTAGTGTGGTGAACCAGTGCTACTCTTTATTGGTGCCTGGGCTTCTCATTTCGGTGGCTTCTCTTGTTGCAGAGCACAGGCTCTAGATGCACAGGCCTCAACAGTTGTGGCCTCCGGCAATGCAGGAGCTCATTAGTTCCAGCTCGTAGGCTCTAGAGTGCAGGCTCGGTGGTTGTGACACATGGGCTTAGTTGCCCAAGACATGTGGAATCTTCCCGGACCAGGGCTTGAACTTGTGTCCCCTGCACTGGCAGGTGGACTCTTATCCACTGTACCACCAGGGAAATCCAGGGCCAAGTTTTCTCCTGATTCTTTTCATGACACCATGCTACAAATCATGAAAATGTATCAAATAAAGTTCACAGCTTCCATCTGGTGGAGAGTGGGTAGTGGAGGGACTCACTAAGTGTCAGGCACCATGTTAAAGGTTGTATGTGCGTTCTCTCATATATTCCTCATACCAAGTCTAAGATTATTATCATCCTTAGTCTGCAGGTTTATAAACTGAGGCTTTGAGAACTTAAGTCACAGACTAGTATATGGCTAAGTGAGGATTCACACCTAGTTATGTCTGAATGCAAAGGCCACTTATTCAAAGTGCTATACCATACGATATTATCTGTGTAGAACGTAACTTATTCTAAAGAAAGAAGCATTACCAAGATGTGGAGAAATGCCAGGAAACATATCCAGGACAGGAATTATCCCTTAATAACCTTAATCATAGCTGACAGCTATCATTGACTGAGGGCCTATTAAAGACCAGACATTTTATTTTATTTAATTATTGCAACCACCTTGTGAAGTAGAGATATTATATATCCAATTTTTTCATAGGGACTTCCCTGGTTGTCCAGTGGTCAAGACTCTATACTCCGAGTGCACAGGAGCCAGGTTCCATCCCCAGCCAGGGAACTAGATCTTGCCTGCCACAACGAAGACCATGTGTATCACAGCTAAGACTAGGGCAGGCAATCCAAAAATAAGTGAATAAACATTTTAAAAATTGAAAGTATGAGGAACTATATACCCAATTTTCACATGAAGAAACTGAAAACTAGAAAATTAAAATTTCCCAAGTCACACACTTGGCAAGTGGTAAAATGAAACTTTGTATTAAATATGACTGCTTTGAGACACCATACCTTTATTCATCTTAAAATGAGTGCCTGGCCCATGGAATCTGTTTAATAAATATTAAATGCAAGAACAAGTGAATGAAAACAATGAATGAATGGGAACATGCACCTGGTATGTAATGCTCAAGCTGGCCTTAGTTAGACTCTCTTGAAAACAAAGAAGTAATAAATACATAATATATTGTTTTGCTCCAAGAGGTAGAACGGGGACAAATCAGTGGAAATTGCAGGCTTCCTGTGGCTTCCTGTACAGAAACCTGGCTTCAAAAATGTCATTGCCTGGATGACCTTCAATTCTATGATTAAAAAATTCTGTGAAGTCAGTGTCTCTACAGAGGCATAAAAAAAGCACTTCAACAATACTGAGTTGCCTGGTAAAACAGTGACCTCCCTGTTTTTGAAGGTGTTTCAGCTACATGACCACCTGCCAGAAATGCTGTAGAAGAAATGCTACAAATTGGGTACCGTAGAAGACGGCAAAAACGGCTGCACTTATTCTCTTCCTTTTTTACATATCCTTTTGCAAGATGACGTTGAAATAGTTCCCAGTGAGAGATGGCATTTCCCCACCCCTTGAATCTGGCCTTATGAACTGCTTCACCTAACAAATGCAACAGAAGCAATACCATGCCAGTTCTGAGTCTAGGTCTCAAAAGGCCTTGCATAGTTTCATTCTCCTAGAAATTTCAGAGACCCATATGAATAAACCCTAGCTAGACTAGTTTTTTGAGAGAATACCAGACTTCACTAGCTATGGTGAAGTACCATAGCTAGTAGCCATCCAAACTCTGGAAGCAGAGCCACTTAGCTGACATATAAGCTCTCCACAGACACCTAAGTGAGCTTAATCTGTAAATTCATAGGCAATGACTCACACAGTTAATGGCTGCTCTGTGATTCTCAAAAAGCACCGTCTGAGATGAAGGGAAGAGATAGGGAATGCCTGATGTCCTGATTAGAACAGGCTGTGCCACTGTCATCTACCAGTGTCCAAAAGGCCTCCAGAGACTTTTTTCAATGGACTTAGTGGTCAGTGTTAATTGGGCATCTTACTATTTGCCAGACAATGGCTTTAATGCTTTATATAAATTAATTCTTAAGCCTCAAAAGATGTAGTGAGAAATGTATTATTTTTTGAATTTATATGAACTTTATTTTTAGACAACCTACATGATGTGTTGTATGTTTCCCACCCCCGCCTCAAAAATAATGCTTCTACTCCAGATAAATCAATGTCAAAATAAAGAGCTCAAGTTGACCTGAGTCCCGTTTGTCTCAGTCCTGGTAGATGAAAAGCAGCTGCCAGCCAGTTATGAAGTTATGTGCTAGATCCAAAGTCACAGCCACACTTGTTAACATGTTTCCATTTCTGAACCTTCCTTAAAGAAAATCATATACGGGGTCACAACATCCTCACACAAGTCCAGCAGCACAACCGTGCAGCTGGATTCGTGTTTTCACCAGCAAAGAACTGACGGTTTTTGAAATTAGTGAGGAGGGGCTTGATTTGTTCCGTAGCCCCTGCCATGAAAGGCTTTACTCTTCTGGTCTCTATACTTCAGGTTTCCGTCATCTTTAATGTACTTCTTGTAAGCTCCTTTTGTGAAGCTTGTTTCCTGCAAGTGATGCTTCATGACAGTATGGACACCAGTGATTACTGTGCTTTAGATACCTTCGCCCCCTTCAGTGGAGCCATTTCCATAAATGAGCCGAGCCATCAGTGTTACTCTCTGTGCTACGACCAGCTTCCCCTCCGCTTCCAGACACAGCCCGTCAGCGACCTCCTAGAGCTCGTAGATGGAGAACATCCCATCATGCCTGACGAGGTCCCGGTAGGTGACCATGATGGCCACTGCCCTGCTAGCTTAGCAGGAGCCCGAGCTCCGAGTGAGCCTGGTGTAGCTCAAGCAGGTGGGGGAAGCGGGGAATGGGTGGAAAAGCAGAAATGTTTTATTATTGAACTGATTTGACAGATATAGAAAACGAGGCCAGAGAACTGACACCTACCTAAGGTACAGAGTGAGTAAATGTCCAGCCAAGGTTTTGAACTCAGGAAGCACAAAGCTACAGCCCTAGCTCTTAGCCACACTCCTCTGCTTCTTGCTATTGAATGTAAAGTAGATGATTGTCTGTAGGAACTAAAAATATCTTCACAAAACCTGGTAGTAGTAAATATTCCCCCAGTGCCTTTTACCAAGCTCTCTTTATAGAGCCTGGGATGTCACCAAATACCTCATTCACTTTCCACACTTCTTCCATCTCAAAGTTGTTTTTCTTTTTCCCCCGTTTCTAAGAAATTACACTGTTGGACTTAAAGTTTAGAACCATGATCGGGAGAAATATTTAAGAAGACTCATTATTCAAAGCATGGGAGCAATTAGAGGGAAAAAAAAGAAAACTCCTTTTCCAAAAGAGAATCAATTTTCCACTATGAGAGTCTCCATTCTACCAAGAAATGAAAATGTGCATAAATTAGGTTTAGAAAAATACATGAGACGGCTTATGCAAAAAGGTTTAACCTGGGAATCAAATACTAAATAAAATGATAAAAGCAGATCTAATAGTCATGCTTGATGTCCAAGATATGTCAGGGTTTTCCCTCCAAGATACAGTTTCCCTGCAGCTCATGATAATTACAAACTGTCTCAAATCACCTCTCTTCTTGTTGAGTAAAATGGACTGCCAACAAACACTTCAAACATAGTAAAACCAGTCCAACAGGAAAAAGGCCAAGGAATGTATCCATTCTAACTAACATTTTTTTACAGTCTGGTAGTGTGTAGCTCTCTGAGAGAACTGCAATGCCAAACTGGATGAAACATGTAAGACATACACACTTTTCTAGCAATTTCTTGCCTTATCTGGTTTCTCCATTAGAACCGGAGGTATCACTCACTTCCCTCCCATTGTGTGTGTGTTTAGATATCTCTTGCAGGAAAGTGAGTATCCTCTACCACCTCCCACTTCCATCCCACTGCTAGGAACTTGACCCTGGCAGAGTAGTGTGAATGCCTGTGTGTCTATATGCAGACCGTCCTTTTATTTTACCCATTTGCCTGATTATATTATTCTGTATTCTTAACTCCTTCTGGCTTGTGGCTTCTTAAGGTCTCAATGGGAACTCCTAACTTCACCTACCCCTTTAGACTAACCAGTGGGCTCTCAAAAGCAAGACTGCAGTCTTCTGGGAAGTTTTCCTGGAATCTTTTTTTTTTTTCTTTCCTTTTTTATTCTTTTAATAGGCTTTATGTTTCAGGCTTTCTTTGGATTCACAGCAAAATAGAGGGACAAGTACACAGAGGACCCATACACTCCCTGCTCTCACACACACATAAGCTTCCCCCACATATCAGCATCCCCTAGCAAAGCGGTACAGTTGGTTGCAGTTGATGAACCTACAGTGACATCGTTATCACTCAGAGACACACTTTACATTAGGGATCACTCTTGGTATTTTACATTTTATGAGTTTTGACAGATGTCTGATGGTGCTTATCCACTGATATAGTAGCACGTAGAATAGTTTGTGAGAGCTGGACGGTGAAGAAGGCGGAGCACCAAAGAATTGATGCCTTCAAACTGTGGTGCTGGAGAAGACTCCTGAGAGTCCCTTAGACAGCAAGGAGATCAAACCAGTCAATCTTAAGGGAAATCAACCCTGAATACTCATTGGAAGGACTGATGCTGAAGTTGAAACTTCAGTATTGTGGTCATCTGAGGCAAACAGCTGACTCATTGGAAAAGTCCCTGATGCTGGGAAAGATTGAGGGCAGAAGGAAAAGAGGGCATCAGAAGATGAGATGGCTGGATGGCATCACAGATACAATGGACATGAACTTGGGCAAACTTTGGGAGATGGTGAGGGACAGAGAAGCTTGGCATGCTGTAGTCCGTGGGGCCACAAAGAGTCGGACACGACTTGGTGGCTCAACAACAACAACAACAGAAAGTTTCACTGCCCTAAAAATCCTCTGTGCTCCACCTATTCATTCCTCCTTCTCCACTAACCCCTGGCAACTGCCAATCTTTTACTGTCTCCATAGTTCTGCCTTTTTCACAATGTCGTATAGTTGGAATCATACCATGTGTGGTAAGTTGCTTTAGTCATGTCCAGCTCTTTGCAAGCCTATGGGCCACAGCCCACCAGGCTCCTCTGTCCATGGGATCTTCCAGGCAAGAATGAGGAATGGGTTGCCATTTCCTTCTTCAGAGGATCTTGCTAACCCAGGGATTGAACCTGCACCTCTTATGTCTCCTGCATTGGCATGAGGATTCTTTACCCTGGGAAGCCCCAAATCATATAGTGTATAGCTTTTTCAGATTGGCTTCTATCAGTAATACGTATTTAAGTTTTCTCCATGTTTCATCATGGATTGATAGCTTGTTTCTTTTTAGTGTTGAATACTATTCCATCATCTGGATGTATCATAGTTTATCCATTTACCTGCTATCTCTGTCACCTTGGGCTGCTATAACAGAACAGCATGAACTTGGTGGCTTAAACAACAATTTCTTTCTCACAGTTCTAGAGGCTGAGAAGTGCAAGATAAAGGCACCTAGATTCAGTTTTCTTCTGGCTTGCAGATGGCCTCCTTCTGGCTGTCTCCTTGTGTGTGAGTGTGTGTTAGGTCACTTCAGTCACGTACTACTCTTTGCAACCCCATGGACTGTAGCCCACCAGGCTCCTCTGTCCATGGGATTCTCTAGGTGGGAATACTGCAGTGGGTTGCCATGCCCTCCTCCAGGGGAATCTTCCTAACACAGGGATTGAACCCAGATGTCTTATGTTTCCTCCTGGCAAGCAGGTTCTTTTACCACTAGCATCACCTGGGAAATCACCTTGCTGCTGCTGCTGCTGCTAAGTCGCTTCAGTCGTGTCTGACTCTGTGCGACTCCATAGACGGCAGCCCACCAGGCTCCCCCGTGCCTGGGATTCTCCAGGCAAGAACACTGGAGTGGGGTGCCATTTCCTTCTCCAATGCATGAAAGTGAAAAGTGAAAGTGAAGTCGCTCAATCATGTCAGACTCTTAGTGACCCCATGGAAAACCCCATGGGGTTTTCCAGGCAAGAGTACTGGAGTGGGGTGCCATTGCCTTCTCTGGGGAAGTCACCTTACATGGTAGAAAAAAGAAAGCTCTGGTTCTCTCCTTCTCTCACAAGAAGCGAATCCTATCATGGGGGCTCTACCCTCATGCCTCATCTAAATCTAATAGCCCCCAAAGACCCCACTCCTGTAAGATCACTATAGAGGGTAGGGCTTCAACATATGAATTTGGAATGTTGTTGTTATTGAGTCACTGAGTCGTTTTCAACTCTTTTGCCGGCGGGGAGAGGGGCAACACGAACATTAAGCCCATAACACACTGAAGGACATTTTGGTTGATTCCAAGCTTTGGCTGTTACAAATAAAACTGCTATAAACATCTGACTGCACATTTTTGTGTGGAAATAATTCTTCAGCTTATCTGGGTAAATACTATGGGGTATGATTGCTGGACCATATGGTAGTATGGTAAAGTTACCGATCAGGATCCCTGGATTCTTAAGTTAGTAGAAATTGGTAAGAGGTCAGACAAGGAATTCGGGGAAGGCTTGACTCATACTGCAGCATGAGGGGATGAAAACAAGTAACAGCTGCCCTTGCTTGCACCCTGAGAGGGGCAAGCTGGTCCCTGAAGGGATGAGGGTAAGGGACAGATTGGTGGGTCAGCTGGGAGGAGTGGCTTTAGGTGGTCTGCCCACCCCCTTGCTGGTGCTGGGTGCAGAGATCAATCATGTAAAGTCCTCTCAGAAGTGGCAGTTGGGTTTGGCCGCTTTGTATCTTGCTCATGATTTGCCCCAACTGCAAATTCATGAGGTATTTTTAGTCCCTTGTAGTGTCTTTGTATTCTGTTGCTCAAGAAGACCTTTGTCCAGGTGCAAGCACTCCATCCAGTAAAGGCTACATCCCAGGTACATCCCAGGTACAGGCCCTATCCTATTTCACTTAAGAGTTTGTGTAGTTTTGTAAGAAACTGTCACACTGTCTTCCAAGGTAGCTGAACCATTTTACATAGCCACTGGCAGCTGAAGAGAGTTCCTGTTGTTCCACAGCCTTGGAAGCATTTGGTATCATCAGTGTTCTGGATTTTGGCCATTTTAATAGAAGTATCAGATCAGATCAGATCAGTCGCTCAGTCATGTCCAACTCTTTGCGACCCCATGAATTGAAGCACGCCAGGCCTCCCTGTCCATCACCAACTCCCAGAGTTCACTCAGACTCACATCCATTGAGTCAGTGATGCCATCCAGCCATCTCATCCTCTGGCGTCCCCTTCTCCTCCTGACCCCAATCCCTCCCAGCATCAGAGTCTTTTCCAATGAGTCAACTCTTCGCATGAGGTGGCCAAAGTACTGGAGTTTCAGCTTTAGCATCATTCCATCCAAAGAAATCCCAGGGCTGATCTTCAGAATGGACTGGTTGGATCTCCTTGCAGTCCAAGGGACTCTCAAGAGTCTTCTCCAACACCACAGTTCAAAAGCATCAATTCTTCAGCGCTCAGCTTTCTTCACAGTTCAACTCTCACATCCATACATGACCACAGGAAAAACCATAGCCTTGACTAGACGAACCTTTGTTGGCAAAGTAATGTCTCTGCTTTTGAATATGCTATCTAGGTTGGTCATAACTTTCCTTCCAAGGAGTAAGCGTCTTTTAATTTCATGGCTGCAGTCACCATCTGTAGTGATTTTGGAGCCCAGAAAAATAAAGTCTGACACTGTTTCCACTGTTTCCCCATCTATTTCCCATGAATAGTGGATTCTAATTGTTGGTTTTTGTATTGTATTTTTTGTTTTTGTTTTTCTATTGTATATGCACTACACAGTAAGATTTTCCTATTTTCCTTCAAAATGTTTTTATAAAAGTAATATATGCTCTATAGAAATCCCCTTTGCACACCAGCCTCTGCCTTAGACTTGACTATTAGCTAGCCACAAGGGACCCAACATCAACAATTTCCTATACCTCCTAGAAATATATCTTTTTACCTCTCTTCTGAATCTCTATTCCTTCTGCCATATCTTTTTTTTTTTTAATAATTTTATCTATTATTTATTTTTGACTGTGCTAGGTCTTTGTTGCTGTGCGGGCTTTTTTCTAGTTGTGGCAATTGGGGGCTTCTCTCTAGTTGCAGTATGTGGGCTTCTCATTGCTGTAGCTGCTCTTGTGGAGCACGGGCTCTAGGGTGCTCGGGCTCAGTAGCTGCAGTTCGGGCTCTAAAACACAGGCTCAACAGCTGTGACACACAGGTTTGATTGCCCCATGGCATGTGGGATCTTCCTGGATCAGGGATTTAACCTGTATCTCCTGCATTAGCAGGCAGATTCTTCACCACTGAGCCACCAAGAAAGCCCCCTTCCACCATGTCTTGATCTCACCCCGCTCAAGCCCAGACCTGTCAGTGTTTTTGTGTTTAAATAATTTTATGTAGGAAAACATTCTGTATTTATCTTATAACTATAGTAAGCCCAGAGGACTGCTTTTCCAGTCTCTGATGTCTCTGGTTGTTGAACCGCCCATGTGATTCTATCATTTTTGCAACAATGGATTTATTTATCAATTAAAATACAATATTTCATCCAGAATTTTTACTAAAATGGAAATATTTTATTCACAAAATTCCTGTTTAAAGCTTTCTCTTTTTAAGATAATCCATTCAATTTGAGCAAAAACATAGTTATTTAAGTAAAAAGTATGTTTAAATTAAAAGTGAAAGAGGTCATCTGAAATTATACTTAAAAAGAGGCTGAAATCAAGTCAAGTTTTTATTATGGTTTTGGCTGTGCATTAGTAGGTTTTTTTGGAGGCTGAATCCACCTTGAGTGTGGATTCTACCCTCAGATAAGGCAATGTGGGAAAGAAAGTCCAACCAATGGAAGACGGTAACAAAGACCACCCCCGACCCCAGTCCACCGCCGTGGGAAGAAATTCTCAGCACTAATGGGGAAGGTGAAGGGCCAGGCCAAGCAATGTGGGAGAATAATTTGAGGGTAACAAAGACCACCCCCGACCCCAGTCCACCGCCGTGGGAAGAAATTCTCAGCACTAATGGGGAAGGTGAAGGGCCAGGCCAAGCAATGTGGGAGAATAATTTGAGGGTAACAAAGACCACCCCCGACCCCAGTCCACCGCCGTGGGAAGAAATTCTCAGCACTAATGGGGAAGGTGAAGGGCCAGGCCAAGCAATGTGGGAGAATAATTTGAGGGTAACAAAGACCACCCCCGACCCCAGTCCACCGCCGTGGGAAGAAATTCTCAGCACTAATGGAGAAGGTGAAGGGCCAGGCCAAGCAATGTGGGAGAATAATTTGCTTTTCCCATGAACGCTGCCTTTGGCAGCAAGGACTCCTAGATTGGAAGAAGGGGTGGAGGGCTAAAGACGGCCAGGGCTTTCCCTGGTTGGAAGATTTCTGCAACAAGAACGGATGTGTACTGCTCAGTGCTCCATTTCTTCTCAAATAAAATAAAGTTTTGAGTTTTGCCAAAGTTATACAAACAAAACTTAACTAGTTCTACAAGTGGTGATGGTTTAGTCACTAAATTTGCACTATAGCCCGCCACGGTCCTATAGCCTGCTCTGTCCATGGAATTTTCCAGACGAGAATACTAGGGATTGCCATTTCCTACTCCAGGGGATCTTCCTGACCCAGGGATTGAACACTGAGTCTCATGGCCTCCTGCATTGCAGGCAGATTCTTTACCACTGAGCCACAAGGGAAACCCAGGTTTAGTACTAATAAGAACATAGGTAGGTACAACCTCACCTCCCATCATTTCCCCTTACCTAGAGGAAATAAGTTAGACTCTTAATTGTCATTAACTGCCTGAAAATCAGGTTTCCCAGGTGGTGCTAGTGGTAAAGACTAGAAGTGGTAAATGCTAGAAGACATTAAGAGATGCTAGGTTTGATCCCTGGGATTCCCCGGAGAAGGCCATGGCAACCCACTCCAGTATTCTTGCCTGGAGAGTCCCATGGACAGAGGAAATTGGCAGGCTACTGTCCATAGGG
The DNA here is from genome assembly GCF_027580195.1 of Bos mutus. Taxonomy (NCBI): domain Eukaryota; kingdom Metazoa; phylum Chordata; class Mammalia; order Artiodactyla; family Bovidae; genus Bos; species Bos mutus. The sequence goes on from NC_091630.1 coordinate 20,827,160, forward strand.
TCACAAAAAGTCGAACATAACTGAAACCTCAAAATCCACCTGAATTGCTCCATTTCTGTCCATAGGGTCACAAAAAGTCGAACATGACTGAAACCTCAAAATCCACCTGAATTGCTCCATTACCCTGGTCTCCAAACTATTCTTTTTCTCCTTCCAAGAGGACTGAACTCTAAGTTTCTTGAAGCTTACAAATTTTAGGGACTCTTTTTAAGAGAAAGTTGGATTTCAAATAAAAAATTAAATGGAACTATAAGACTTAAGCTTCATTAGCTTCATGGTAAATCTGCCTCTGCCTTCCAGTGAAAACACACAAGGTCTATTGTTTGAAATTATCCTGTCTCCCAATCCACATACCATATCTGGAACAACAAATCTCTCAATAATTTATATTCAAGTTGTTTCCAAAAGCTGACGTCCTCTATATAATCTTTCCTATTGAACAGCAAAAACTAATATTTCTTTCATTCCGTTTTCTCTAAAATTTAATTCTGTATTTTCCTTCACTTATCACCCTGTAACAACATACTTATCCCACTTGGTTTGAGGCAATTTTAGAAAATGGCATATAGTCATGAGCAGCCCATGAAGCACAATTAGGAATAAAGTTGGCTTTTCATATCAAAGGACATTAGTTATTATCTAAATCATTAAGTTTGAGGCAGAAGTCCTTTTCTAGGTGCAAAAAGCTTTAGGGAAAATATAATTTCTAATATTTGACTTAACATAATGCTTTGCTATAAAAAGTGGTAAAATACTAAATTTTAAAGATGACCAGATGGTAGATAGTGAAGCCACTAAGAACAAAACCAAGCAGGGTAAAATCATAGGCACAAAACGTAACTTAAAGAAGTAGCAAAGCTGAAGCTATTTTTCTTTAGCATTATGAATCTCTTTCTTTGCAAATGACAATTCCAGAGCTCCAACGAGGCAATCTTATACATCAAACTGTCAGGAAAATATGTGGCTCTCTCCTGCAGTGTCATGTTACTACTGAAATTTTTATTTTCCAGTAATACAGGAGGTAGTAATTAGAAGGTATATTATTTCTGGCCAACCATAATGGATACAACCACAGAAAAGGTTAATTGTTTTGCTACAAACACTGCAGTAAGTAGCTTTTAAAGCGGGGCTCGACAGGCAACATACTTCAAGTGAAAGTTTTTAAATAAAGGTTATGCTTAATGTTGTGATCATGTACTGTGCTTAGTCGCTCAGTCGTGTCCAGCTCTTTGTGACCCCATGGACCGTAGCCCGCCAGGCTCCTCTGTCCATGGGGATTCTCCAGGCAAGAATACTGGAATGGATTGCTATGCCCTCCTCCAGGATGTTGTGCTTGTAGACTCCTCTAAATTAAGTCAATAAGCCATCAAATTCACACATATCACCTGTAGGGATTGGAGCCATGCGGAGCTCTTCCAAGGGTTACACCAAGAAGAGTTTAGGCAGAAACTTCAGGAGGGAAGGTCTGGTGCAGCCCAAGTTCCTCTCTTTCCCTCTGTTCTCTTCTATGCCTCTGCTCAGCCAGACTCTTCTAGCAGGAATCCCCCTAATGCTGTTTGCTCCCCGGTCCCTTAACACCTGAGGGGCGGTCACAAGCAGGCCTATCCACATGTCTGCAGGCCCCAGGCAAGAGTACAAAGGAGGGCACCATACTCTATTTATTTTTTATTGAAATACAGTTGGTGTACAATGTTGTGTTAGTTTCTGGTGTACAGCAAAGTGACTCAGTCATACTGATATATATACATACTCTTTTTCATATCCTTCTCCACTACTGTTTACTACAGGTTACTAATATAGTTGCCTGTGCTATACAGACTTTGTTGTTTATCTTTTATATACAGTGGTTTGTATCTACCAATCTCAAACTCCTAGTTTGTCGATCCCCGACCCCTTTTCCCTGCTGGTAACCGTGGAAGTTTGCTTTCTATGTCTGTGAGGATGTTTCTATTTCATTAAGTTCATTTGTAGCATATTTCAGATCCCACATATATGTGACATCATACAGTATTTGTCCTCTGACTGACTGACTTAGCAAACAATCTCTAGGCTCACCCATGGTGCTGCAAATGGCATTATTTCCTTCTTTTTTATGGCTGAGTAGTATTCCCTCATGTATATATGTACTTCATCTTCTTCATCCGCTCATCCATGGACGGACATTTAGATGGTTTCCATGTCTTGGCAATTGTAAGCAGTGATGCTATGAAAACTGAAGTGCATGTAACTTTCCAAATTATAGTTTTGTCTCACTATACATCCAGGAGTGCGATTGCTGGAGCATATGGTAACTAGTTTTTTGGAAACCTGAGTACCGTTTTCTGTAGTGGTTGCACCTCTATGTTTACACAGTTAAAAGTTATAAATCAAGCTAACAAACTGTTAAATAAAATATGTTCAGTCCTTCTACCTTTATCCTAAGATAAAATTTTTATTATGTATAAAGCTATATTTTAATGAATATGGGCAGATTCATGGGCATTTTAATGAGTATGGGCAGTGATGACAAGATTTAATTATTGTGAGTTCCTGCATAGCCTGATGATGGGCTGTAGATGTTTGGATAAGTAATATTAACAAAATAAAAATGCATACAACTTACTCTATGAATTTATTTTCTCCCCTTCATTTCAGCAAAATAGCTTAAGGAAGTTGTTATAACTATACTTTTCATATAACTAGTGTTCTATTAACAATAATGCCAAACAACATAATATGGTAGCTTTGGAATTTTTAAATTTAAGTTCAACTTTCGGAGAAACTTTTTTCTGCTCAGTAGCAGTTGAAATTGCCAAAAAGATTCTTAAAAAAAATACTTATTTTAGAAAATGAAGAATTGGGGTTCCTGTTCTGGGACATAAAGAGTATAGAAGCCATCACTTCATCCTAACAAGTAAAAAGCTGAACAAACTGAAAATCAACAACTCTTCTTAGATCTTTCAGGGAACTGAAATCACAAAGCAAACTGCTGCTCCTAAAATTGGAGAGACAAATGGGTAGAAACAGAGAATCACAACTTACTGGAGCAGAAACCCATGGGCAGAAACCTCCAGGGGAACCAGTAAGGGGTATGAAAAACCTGAACTGTCATAGATGAATTTCTGGAGACTCAGTGCCAATGACTCTGAGAGTTAAAAACTTCATGGAGATCCAGTGTTCGCAGGATACCCACACTTTCGGGAGTTTTATCTTCTGAAGCTCTACCAGATTCTCACAATGAATATTAGGAAAAAAAAAAAAACCCTCACATTTCTGGCAGGGTGGAAAGAAAAGGTAAAATTTTGAAACATGGTACAGAATTCTGTTCTTAACAAGTCCTGCCCTCTAGAGAAATTATCTTACCAGAAACTAACCTTTGGGGTTTTCAGTTCAGTTCAGTCACTCAGTCGTGTCCAACTCTTTGCGACTCCATGGACTGCAGCAAGCCAGGTTTCCCTGTCCATCACCAACTCCAGGAGCCTACTCAAACTCATGTCCACAGGATCAGTGATGCCACCCAACCATCTCATCTTCTGTCATCCCCTTCTCCTCCCGCCTTCCATCCTGCCCAGCATCAGGGTCTTTTCCAATGAATCGGTTCTTTGCATTAGGTGACCAAAGTATTGGAGTTTCAGCTTCAGCATCAGTCCTTCCAATGAATATTCAGGATGGATTTCCTTTAGGATGAACTGGTTGGATTACCTTGCAGTCCAAGGGACTCTAAAGAGTCTTCTCCAACACCACAGTTCAAAAGCATCAATTCTTTGGTCCTCAGCTTTCTTTAGAGTCCAACTCTCACATCCATACATAACTACTGGAAAAACCATAGCTTTGACTAGAAGGACCTTTGTTGGTAAAGTCATATCTCTGGTTTTTAATATGCTGTCTAGGTTGGTCATAGCTTTTCTTCCAAGGAGCAAGCATCTTTTAATTTCATGGCTTCATCAGAGCCTAACTTAAGTTTTCAACTGTTAAGAACAGAATTCTCTAGCATGTTTCAAAATCTTACCTTTTCTTTCCACCCTGCCAGAAATGTGTTTTTTTTTTTTTTTTTTCTCTAATATTCACTGTGAGAATCTGGTAGAGCTTCAGAAGATAAAACTCCCAGAAGTGTGGTATGCTGCAAACACTGGATCTCCGTGAAGGTTCTAACTGATCTGGGAAGAGAGAAACACTCCATGGCAGCCCACTCTAGCCATACTATCCCACCTAATGGGAGTATTAACTGAGAAATTCATAGATCAAGATCACAGGCACACTAAAGGCTGAGACCTAATCATACATCTATAGGATGCTTCCCCTACCACCACCACCTTAACATCACAGCACTAAAGCTTTGCTTACCTAAGTTCCTTTCACCCAGTACATAATGTCTGGCTTTCAACAAAAAGTTTTATGGCATACCATAAAGCAAAAAACAAAAAACAAAAAACCCCACAATACGAAGAAACAGAGCAAGCAACAGAATCAGACTTAGATATGGCAGGAATGTTGGAATTATCAGACTAGAAATTTAAAATAACTATGATTAATATGCTAAGGGCTCTAAATGAAAAAAATAGACAACATGCAAGAACAGATGGATGATGTAAGCAGATAAATGGAAACCCTAAGAAAGAATCACAAAAACATGCTAGAGATTAAAAAAATAGACATAACAGTGTAACAGAAATGGGCTCTTTAGTAGGCTGGACACAGTTGAGGAAAGAACCTCTGAGCTTGAGGATATATCAATACAAACTTCTAAAACTGAAAAGCAAAGAGAGACAAAAGATTGAGAAAAAAATTGAATAGAATGTCTAGGGACTCTGGAACAGCTACAAAAGTATATTTTGAAATACCAGAGGAGAAGAAAGAGAAAAAGGAACAGAAGAAATATTTGAAGAAATAATGACTGAGAAACTCCTCCCATTTTAATGTCAGACACCAAACCACAGAGACAGGAAGCTCGGAGAATACCAAGCAGGATAAATGCAGACAACAAAACATTACACCTAGGCATGGAAAATGCAAATTGCAGAAAATTAAAAATAAAGAAAAAATCTTGAAGCCAGAGTGGGGGGAAAATCATACTTATGGAGGAGCAAAAATAAGAATTAAATTTTACTTCTCAGAATTCATGCAAGCAAAAAAAGACTGAAATGAAATATTTAGTGTTAAGAGAAAAAAGAAACCCCACCAACCTAGAATTCTGTATCCTGCAAAATCATCCTTCAAAAGCTAAGGAAAAATAAAGACTTTTTCAGCCAAACACTGAGGGAATTTGTTGCCTTGTAAGAAATGTTAAAATAAGTTCTTCAGAAAAAAGGAAAATTATATCAGTCAGAAACCAGATCTAACAAAGGAAGGAAAAGCATTAGAGAAAGAATGCTGCTAAGTCACTTCAGTCGTGTCCGACTCTGTGCGACCCCATAGACGGCAGCCCACCAGGCTCCCCAATCCCTGGGATTCTCCAGGCAAGAACTCTGGAGTGGGTTGCCATTTCCTTCTCCAATGCATGCAAGTGAAAAGTGAAAGTGAAGTTGCTCAGTCGTGTCTGACTCTTGGCGACCCCATGGACTGCAGCCTACCAGGCTCCTCCGTCCATGGGATTTTCCAGGCAAGAGTACTGGAGTGGGGTGCCATTGCCTTCTCCAGAGAAAGAATAAGTGAAGGCAAACTAAAACCTTTATTTTTCTTATTCTTAGTTGATCTAAGAGATAATAGTTTGTTCAAAATAGTAATAGCAACTACTCATTCAATGATTATAGCTTATGTGTAAGTGAAATGAGTGATAGCAATGATATAAAGGGTGGGAGAAAGGAATTAAGAATACTTTGTTATTATAAGGCACTTGTACAACTCCTGAAGCAGCACAGTGTTATTTGAAAGTGGACTTGAATGAGTTGTAAATATATATTGCAAACTCCAGGGCAACCATTAAAAAAATAGTAGGAAAAGAAGTAATAATTTATATGCTAAGAAGAGAAAATGGAATTATACAAAATGCTCAATTAAAACTACAGAAGGCAGGAAAAAAGTGAAAGGCAGAAATAGCAACAAGACCAAGGTCAATGAATAGAAGACAGCATCAAATGTCAGATATTAATCCAACCATATCAATAATCACTTTAAACATCAATGGTAGAAATATACTAATTAAAAGGCAGAGGTTATGAGAATGGATCAAAACACAAGCCTCAGCAATGTGTTGTCCATAAGAAATCCAGTTGAAAAATAAAGTTAAAAGTAAAGGAATAGAGAAAGATATGCCATACTAATACCAATCAAAAGAAAGCTAGGGCTCCCCTGTGTCTCAGTGGTAAAGAATCCACCTGCCAATGCAGGAGACATAGTTTTGATCCCTGGTCTGGGAAGATCCCACAGGCCGAGGAGCAACTAAGCTGGTGCACCACAGCTGTTGAGCCTGTGCTCTAGAACCCGGGAGCCGCAACTACTGAGCCTACTGAAGTCCACCTGCTCTAGAGCCCATGCTCTGCAACGAGAGAAGCCCCCACAATGAGAAGCCCACGCACCACAAGTAGAGAGTAGCCCCCGCTTGCCGCAACGAGAAAAGCCCTTGCAGCTACAAAGACACAGCACAGCCAAAAAGAAGTAAATAAATAAAAAGAAAGCTGCTGCTGCTGCTAAGTTGCTTCAGTCGTGTCCGATTCTGTGTGACCCCATAGACGGCAGCCCACCAGGCTCCCCCGTCCCTGGGATTCTCCAGGCAAGAACACTGGAGTGGGTTGCCATTTCCTTCTCCAATGCATGAAAGTGAAAACTGAAAGTGAAGTCGCTCAGTCGTGTCCGACTCTCCACGACCCCATGGACTGCAGCCTACCAGGCTCCTCCATCCATGGGATTTTCCAGGCAAGAGTACTGGAGTGGGTGCCATTGCCTTCTCCAAAAAGGAAAGCTACAGTAGCTATATTCATTTCAGCAGAGCAGACTTCAGATTTATCTCAGGTATGCAAGACTAATTCAACATTTGAAAATTCATGCAATCCATCACATCAACATGGTAAAGAAGAAAAATCATGTAATCCTATCAATATATGCAGAAAAAGCACTTGATGAAATCTACCACCCATTTAAGATAAAAGTTCTACTAAAGAACCTATAGCTAACATAATATTAAATGCTAGAAGCTTTCCTGCTACCATCAGGGACCAGGGAAGAATGTTCCTTCTCACTATTCCTTATCAACATTGTAGTGGAAGTCCCAGCTAAGGCAATGAGACAAAAAAAAAAAAAAAAAGTAAAAGGTATACAGATTGGATGGGAAGAAATGAAACTGTTTCTGTTTACACATGCCATGATTGTCTATATAGAAAATCTGGAAAGATCTATTAAAAACACCTGTAACTAAGGTTACAGGTAAGGTTGCAGGATACAAGGTTAACATAGATCCCATTCCCTTCCTATGTACCAGCAATGAACAAGTGAATTTGAAATAAAAAAGTACAATACCAATTAAAAGCAAACAATTCCAATACCATTTACAATAGCATATCTAAAAATGAAATGTTTGAGCATAAACCTAACAAAGTGTAAATAAGATTGTAATGAGGAAAACCACAACGCTATGATGAAAGAAATCAAAAAAGAAATAAAGATACCTGATGATCAAGGATAGGAAGACTCAATATTGCAAAGATGTTAGCACTCTCCAACTAGTGCTTCCCAAATCTCAGTTCTGTTCAGTTCAGTTGCTCAGTCGTGTCTGACTCTTTACAACCCCATGGACTGCAGCACGCCAGGCCTCCCTGTCCATCACCAACTCCCAGAGTTTACTCAAACTCATGCCCATTGAGTCAGTGATGCCATCCAACCATCTCATCTTCTGTCGTCCCCTTCTCTGCCCGCCTTCAATTTTTCCCAGCATCAGGGTCTTTTCCAATGAGTCAGCTCTTTGCATCAGGTGGCCAAAATATTGGAGTTTCAGCTTCAGTATCAGTCCTTCCAATGAATATTCAGAACTGTCTCCTTTAGGATGGACTGGTTGGATCTCCTTGCAGTCCAAGGGACTCTCAAGAACTCTCTCCAACACCACAGTTCAAAAGCATCAAATCTTCGGCACTCAGCTTTCTTTATAGTCCAACTCTCACATCCATACATGACTACTGGAAAAACCATAGCCTTGACTAGATGGACCTTTGTTGGCAAAGTAATGTCTCTGTTTTTTAATATGCTGTCTAGGTTGGTCATTTCATGGCTGCAGTCACCATCTGAAGTGATTTTGGAGCCCCCCAAAATAAAGTCAGCCATTGTTTCCACTGTTTCCCCATCTATTTGCCATGAAGTGATGGGACCAGATGCCATGATCTTCGTTCCCAAATCTATTGAGAGTCAATGAAATCCCAATCAAAATCCCAACAAATTATTTTGTGGATATTGACAAAATGATTCTAAAGTTTATACAGAGAACAAAAAGACCCGGAATAGCCAACACAATATTGAGGAAGAACAAAGTTGGAAGCAGGTACTACCAACTTGGACTCACTACGAAGCTACAGTAACCAACGTAGTGCGGCATTGGTGAAAGAATAGACAAATGCATCAGTGGAACAGGACAGAGGGCCCAGAAACAGACCCATATAAAGAAAATCAACTCATCCCTGACCAAGTTGAAAAGACCATCTTTTCAACAAACAGTGCTGGAACAACTGGATGTGCACATGCAGAAAAAAGAAATCAACGTCACAAATCTTACAGCTGTCACAAAAACTAACTAAAAACGAATCACAGACCTAAATTTAAACACAAAACTATAAAACTCCTAGAAGATAACATATGAGAAAATCTAGACGTCCTTGGGTTTGGTGACAACTTTTTAGATACAACACCAAAGGCACGATCCATGAAAGAAATAATTAATAAACTGTACTTCATTAAAATCAATTAACTTCTGCTCTATGAAAGATGAGGTCTAGAGAATTAGATGTTAAATCACAGACATGGAGAAAATATTTGCAAAAGATATAACTGATAAACAACTGATATCCAAAATATACACAGGACTCTTTAAATTCAACCATAAGAAAACAAACAACCCAATTTAAAAATAGGCCAAAGACCTTAATAAACACCTCATCAAAGAAGATATTCAAATGACAAAAAGCACACGAAAAAATGCTCACATCAAATTTCATCAGGGAAATGCAAATTAAAACAGCTGCTGCTGCTGCTAAGTCGCTTCAATCGTGTCCGACTCTGTGCGACCCCAGAGACGGCAGCCCACCAGGCTCTGCCGTCCCTGGGATTAAAACAGAGCTATCACTAAATACCTATCAGAACAGCCAAAATCCAGAACACTAACAATAGCAAATGTTGGCAAGTCGTGAAAAAGCAGGAACTCTCAAGCACTGCTGGTGTGAATGTAAAGTGGTAGAGCCACTTTGGAAGACAGTTTGGCACTTTTTAAAAACACATAAAACTAAATATACTCTTACCACACAAGCTGGTTCCTTGGTATTTACTCAAAGAAACTGAAAACTTACTTCCACACAAAAACCTGTGCACAAATGTTTATAACAGCTTTATTCATAAGAGCTCATACTTGGAATCAACCAAGATGTCTTTCAGTAGGTGAATGGATAAATAACCTGTGGTCCATCCATACAATACAATATTATTTATCACCAAAAAGAAATGAGCTATTAAGACGCAAGAAGACATGAAGGAATATTACTCCGTGAAAGAGCCTGAGAAGCCAGTCTGAAAAGGCTACATACTGTTTGACTCCACTGGACAAAAAGAAGGGTATGACATTCTGCAAAAGACCAAACTTGGTTACAGTAAGATCTGGTGATTTTCCAACTTTAAGAGGGAAGGAGGGATGAACAGGGAAGCACCGTGAGATGATGTGTGGCACCGCTGCTAAGTCACTTCAATCGTGTCCGACTCTGTGTGACCCCATAGACGTCAGCCCACCAGGCTCTCCTGCCCCTGGGATTCTCCAGGCAAGAACACTGGAGTGGGTTGCCATTTTTTGGTACTAAAAACTGGGTTGACTTCTAGAGCAGTTCAACTTTCTAATACGGTTCTGCATCAGTAAACCACAGGACCTGCCAGGCCTGAAATCATTGCCACCTGTGTCTCCAGTTAGTGACCAGACACCCTGAATTAATAAATTATACAGGTTTTTTGTTTTTGTTTTTTTTTTTTGTTTTTAGGACAGATACCCAGGAAATTACCCACCCTCTAAGGTCACTTGGGCAATGGACTTTACAGAGCAAACTGGCCCCGTTTAAAAATTCTTGGCTCCTGAAATTCGAAATAAATTGGGTTTTTCTAAAAGAAGTTTTATCTGGGACTCAATAAGAACTTCAAAAGAAAAAACAAAAACCCTCTAGGCTGAACCCCTGCGGACGGCACAGAAGAGACGGCGAGGTGGAGGGGGCCCCCAGGCCCCGCAGCTGGACCTCGCCCCCGCAACACTGTTCGCCCCTGCCGGGTGGGGCGAGCCCAGAGCCAGACCCGGACGGCGCGGCGCGGGTGGGGCCCGGGCGGAGAGCCAGGTCCGCCGCCGCCGCGAGCCGGGACCTGCCCGTCCGACCTGGCGGCGCTGTCTCGCGGGATTGCTCAGCTCTCGCCCGGCCGTGCGACTCCCGGCTCCCGTGGTGGCCGGAGTCCCGGACGCTCCCTGGAGCTGTCGCTGGCCGCAGGGGGACGGTGGGCTGGACGGGGACGGGGAGGAACGGGTGCCTTCGACCGCCGCCCGAGGTGAGGTTCCTCGGACGCCATCTGGGCGAGTGGCCGCGGGCGGGCTGGCTTGCGGGCGCCAGGGCGAGCGGGGTGAGCGGGGCGGGCCTGGAGGGGTGCGGGGTGGGTAGGGGGCGCGCGCTCCGAGCCGCAGGTGCGCGAAAGGCTGCGGCCGGACGGTCCGCGCCGGCCCGAGGTTCCCAGGAAGTTGGGGCGCTGCGATGCTGGTCCCCGCGGGGCCAGGGACGCGGAGCACGGCGCTGGGCCTGGGGCAGGTGCCCGGGGGTGGGGCGCATTGCCCTGCCCGGTGCTGTATGTGTGTGTGTGTGTGTTGGGGAATGGGGTGAGGGGGTGCGACGATTCGTGGCTCTGTGTGTGTGTTTTGGGGGGATGGGGTGAGGGGGTGAGTTGCCCTGCCCGGCGCTGGAAGCCGGGACGTACGTGTGTGTGTGTGTGTTGGGGGGATGGGGTGACGGGTGCGACGATTCGTGGCTCAGTGCCCACAGCTTCCCTCCCACCGAAACTCCGTCGGCCTCCCGGGACAGCTTTGCTCATTTTTCTTTTCTGTGAGATCGCTACTCCCCTCCCCCTCCCCAGCCTTTTGAACACTCGTTTCGCTCCTCCGCAGTAGGAATCCTAGAAGTCTCCCTCTGGTTGGCCTTTTTAAAGACAAAAGTTAGTCTCCAGAAGAGTGCCACAAAAGCTGGCCCTTTAGAGTCTTTAAAGAATTTAAGAACTCGTGAGATCTTAAGGAACTTCCCTGCAACTCAGTTTTCTTGTGCGTAATAAAACACCCGACAGGGCCTTTTAGATTTTACAGTTCTGTTAATCCTCATTAACTTGTTCCCAGCCCCACCATTTTCTCCATCTCACTCATCCAGTGCCCCGCTTTTACCCTGTGTTCCATACAGCACGAACCTCCGGTCATCCGGTCCCTAGAGATGAGATTTCCTCCGCAAGTCACAGATTCTGTGCCAAGGCAGGTGGAACAGTAATTGATGGGACGAAATTTTCCGTCGTTTTCCCAGTGTTAATTACCTAGCATGAAACTCTGCACTTTGACGTTTGCATTTGAGTCGATAACAAATGTTGCTGATACACCCTTTTGATTGTTTTTACAGTAATTGACCCAGAACTCATTTTCAGGAAAAAGAGCTTCCTTCAAAATGGTAAAATAATCAAATGAGGAATTTGAACATTTTTATCTTTGGATGGAAATCTGAGAATGAAGAGTGATTAATCCAAGCCATGTGGTAAAATTAGGAATTTGAAGAGAATGGAAACATTTACATTTTTGTGGACATGTATTTTTCTACCCCTGGTAAGAGGGCACAGTCTTTTCACCTGTGAACCAATTACTGTTCCCAGATGTATGAAAATGGCCTACAACATGACATTTTTCCCTAATCTGATGGGTCATTACGACCAGAGTATTGCTGCTGTAGAAATGGAGGTGAGTAGTTCTTCATATCTTTATGGAAGAATAGTTTATGCTCTGTTCTGGAATAAGCTATAAATGCAACCTTTTTTTGAAAAAGATAACAGTAAGGGATTTCTTCAAGTTGTAAATAAGTCCTACTTTGAATAAATGCCTTTGAAAATTAAATCTCCCTACTGGCTTATATTTTGTGTACATTTGTGGCTTTGTTTAGTGGATTTGCCTAAGATAGGGTTCATTCTCTATGAATTATAGTTGTGAATGATTTTGAAATATCGTGCACCTGGCAGATATTTTGCTCTCTTAAGTCAATTTGGTAATTCCTCATGGTAAAAAATGTGAATTCTGAATTTTTACTAATTCCGTGAACATATAATCTTCTATTGCCTGGACTAAAGTGCTTGGACTACATATATTTTCATGAGTAGTTGTTATGTTCACTTGGGCCTGTTTGTCTGAAGCAAATCAGTGACTAGAAGATTTTGGGGATTTGGGGGCTGTAGATAGTGTTTTGCTAAGAAGTGACTTTTTTAAGTATAGTGCTTAAGTAGTCTTTGTAAAAAGAAAGAAAGAAAGTGAAGTCTCTCAGTCGTGTCCGATTCTTTGCAACCCCATGGACTGTAGCCCACCAGGCTCCTCCATCCATGGAATTTCCTAGGCAAGAGTTGCCTTTTCCTTCTCCATGAGATCTGCCCGACCTTAAAAGAAACCACACGGCAGGGGAGGAGCAGAGTGACAGTAAAGATTGCCCCAGGTGCCTCAGTTACCTGCGTCTGCTTTAGAGATATGCAGATGGCTAGGGAGGTGTGGGAAGAAAGAGTTACCTGTAGAGACAGGAGCCTGTCCTCTCCTACAGATCTATTAGGATGATAAATTTTGTGAAGGTAAGATGACAAATTTTTTTGTAGATTTTCTCCAGAAAGGCTGAGAAAGGTAAAGACTTATTTCCTCAGATTGTTTCTAAGAGTTGAAACCCCGGCAATTTTAATATAGACACAGCTTTAAAAACGGACTAGGCTTGATTTTGCAGTCTTCCCTTGTTGTTTAGTGGAATAGTTGTCCAGCTACCTCATTGTAGACTCGTGTCTGAAATAGGAGGGCTTTTGATTACTGAGTAGAAGTACTTTTAAAAGATATGGCAAATTATCAGTGTATTACTGTAATCTTTCAGTAGATTTCCAAGCCAGTGCAAAGTTGTCATTTTGAGCACTGAACAGATGATGTGGTGAGATTTCCATTGGCTAATCAGAACCATTTTGATTGTTTAATCTGATCAAATCAAGTAGTGTGAGTAACTTCAAGGAATAATTATAACATTCATTCACATTTTCTCTAATATGTGTTTTATAACTCATTTCTTATAGCGTTCTTAAAAAATTTTTTAAATCTGGTTTCCTTTTTTGTGTAATAGCTATATACATTTGGAGTTAGAATGCTGACATTGACCTTAAAATTCAGATTCTTTAGAGTTCCTTATCATAGAGAAGTACCATTATGAATAGAGAGAGAGAGATGCCTCCCTGCTATTAGATACTGTAGTTTTAAGATGATAAGAATGAGGTTTTGTTTCATGCATGTCTTTTTAAAACCAATTGTTTTTGACCCCCTGAAAGAGTTATTTTTTTATTTACCTAGCTTCTTTCCCAGGTAGTTTTGTGTGTGGACATACCCAAGAAATGTCCTCCTTTACTTGATTGCTGACACTACTAATTTCTTCATTATATAATCTTCCTCATGCACTAAACTTTCTCTTACCCCTTACTATTGAGTTTTATTCCATAAGTCACTTTTCAGTTGGTTTAAGGATGTAAAAGAAAGATACCAAGCAGTCATTTAATATCAGCATTAACCTAAGTCTACAAAAGAAGAAAGGGAAATGGAAAGGCAAAATAATATCAACCTAAGTCAGTCTTTGTTGTTCTTGTTCAGTCGCTAAGTCCTGTCCGACTCTTTGCAACCCCATAGACTGCAGCATGCCAGACTTCCCTGTAGTCTGCTATCTCCTGGAGCTTGCTCAAACTCATGTCCATTGAGTCCGTGAATTCATCCGATCACCTCATCCTCTGTCGTCCCCTTCTCCTCCCACCTTCAGTCTTTCCCAGCATCACGGTCTTTTCCAATGAGTCGGCTCTTCACATCAGGCGGCCAAAGTGTTGGAGCTTCAGCTCTAGCTTCGCTGGAGGAGGGAATGGCTACCCACTCCAGTATTCTTGCCTGGAGAATCCCCATAGACAGAGGAGCCTGGCGGGCTACGTAGCCACCGTAGGGTCACAGAGTTGGACACAACTGAAGCAACTTAGCACGCACGCAAGTGACTTAAATATCACGCAGAGTTTCTTATCCTCTTTTGTGCCATTGATGCATTTTCAGAATTCTAAATAAAATGAGTAGGATTACAAAGGAAACCAATTATATTGAAATATACTTTTGTTTATAGCCCAGGTTAGGAAACTTTGAACCTGTCATTATATAGGTGAAAAACTGAAGCCGCAAGAAGTTGTGACTTGCTTGTGATTTGAGCACTATGGTCTGATGCAGTCTTCTCTGTCACCATGGACTATAGTGTCATTTTTAAACTATTTCATGTATTTTTTTTTTTACCCTTGACCTTATTAGATAACAACAACAACAAAATACTTCCTAAGATTAGAATGTCATGTGTTAATTTCCGTCTTTGCTGCTTCTTTATAAACTTCAATAAAAATTAAGCTGGGAGATTTTTTTTTAACCTCTAATCAGTGTTACCTTTCTCTTTCTCATCCATGCCTTGGATACAAAGTCTTGTCAGAATTTTTAGATGGAAAACAAAATCTTATGGCTTCAGTCTGTCCCCTGTGGTGGTGCCAGAGCGATTTTACTGATATGCAAATATGTGCAGTCCTCTCTGGGGTTAAAATTCTTTATTTCCCTAAAGCCAGAAAAATACAGACCTGACCAGCATGGCACCCAACGTTCTTTGTATGTGACCCTGCCTTCCTGTCCAGCTTCCCATCTTGCCCCTTTCCACATTATACACTCTGCTTCAGTCAAACTGACCTGTTTGTAGAACTCAGATTCATATTATTCCCTCTCACTTCTATACCTTTGCATATATTGTATCCACTGCCTCAATACCTACCCTTCTTCATCTGCTCAGTCTTTTCAGGTCTCAATTAAAGTACTCTATGTTCTTGCCTGGAGATTCCCAGGGATGGGGGAGCCTGGTGGGCTGCCATCTATGGGGTCGCACAGAGTCGGACACAACTGAAGCGACTTAGCAGCAGCAGCAGCCTCAGCAGCATGGCTAGTGAAGCCTTCCTTTCACTTTTCTCCCAAGTATATTTAATCAACTCACTGTACACTCTGATAGTACATAATATATGCAAGTGTCCTTGTACTTAACATGCTGTAGTACACTTACTTACACAGCTCTCTTATGAGCTTGTGAGCTCATTGAGAGGAGGGATGTTTATTCTTTTCTATCTCTAATGCTTAGTACAATGCATCTGAGCCTGGTAGATGCTCAATAAAGGCTGACTAAAGGAAGAGGAGATGTTTCCTATTCTAATAAATCAGCAAAGAGAATTTTCCCTCCAAATCTTTACCTTCCTCTGTATCTTCTTTAGAGTCTAAGTGAAAGGCACTGATATCTTTCAGTGGTTTACATATCATCCACCTTTGATCTGCCTGAGCTAGTTCTAATAAAATACATCAGTTGTATCATCTGTGTTCATTCACATACTAGCTTGACATGTATTTGTTTTTAATTGAAAGGATTAGATTTTTAACTAACCCTTTAAATTTTATATTTATCTACATGATGTGTAAGAATTAATCTTTTGGTTGGACCATTGTATTATAAACCATGTGTGTGAGATTTCTTTTCAAATGTTGTCTTTGAGTATTTATAGTCTAGTCAAGTATTAAATTATAACTGAATATAAAGGGGCTTTTATTTTTAAAAAGTGTTTTATAACTTCTCTGAAGAACTGATGGGGTTTTACACCTCCAACCCAATTGCTTTGGATTCCTGCTAGTCCCTGTTGAATTTCCAGTGTTCAGTGTAAATTAATGTTAGGACGCTTCCCTGGTGTAATGTTAGGGGCTTCCCTGGTGGTTCAGACGGTAAAGACTCTGCCTGCAATGCAGGAGACCCTGGTTCAATCCCTGGGTCAGAAAGATCCCCTAGAGAAGGGAATGGAAACCCACTACAGTATTCTTGCCTTGAGAATTCCATGGACAGAGGAGCCTGGCAAGCTCCAGTTCATGGGGTCGCAAAGAGTCAGACACGACTGACCTACCAACACTGTCACTGTCACTAATGTCAGGATGAGGGGTGAAGAGTTATCTGTTGACTGTGCCAACCAATTGTCCTTCATAGCTATCATGAATTTCATGTAAGTCAGGAGATCTATTTCCTTCCTCTTTTATGCCTTAGTTTCCATTATGTGTGATGACTATCCTGTTTTATAGAATTTGTGGTCATTGCTGATCTGTGAGTATATGAGATGGTTTAGGCCAAAGTGGTGTGTCAAAGTTTAGTTCATAGACTGGCAGCTTGTGAGCTTGTTAGAAGTGCAAGTTCATGGACCCCAGCCCAACCTACTGAACCATGATCTGTGAAAGTAGAGCCCAGGAAACGGATAACAAGCTGTTCAGGTGTTTCTTATGAGCATTAAATTTTGAGACCCACTGGTTTAGAACAGGGAATGCAAACTTTTTCTGTAAAGGGCTAAATTGTAATTTTGGCTTTGTAAAACATTCAGTCTCTGCCACAGCTATTCAACTCTTCATTTGTAGCAAATAACAAATGAGTGTGGATGTGTTTCGATAAAACTTTATTTACAAAAACACTGCATCATTTTTGGCCCACAGGTTATAATTTGCTGAACCCTGGTTTAAAGTACTTGAAAATCTTCTTAATGATTACATACATACAGCATGTAATACATTAATAAGAAGGCACAATAATGATTATTTATTACATGCTGTATGTATGGAAAATCCCATGGATGAAGGAGCCTGGTGGGCTGCAGTCCATGGGGTCGCGAGGAGTCGAGCGACTTCCCTTTCACTTTTCACTTTCATGCATTGGAGAAGGAAATGTCAACCCACTCCAGTGTTCTTGCCTGGAGCCTGGTGGGCTGCCTGCTATGGCGTCGCACAGAGTTGAACACGACTGAAGTGACTTAGCAGCAGCAGCATATGTGCTATATGTTATTTACTTTCCAGATAAAATTTTTTAAGTCAAATTTATCACAAACCAAAGGATCTGACCAAAATATCCTGGTCCTTTAGTTCTGTTTCAGAGATTACCTGAAATAAAGGACTTTGATTTTTTTCCCCTTATTTTATTGTCTGAGGCTGAAGTGATTTGTATTACAAAGAGTTAATTTACAATTCTGAGTAGTTACTTGGCTTTATAATGAAAAGGATGTTGTACAGTGTAACTCTCCAAGTGTAAAAACAAATGGTTGCTGGTTTTCCATTGTGTTGCTTTTTGTTTCATATCTAGAGCATTGTTTCTCAAATTGTGAGGTTGATGTCCCTTGAGAGACTAATTTCATCCAAAAAGAGCTGAGACTGATCTAGGGAAAATGGAAACCGGAATATTGTGTTTTTCTTTTTGAATTGCCTACGTTAAGGCCTAGGCAAAAGCTAAGTCAAGTATTGTGTTTGGAACAGCATGTGGTTGTTCCACTTTTGAAAGGTCTAAAGGGAAGTGAGCCAAAAAAACCCTTTCCTTTCACCTGTTAATACGCGCTATTAAAATGTCTCTATTCAATTAGAAATAAGGGGATGGAGAAAAACTGTATAAACAAACTTTTAAGAAAAAAGTCAGCTTCTATTGGGCACTGGTTTTTAAACATATTCATCTGCTTTTTGATGAGTCTAATGGACCCCGCTTCTATCCCATGCAAAAGGAAATGTTTAATATGACTAACCTCTGTATTTTTTTAGGGAAGACTTTCTGAAAATAAGTGTAACTATTCTGAAAGTCATGTATTGAGTCATTTAAAGTGAAATAGATATGGAAAAGTATTCCAGATCAGTTGTGTGTATAATGGCCACTGTTGCATTTTAAACAAAGATATAAACTTACCTTCCTTCCTGACATTGTTCTGCATTAAAAGAAAGAGCGCCTTGACCACTTCTGAGTCTGCAGAATCAAGGTTAGACCTGTATGGAAACAAGGGACAATATTTCTCCTAGGAGTCTCTGCTGATAGGCACAAGGTTCCTAGGGCCATTCCTTGACATTCCACAGTCTAGGATATTAGTTATGATTTCAGGAGAGCCTTCCACAAAGGGATGTGGTTCTTTTAGACCATGGGAAGACTGTTGAGTTGTGATTATCACCTTTCCTTGAGAATGCAGCTTGTAGATATTATATTTTTATTACTCTAGTTTGTATATTTGTTATGTATTCATTCACTGATGTTTGTTCAAGGTGTACCTGAATGTGAATTATAGTCTTTCAAGTTATAAGTTTTCTTCCAGTAAAGTCTCTGCCCCTTTATGTCTTTCCTTCTTCTGGGACCCTTATAACGCAAATGTTAGTACACTTGATGCTATCCCAGAGGTCTCTTAAACTATCCTAATTTTTAAAAATTCTTTTTCCTTTTTTCAATTCAGCTTGGGAGATTTTTACTACTCTGTATTCCAGTTCACTGATCTGGCCCTCTGTATTATCTGATCTACTGTTTATTCCTTGGAGTATATTTTTTTCTCTCAGTTCTTATATTCTTCAGTTCTGTTTAATTCTTCTTTATAATTTTCAGTTCAGTTCAGTCGCTCAGTCCTGTCCAACTCTTTGGGACCCCATGAATCGCAGCACGCCAGGCCTCCCTGTCCATCACCAACTCCCAGAGTTCACTCAAACTCGCATCCATCGAGTTGGTGATGCCATCCAGCCATCTCATCCTGTCGTCCCCTTCTCCTTCTGCCCCCAATCCCTCCCAGCATCAGAGTTTCTTCCAATAAGTCAACTCTTCGCATGAGGTGGCAAAAGTATTGGAGTTTCAGCTTCAGCATCATTTCTTCCAAAGAACACCCAGGGCTGATCTCTTCTAGAATGGACTGGTTGGATCTCCTTGCAAGTCCAAGGGACTCTCAAGAGTCTTGTCCAACACCACAGTTCAAAAGCATCAATTCTTCGGTGCTCAGCCTTCTTCACAGTCCAACTCTCCCATCCATACATGACTACTGGAAAAACCATAGCCTTGACTAGATGGACCTTTGTTGGCAAAGTAATATCTCTGCTTTTGAATATGCTATCTAGGTTGGTCATAACTTTCCTTCCAAGGAGTAAGCGTCTTTTAATTTCATGGCTGCAGTCACCATCTGCAGTGATTTTGGAGCCCAGAAAAATAAAGTCTGACACTGTTTCCACTGTTTCCCCATCTATTTCCCATGAAGTGATGGGACTAGATGCCATGATCTTCGTTTTCTGAATGTTGAGCTTTAAGCCAACTTTTTCACTCTCTTCTTTCACTTTCATCAAGAGGCTTTTTAGTTCCTCTTCACTTTCTGCCATAAGGGTGGTGTCATCTGCATATCTGAGGTTATTGATATTTCTCCTGGCAATCTTGATTCCAGCTTGTGCTTCTTCCAGCCCAGCGTTTCTCATGATATACTCTGCATAGAAGTTAAATAAGCAGGGTGATAATATACAGCCTTGACGGATTCCTTTTCCTATTTGGAACCAGTCTGTTCTTCCATGTCCAGTTCTAACTGTTGCTTCTTGACCTGCATACGGATTTCTCAGAAGGCAGGTCAGGTGGTCTGGTATTCCCATCTCTTGAAGAATTTTCCACAGTTTATTGTGATCCACACAGTCAAAGGCTTTGGCATAGTCAATAAAGCAGAAATAGATGTTTTTCTGGAACTCTTTTGCTTTTTCGATGATCCAGCGGATGTTGGCAATTTGATCTCTGGTTCCTCTGCCTTTTCTAAATCCATCTTGAACATCTGGAAGTTCACGGTTCACATATTACTGAAGCCTGGCTTGGAGAATTTTGAGCATTACTTTACTAGCATGTGAAATGAGTGCAATTGTGTGGTAGTTTGTTTAAGCTCTATTAAATTCCTCACTGTATTTATCCATTCTTCTGAATTCATTTGAGCATCTTGTGGTCATTATCTTGAACTCTTTATCTGGTAGACCGCGTATTTCCACTGTACTTAGTTCTTATGAGGTTTTGTCTTGTTTCTTCATTTGGATCATATTCCTCTGTCTCTTCATTTTGCCAAATTCCTTGTGCTTATTTCTATGTATTAAGTAGGTCAGTTATGTTTCCCAGTCTTGGAGAACTGGTCTTATGTAAGAGACATTGCATGGGGCCTGGCAGAACACTCCTCTCTGGTCACCAGGGCCATGTGCTCTGAGGGTGTCCACTGTGTGGGTCCTCCTGATGGGACAGGGCTGACTACTGTGGGCACCCTGGTAGGCGGGTCTGGTCCCTGGCCCTACTGGCTCCACATCCCTGCCTTGTTTGGTGGCCACCAGTGGTAGTGGACCCTCCCACCACTAAGAGGCTAGAGGGAAGACTCAAAAATGGCACTTGCCAGCACCATTGTCCTCATGGTAGAATGAGCTTCCCAAATGGGAGCCGCCAGTGTCTGTTTCCCCAGGAGGCATCCCTTGCCTTCTGCCTCTCTGCGAGGCTCTCTAAGATCAGCAAGGTGGTCTTACCCGGTCACATTACTGCCTCTGCACTGGCACTTGTGAAGTTTTGTATGTGCCCTTTGAGCATGGAATGTCTCTTTCTTGCATCTCTCTAGCTCTCCTGTGTGCAGTGCTGCTAGCCTTTAAGGCTAGGCATACTGGGCACTCATCTCCCCAGTGTGAGGCCCCCAGGTTAGGGAGCTGATGTAGGGCTAGGACTCTCACTTCTTGGGGAAAACCTCTGCAGTTGTGATTATCCTTCGGTTTGTGGGTTGCCTAGCCTGGGGAGTCGATCTTGACTGTACTGTATCACTACCTCCCCTACCTGTCTCATTGTGGTTCCTTCTTTATGTCTTTAGTTGTGGAAAATCTTTTCTGCTAGTCTTCAGGTCATGTTCATCAGTAGATTCTGTGTACATAGCTGTAATTTTGGTGTGCCTGTGGGAGGAGGTGAGCTCAAAGTCTTCCTGCTCCACCATCTTGGCCACACTCTCTAAGTTATAAGTTTATTTCTTTTTAATATTTATTTTTATTTGTTTGTTTGGCTGTGTCAGATCTTAGTTTTGGCATGTGGAATCTAGTTTCCTGACCAGGGATCAAACTTGGACCCCCTGCGCTGGGAGCACCAAGTGTTAGCCGCTGGACCACCAGGGAAGTTCCTCTAAGTAGGGGGACTTAAGTAGCACATTTTACTTAAATTTGTTACTTAATTTTGCTTAAATTTGTTACTTAAATCCCCTTAAGTAACAATTTTTAAATTTAAAAATTGACTCTTTAGTGGATGGATTATTTTGCAGTGCCAAGATTATTTTGTCTAATTTCCAAAGGAAAGCTCATTTGGAGAAATAGTTTAAAATTTATAGTGCTCACTGCTTTGTTGTTGTGGTTATGCTGTACTCAGTCATGTCCAACTCTTTACGACCCAATGGACTGTAGCCTGCCAGGCTCCACTGTCCATGGGATTCTCCAGGCAAGAATATTGGAGGAGGCAGCCATTTCCTACTCCAGGGGATTTTCCTGACCCAGGGATCAAACCCATGTCTCCCCTGGATTCTTTACCACTGAGCTACCTAAGTACTTTAAAAGTAATAAGTTTTCTGTTGTGGAAATAATGCACATTTCTGCTTATTATTCTTTTCTTATGTCCCATGCCCTGCTTTGCATTTTTAAAAAAGAAGTTGACTTGCCTGAGATTGGTCACATTCATGATAATAAGTGGCAAAGTTTGCACCACTTGATTATATACTAGTCAATTAACAATCTCAAAGAATTTACTCTAGACTCTTGTAGCCACTTTGAAAGTATTTGCTCTGTGAAGTGTAAACGGCTGAGGACCCCTTTAGCTCTTTAGTGAGTCTGTTTCCTAGCTACGGCACACCACTTTTGTTTCAACCATTTTTTAAACTTCTTCACTTTCTCTGTTTTCATTACTGTCACTGGAAATTGGATTTCTTTTTGGTGACATATTAAGGTAGGAAATAAAGCTCTTACCACTTCTTGAGTTACTGTGTGTGTTACCAGAAGTAGAAAGCACAAATCCTAAGCTCAGAATCAGATGCTTGACAGTCACTTGGCCTTGGTCACTAGTAAAGTGGCTTCTTCCACGTACCAGGGGCTTCAGAAAAGTGACAAATGTTTATATAATCTGCAGCTTTAGTACAAAGGGAGGCAAGGTATAGACAAGACGCTACCACAAGAGCACTCTGCAGAGGCTTAGCTCTATATATTTTATATATTTTTTAAAATAAAAATATTTTTCCTCTTTAGATTCCTCTCTCTTAGCCTTCTAACCCAGAGTTTCTCTTCAGAATCTTACAGCAACAGCAAGCCCAGGTCCATGCTATGGTTCTTTCCATTATCATGTCATTATAGCATGGGGAGCTAGCCAGTGTGTTTTAAGGAAAAGGTGTCGTATGGCAGAAGTAGGCATTCTGAGGGTATGAGCAGTAGCTTTCCCTTGTCTTTTAAGTTCTACTCCGGCCACTTGAAGAAGGAATGCTATTGGCTACACCTGATGTCATAAGTAGGTTACCAGATAACACCCAGTTCATGAGCGGTCTTGGGCTGATTATCTCCAGGTGTTCCATAGATGTGCCCCGTGTTTGCCAGGAACTGTTAGTAGAATCAAGGTGGAAGACCCCTTTTATTTATGTAGGGTTCATATCCTCATTGGGATGTATCTATGGCCTCACCAGCTTTCTGTCCTAAATAAGATGGGCTAGTGTGATGGCCTATGAAACAGTAATATGCTTAGAGTCTCTAGTCTCTGGTCAAATGAAATTAAGGCACAGAGCTGAAGAGCTGATGTTACTCCAAGGTGGTGTTCCTCACCCTCTAGCGTGCGTCAGAATCATCTGTCGGGCTTGTTAAAACACAGATCACTGACCCCACCTCCCGAATCAGTAGGTCTGATGCGGGATGGAGAATTTGCCTTTCTAACAAGTTTCCAGGGGCTGCTGCTGCTGCTGCTGCTGCTTCAGGGAGCACTCTGAGAACACTCTGAGGCAAGTTGGTGAGGACGTGTTGCTCTCCTTTCTAGGGTGAAAGGAAATTCCTTTTGGAGGAAAAAGCATTGGCCAAATTCAAGCTGCATATGTGTTGCCAAGGGTGTACTGATTTCTTGCATTAAAAAGACCACATCTGTAAAACTACCTTATACATTTGATTAAGGTTGCTCAAGACAATATATTAATAACATATCCAGTTAAAATGGACAAATGCCAAGAATTGCTACCCATGAAGATGGGCATTACTTATCTCTGAAAGCCCCATCTGCAGTATTGCTTTTGATTTCCTGCCATGGTAGAGGGAGATCTCTAATATTTTTAATTTGGCTACTTCAACCATAAAAATGTTTATCCGGGAAGCCAGTATGGTACTTGGGCAGACTATGAGTCTTGGGCAGCTTCTAGGGCTGGGAAAGCCAGTGAACATAACTTCCAAGGACAGGAGAGGGGATGAGAGACCTCCAGTTGCCAGGGCCTAGCTCATGGGTCACGTCCTCCCCGTTATCTCCTCCAACAAGATCCCACCAAGCCCCTGCCAAAAACCCACTGATCATCTAACCCCCAAAAGACCAGCTCTGAAGCTACAGCATTGAATCCAGAATCAATACATTTGTGTCAGTATATCTTAGCCCCATCTAAAATTTCGTCCTTTCCTCCATAATCTAGCACCCTCAAACCAGTGTAAATGTATAGTGTCTTATAAACAATATATAATCCTTTTTCCAGATTTAAGTTTGACTTGACCTTTCCAGAGCACAGTGGGCAGAACTCTACCTACAGATGAAGACATTGAAGAATGGTGGGAATGGGGTATGAGGCTGTTTGTTTTCTTGTTACAAAGTATATCTTTCAGAGGAGCGCCCCAGCAGACAAGGGATGAGGGTCTGCCTTGAGGGCTGTGGGTTTAGAATCCTGCCTGGGTACTCTGAACCTTGTCGTGTATCCCCATGTCACATCTTGAGGTCCCACTCATCACAGTATCCCTCCTTATCACTATGTCATTAGATCTCTTCTACGAAAGGGAAGCAAATTTAACTGATGTAATTTGGCAACCTGCAGGATCAGTCCGTACCTTTGGTTTTCACCTTCAGCCTTGAGACAGTAAAGCGGTACTGAGGCCAGTGGATGGTCTGTGTGACTGAGCCCAGTTAAGATTCTGGTGGGCAGGTGTGGAGGTCATCTTGTAACTGCCCGAGACAGGCCTCACGTGTGTGTTTTCTTGCTTACTAAAGGTGGCACCTACCAGTCTGGAGTGGCCTTTAATCCTTGTGTTGCACCCCACACCTTGAACCGAGAATTCAGGGGTGCCAGTTTGTCACTGTCTTCCTAAGCCGAACAGTGCCCTTAGAAGCACTCACTTCAGCCCACGGGCCTTGAGTACATGACACTCTTTATACCTTTCTCGGCTTCTCTGATAGCAACCACTCAGCCTTGTCTCCACTGGGCACATCATTCTAAGAAGTTCTTTGAATCTGAGTGATTATAAGATAACGCAGTTAATTGCTTTTCTGCTACATACCACGGGCTTCCAGATTTCCATCTTTAAACACTAATAGAACGTTCACTCGCTTTTGGCCCCGGTTAGGCCGGAAAACTAGTTCTAGAATTCTTCTCATTTCACTGAGGTCGTTTACAACTCATTCTTTATATTATTGCCATGCTGGCTGGTCTTCTTGGTTGCAAACAATAGAACCCCACTTTGACTAACTGAAGCAGAAAATGGATGGATGTTGGGTGGCTTGTCGGATCATTGGAGAGGCTGGAGAACCAGAGAGAAGCAAAGAGGAACAACACACAGTTAAGATCATGCCACAAGATCACCCCGTCACCAGCGCCAGTGGGCACTTCTGAACCATTGTCCCTGAACACTTATTTTGGCCCCGTGTATATTACTGATCCCACTGCAGATGCATCAAGGAATCTGACTGTTCTTTGGTACAAGAATCTCAACACCTGGAAGAATGGCCTAGCTTAGATTTTGTGTCTGTATTTTTGTTGTCAGGTTGCATCCATCCTTAAGTTTGCGCAGCATTCCACTTACTTTGGGATTCCCCAGAATTGTACTTCTGGGCAGATGGAAATGAAAATGTTCACGCTAGAGCTCAGTAGACAGAGTTAGTTAACTGACAAGGAGAAATGTTCATCGTAGTACCAACAGTTGCTTTGAAATGTATGTCTACCTCTGCTATTCACGTCTTTGTCAGCTTCTTCATAAACTTTTTGAGACACAAAGTGTCCTCAGAGGCCATCCTGGAGTTCGTCACATTTATTTTCCTGATGAATGTTCTGAGACTCAAAGACAGAAAGTTTCCTGCCAGAGGTGACACCAATAGTTAATGGCAGAGCTGGGACCATAACTACAGCGCTGGCGTTATTTCCAGCAAAGAATTAGATAAAATCCTGCCGTGCTAAATACTAGTTAAATAACATGATGATATCCTGAGTACAAGGTTAAGGACACAGGAAATGTCACAGTGAGTCATGTTAGTAGTCTTTCTGCCTCAGTCAAGGTTTGGTTTCTGATAATGAAACCCAGGACATTTTATGGAAGAACATAGATGATTTCTATCAAGAATTTTATTTAAAAGATGAGGGAAATATCCTTCTGTTTTTATAACCATTTGGGATGAGTTCATTAACGGGCTGACTACCCATTATTTAAAGTGCTATTATGTGTTATAAAATTACCTGTTCCAGAATTACCAGCTTCAGGAGGTGCATGTATCATCCAGAATATGATAAACATAGTTTAAGGTTTTATTGTCTTTGAGTAATGTGTCCTGTGAACCTTGGTTTTGTTTTATGTTAGACGACTCAGCCCTCTTTTGATATCCTTCTTCGCCTCCACTCACATTGGCATTCCTGCCTGTGTTGTGCTTTGGGGAAGAGTAGTTTTCAGGGAGAGCTGGGTGGCAGCTTAGCATCAGGGTTGCAGAGGACAAATCTGGAGTCGTATGGACCCAGGTTCCTGTCCTGGTTGCCGCTTACTACTTACTGACTCTATAAAAGGTGCTCTTGGAGTGTCTGTGTCCCCGTCTATGAGGTGGAAATAAGAATGTCCCTTCACAGACTTGCTGTGAAAAGACCTGGTATATGAAAAAGCACAGTTTACGGTAGGTGCTGGTTTATGGTAGGTGCTGAATAAATCAAAGCTCTCATTTACTATCAGTAACATTAGCTCGGGGATAAGGCCCTTAAAGTCTAATTCAGACTGGTTGTGGGGATTGCAATAACGATTTCCATAAGAATTGGATTCCATGTTTTCACTTGTAGTCTGAGGGTTTGGATTAGGTTGGTACTTTTCAGACGTGGTCTCTGGAGGTTCTCTGAGGTTACTGGAGGGAAAGGGGAATAGTGAGAGGTGTCTCAGAGGGAGGGCTTCCTGTTCAGCCAGTACAGCTGTGCTTTTATTTACTGAATGTTTTACGCCTCTTTGTACCTCTTACTTAAAGAAACTATTCCTTGGCAGAATGCACACATACATACACACGTTTTAAAAACAAAGTCCCTCCCAAGTCTAAAATTCTAAACAGCTATTAGCTTGTAACGGAGCGTGAACATTAGTAGTCCACACTGGATCAGACCTGAAGACATGCTTTGTTTGTCCTGTACATTATTTTACATGTTCACATTAAGTTTTCTTTTTATTTGGAGACTTCTCATACAAATCCAGATTCTGTTTTCTTATGAAAACTTGAAATACTGGAGAGTTCTGTGTTCCCACTCCCTGATAACAGTCTACTAGAAGTGAGTAGCAGCTGCTACCCAACTACTCCTACCCTTTTGAATTTATCTGCCTGGCCACTAAAGGTGTCTTGAGTTGTCAACATCTGATTTATCCCTGTGGACTGCATAAACAACGTTATTGGATTAACCAGTGTTGACACTATAGAAGGATTAGACAGAGGATGTGACTTGCCGTATTTGCCCCATAAGAAAATTGTTTTAATGTAGCAAAAGGTACCAGAGAAGGCAATGGCACCCCACTCCAGTATTCTTGCCTGGAAAATCCCATGGATGGAGGAGCCTGGTAGGCTGCAGTCCATGGGGTCGTGAAGAGTCGGACACGACTGAGCAACTTCACTTTCACTTTTCACTTGCATGCATTGGAGAAGGAAATGGCAACCCACTCCAGTGTTCTTGCCTGGAGAATCCCAGGGACGGGGGAGCCTGGTGGGCTGCCATCTATGGGGTCGCACAGAGTCAGACATGACTGAAGCGACTTAGCAGCAGCAGCAGCAAAAGGTACATGTGTTAGTTTCATTTTGTCCACCCAGGACAATAATAGTTCTAAAGTGCTGACCCTCAATTTATTTATAGCTGTTGGGTTAGAAGACTTAAACACAGTGTGTTTTAATTCTTTCCATCATAAGATTCAATTTCCAGAGACTCAGAATTTGTAGGAACTAGGCTGTCTTGCAGAGAAAGCAATGGCAACCCACTCCAGTGTTCTTGCCTTGAGAATCCCAGGGGTTGGGAAGCCTGATGGGCTGCCATCTATGGGGTCGCACAGAGTCGGACACGACTGAAGCGACTTAGCAGCAGCAGCAGCAGGCTCTCTTGGGACAGCAAACAAAGAGGTAAATGCTACAAGTTGCTCACGCCTCCCCTGTTCCACCTCAGTCCCAGAGGAGGATACCCACACAGGCTGGGCATTCTCCCCCTCGGGACAGAGAAAATGGAAAAAGTACTCTACTGTTTGCTCTCCAGCTAGCTCCTGTTAGTGGTTTAGGCTTCAGGATCATTCAAATAAGGGAGATGCAGTGTATCTCCCTTATTTCCCTCATAGCTCAGTTGGTAAATAATCTGCCTGCAATGCAGAAGACCCCAGTTTGATTCCTGGGTTGGGAAGATCTGCTGGAGAAGGGATAGGCTACCCACTCCAGTATTCTTGGGCTTCCCTTTTGGCTCAGCTGGTAAAGAATCCGCCTGCAATGCGGGAGACCTCGGTTCGATCCCTGGGTTGGGAAAATCCCCTGGAGAAGAGAAAGGCTACCCACTCCAGTATTCTGGCCTGGAGAATTCCATGAACTATACTGTCCATGGGGTCGCAAAGGGTCTTACACAACTGAGCAACTTTGACTTTCAGTGTATAATCATGGCAGCCCTCTCTTTGCTCAGTCACTTGCCCCATCAGGGCAAGATGAACTCTGTACTGGTCCAAAGTCCTCCACAGCTCTTGTCCTCTAATAGTTGGGCATGCCTTTAAACCAGACTTGTTCACTGCAGTGTACTCCTTGGAAGGAAAGTTATGACCAACCTAGATAGCATATTCAAAAGCAGAGACATTACTTTGCCAACAAAGGTCCGTCTAGTCAAGGCTATGGTTTTTCCAGTGGTCACGTATGGATGTGAGAGTTGGACTGTGAAGAAAGCTGAGCACTGAAGAATTGATGCTTTTGAACTGTGGTGTGGGAGAAGACTCTTGAGAGTCCCTTGGACTGCAAGGAGGTCTAACCAGTCCATCCTAAAGGACTAACCAGTCCATCCTAAAGGAGATCAATCCTGGGTGTTCATTGGAGGGACTGATGCTGAAGCTGAAACTCCAATACTTTGGCCACCTAATGCGAAGAGCTGACTCATTGGAAAATACCCTGATGCTGGGAGGGATTGGGGGCAGGAGGAGAAGGGGACGACAGAGGATGAGATGGCTGGAGTTATCACTGACTCAGTGCACATGGGTTTGGGTGGACTCCGGGAGTTGGTGATGGACAGAGAGGCCTGGCGTGCTGCAGTTCATGAGGTTGCAAAGAGTAGGACATGACTGAGCGAATGAACTGAACTGAACTGAATCACATCTCATATTTACTTAACTAATTTTTTTGTCTACTTGGTCTTTCATTTACTAAGAATTATGCATTGAAATTTCCCATTGTGATCATGGAATTATCCACTTCTCCTTGTAGATTTGTTGCTTTGCATCTTATATATTTTGTGCCATTTTATTAGGTTAATGCAGTGCTCAGCAGTGTATTTTAAAGTTTATCTGTTGCAGTTTGTCTGGAATCTGAATGTTTTGTAGCCAGAGATGTCTAATTGGTCACAGTGCTGAAAGTAGAAGTCTTCATTCTCCTTTTTATTTTTCAGAGATGTCTCAGTGTTCATAGTTCAATGTTCATAGTTCACTGATGAGACCCTTTCCCTATTTTTTGTGTAGCTATAGATTTTCTATAGATTTTCTTTTTATCTTTAAACATTTTCTCACATTTCAGTGGCATTTGGAAAGAAAGAATATATTCTATAAGATCAGTGCATTCCCCCTTGATTCAGATTTTTCATCTTACTCTACATGTTCTCTTTGGATAATTTCATTCAATAGTTTTAGTTACCATTTTTATAACGATGACTTGCAAATCTGTAACCTTAACCTAATCTCTTACCTGAAGAGCTCCTTTTATTTAACTTCCTGTTAGTAGATATAGACATTCACATGTCCCATGGGCAGTTCTTACTGTCCATCAACAGGAGTATGGGTAAGCAAATTTTGATATAGCCATACAATAGAGTGTTTGTGTTAGTCTCTCAGTCGTGTCCAATTCTTTGCAATCCTTTGAACTGTAGCCTGCCAGGCTCCTCTGTCCATGGAACTTTCCAGACAAGAATAGTGGAATGAGTTGCCATTCCCTTTTCCAGGAGAACTTTCAGACTCAGGGATCAAACTCAGTTCTCCTGCATTGCAGGGATTCTTTACCATCAGGAAGCCCAGTACAGTAGAGAACTACTCGGCAGTTGTAAAGAATGAAGTGTTGATGTACAGAACAACATGGATGAACCTCAAAATGATGCTAAGTGAGAGAAGCCAGACAAAAAAGAATACATACTGTATGATTCCCTCTATGTAAAATTCTAGAAAAATACCACTATATAGCAATAGAATATAGATTAGTGATTGCCAGGGAAGGTTATGGGTGGGAGAGAGGGTGTTGATGAGAGAGGGGATAGGAGGGAGGGATTACCAATAGGCAAGAGGAAACTTGTGGTAGTGATGGATAATTGGTACCTTGATTATGGCAATGATTTTAAAACCTATCAAGGAATGCACTTTATGCATGTTCAGTTTATCATACATCAGTTATACCTGAATAAAGCTGGGAAAAAACTCTCAGAATTAAGGACTTTTAACAGGAAAACAACAACCCTTGCCCACTATTCTCTATCACCACCCAATCCTCCTCCCTCATGGCAGGTACTTTGAGCTCTTTTGGGTATTCCCCTGCTACGTAGGCCATATTCTACCTAATATGCTTAGT
Organism: Bos mutus; assembly: GCF_027580195.1. NCBI lineage: Eukaryota > Metazoa > Chordata > Mammalia > Artiodactyla > Bovidae > Bos > Bos mutus. Next base: position 20,857,666 of record NC_091630.1, read on the forward strand.
TTGTTATTTATTGATGAATGAGTTTACAACTTCAGGCAGTATCTGTTCAGTCTTTCCTCCATTATGGTAGTTGATAATTTATTTATCTTATTCTACCACTTTTATGTCTCTCAACCTAATACAGTATGTTGCACTGCTGAATCAAGCAGTATACTTTGATTACATTTACTTCTGTAATTCCTCTGCCACCACCCCCGCCCCGCAGTTAATGCAGCATTTGCATCTTTCCCCATTTGCTTTGTTTCCTGTGTACCTGTGGCTGATTTTTTTCAGATGTTCCAGCAGGCCTGTTAGACATATAGCAGTAATTATCCCAGATGCTCAGAATATCATATAATCTGTCAGTTCCAGTCCCCCACTTCCAGCCCCTTGGAGATCTTCCTCCTTTGCTGTCTGCCTGTCCTCTTATCAGTACACTCTGGCTGCTTGATTTAGATTCTCAGCTGTTGTTCTGTGGCTTCCTCTTGCCATTCTTAGTGTTGGGTCAACTAATTCCCGAGTCCCATGTCATTTTCCTTCCTGATTTACTCATATACTCCTTCAGTTGGTTTTAGGAATACTATATCCTCTAGTTGCTTCCTTAAAAGGCATACTTGAAAGTTAAAAATTTGCTTCCTCACAGGGCCCAAAAGGTCATTATTTTACTGTCACCTAAATGTTTGGTTGGGTGTAGAATTCTAGATTGAAAGTAATGCTCCTTCAGAATTTTATGAATTATTTCGGCATTGTCTTCTGACATCTGATATTATCAAATATTCAGAATATTTGATATTTTGGAAATATTTATGATCTTTTCTTCATTTTGGTGGTTTGAAATTTTTTGACATGCCTTGTCATTGTTCATTCATTGCTCTGGATAGTTATCATTTATTCAGTAAATATTTATAGATAAATCACTCTGCTGCTGCTGCTAAGTCACTTCAGTCGTGTCCGACTCTGTGTGACCCCCATAGACGGCAGCCCACCAGGCTCCCACGTCCCTGGGATTCTCCAGGCAAGAACACTGGAGTGGGTTGCCATTTCCTTCTCCAGTGCATGCAAGTGAAAAGTGAAAGTGAAGTCGCTCAGTCGTGTCTGACACTTTGCAGCCCTATGGATTGCAGCCCACCAGGCTCCTCCATACATGGGATTTCCCAGGCAAGAGTACTGGAGTGGGTTGTCATTGTTCTACACTCACCAAATGGTTCTAGGCACTGTGGATACAGCAGTAAAAAAACAGACGAAATCCCTTCCCTTTGTGAAATTTATCTTCTGACAGTGAAGGAAGAAATAAACTAGAGAATATATCAGTTCAGTTGCTCAGTCATGTCCAACTCTTTCCAGTGCCATGGACTGCAGTATGCTAGGCCTCCCTGTCCATCACCAGCTCTTGGAGCTTGCTCAGACTCATGTCCATCGAGTTGGTAATGCCATCCAACCATCTCATCTTCTGTCGTCCCCTTCTCCTCCTGCCTTCAATCTTTCCCAGCATCGGAATCTTTTCCAATGAGTTGGCTCTTCGCATCAGGTGGCCAAAGTATTGGCGTTTCAGCTTTAGCATCAGTCCTTCCAATGAATATTCAGGACTGATTTCCTTTAGGATTGACTGGTTTCATCTCCTTGCAGTCCAAGGGACTCTCAAGAGTCTTCTCCAGCACCACAGTTCAAAAGCATCAATTCTTTGGCTCTCAGCCTTCTTTATAGTCCAACCCTCACGTCCATACATGACTACTGGAAAAGCCATAGCTTTGACTAGACAGACCTTTGTCAGCAAAATAATGTCTCTGCTTTTTAATACGCTGTCTAAGTTGGTCATAGCTTTTCTTCCAGGGAGCAAGTGTCTTTTAATTTCATGGCTGCAGTCACCATCTGCAGTGATTTTGGAGCCCAAAAATAAACTAGAGAATATATAAAACTGGTAATATAATGAGATGTCTAATAATGATAAGGACTATAAAGAAATATAAAACATAGTAACGAACCAGAGAAAGACAGTATAATTTTTATGTAGGGCTGGCAGGCTATGCCTCTCTGAGGTAACAGTTGAGCCAAGACACAAGCTGTGTGACTACCTGGAGGAGAAGTGTTCCAGATGAAGGGAAAAGCAAATGCAGGATCCTGACATATACATGGGATGCCAAGAGGCAGAGAGCCAGTCTGGTGGCAGTGGAGTAAGAGAAAGAGTTAGAAAATGAGACTGGAGACATAGCCAAAGGTCAGGGAACTTAAGGCCTTATAGGACTTAATAAGGACTTTGAAATTTTTTTCCTTTGGGGTCTTTTGGACAAGGATAAATTTGCATTTTAAAGAATCAGAGAAATCGACTGTAAGATTAGCAAGAGTGGTAAGTAGTGAGACCTGTTGTTTGGTTGCTCAACTCTTTTGCAACCCCATGGATTAGCACGCCAGGCTCCTCTGTCCCTCATATTTACCAGGCAAGAATACTGGAGTGGGTAGCCATTCCCTTCCTTCTCCGGGGATCTTCATGATGCAGTGATCGAACCCTTCTCTCCGAGACTCCTTCTTTAGAAGCTGGTTCTTTACTACTGAGCCACCAGGGAAGTCCAGTGAGATCTGTTAGGACTATTTCAGTAGTCTAGGTGAAATATATACTGGCTTAGATGTAGTAACTTAATAACAGGGAGTCCATATAGTCAAAGCTATGGTTTTTACAGTAGTAATGTAAGAGTTGGACCATAAAGAAGGCTGAGCGCCGAAGAATTGATGCCTTCAAACTGTGATGCTGGAGAAGGCTCCTGAGAGTCCCTTGGACTGCAAGGAGATGAAACCAGTCAATCCTAAAGGAAATCAGTCCTAAATATTCTTTGGAAGGACTAATGCTGAAAGAATTGATGCTTTTGAACTGTGGTGTTGGAGAAGACTCTTGAGAGTCCCTTGGACTGCAAGGAGATCCAATCAGTCCATTCTGAAGGAGATCAGCCCTGGGATTTCTTTGGAGGGAATGATGCTGAAGCTGAGACTCCAGTACTTTGGCCACCTCATGCGAAGAGTTGACTCATTGGAAAAGACTCTGATGCTGGGAGGGATTGGGGGCAGGAGGAGAAGGGGACGACAGAGGATGAGATGGTTGGATGGCATCACCGACTCGATGGACGTGAGTGTGAGTGAACTCCGGGAGTTGGTGATGGAGAGGGAGGCCTGGTGTGCTGCGATTCTTGGGGTCGCAAAGAGTTGGACACGACTGAGTGACTCAACTGAACTGAACTGAACTGAATGCTGAAACCGAAACTCCAATACTTTGGCCACCTGATGCAAAGAGCCGACTCATTGGAAGAGACCCTGATGCTGGGAAAGATTGAAGGCAGAAGGAGAAGGGGACAGAAGAGGATGAGATGGTTGGATGGCATCACTGATTCAATGGACATGAGTTTGAGCAAGCTCCGGGAGATGGTGAAGGACAGGGAGGCCTAGCATGCTGCAGTCCATGGGGGTTGCAAATAGTCAGACACGACTGAGCGATTAAACAACAGTAACAACAAATGGTCACATGTGAGATATATTTTGAAGGGAGAGCCAATGGATTTGCTGATGGATTGGCTATGGAGTGAGAAAAGGAGAGGACTAGAGGATGAATCTTTATTATTTTTTTTAAATATAAATTTATTTATTTTAATTGGAGGATGAATCTTTAGATTCTTGGCCTGAGTAACTTGGCGAATGGTGGCACCAGCTCACTGAGATGGGGAGACTAAGGCAGTGTTTGGCGGATAGGGCTCAGTGGGTTTGAGTTGTGTTTTCAACGTGTTAGGTTTGAGATGCATGTTGACATCCAAGTGGAGCTGTCCACAAGGCAAATGGTCATTCAAGTCTAGGATTCACAGGCAAGATAGAGGCCAGAAATTGTGAATCCTTCATGGAGAGATGGTGTTTAATACCGTGATTCTGGATTTGTTTCTCCTGAGGAGTTGAGTATACAGAGAGTAGACAGAGGTCTGAGGAGTGAGCCCTGGAGTACTTCAATATTTCCAGTTGGGAAATGGAAGAAATCAGAAGAGGAATGGAAGAAATCAGAAGAATGAGATCCATAGAAATTCAGGAAAATTCGTATTCTAGAAGTCAGTTGAAAAAAGTATCTCAGGAGGAGGGCAGGATCTACTGTGTCAAATGTTAAGAGTTGAGTAGAATGAGGACTCAGAATTGACCATTGGATTTGACAATTTGAAGCTTATTGGTAACTCTGACAAGCAGTTTCACTGAAGTATGCAGACAAAACCAGATTGGAGAGTGGGCTCGAAAGGAAATGGAAAAGCAGAATTGAAGAAAGTGGGTAAAGGTAACTATTTTCAGGTTTTTTTTTTTTTAATAAAGAGGAAGAAAAAAAGAAATGATACCTGAGTTGGAGTGGGTATATGGAGTCAAGGAAAGATTTTTTTTTTTAATGGTTAGAGATAATAGAGTAAGTTTGTATGATGGAATCACTGTAACAGAGGGGGGAAATTATTGCAAGAATAGGAGACCATTACCAGAGGAAAGTCCTTGATTAGAAAAGTGGGAAGGGATCCAGTGTACAAGTGCAAGACTTGGTTATGAGTTCAAGCCATTCAACCATTGAAATAGTAGAAGAAAGGGAATATAGATAAAGTAGGTTAGTAGAAATTATCTTCTGATTATTTCTGACTTTTCAGTGAACTAGGAATAAAGTCATCACCTGAGAAGAGAATGTAAAAGAGTTTGTTGACTGACATTTTAGCCCAGACATGTTTTAGTGGCAGGATTGCAATGTGCTGCCAACATTTCCAATGTGGAAACTGGCATCCTTCCGTTCTGAAAAATATTCTTAATTTCTTTATTTGATTGTCACTCCCACTCCCATCTTCCTTGTTTATTTCTGTAAGTCCTTTAGTCAGGAGTTGAACGCGTGGACTGGTACTCCTATGGCCTGTCTCTTCTTTCAGCTTTATCTTCTAGTGCTTCTGTAGAGTTTTTAATTTCAGCTATCTTGTTTTTTAATTTTTCTTACCATCTTATTCTTTTTAATGGAAGCAATAGCTTCTCATTTAACTTATTGAGGCTTTTGTTTGTTTTGTGATTTGTTTTCTTCTATTCCCTGGATAATCTCTGTTTCCTCCACATTTCATTTTATCCGCTCGCTTATTTTAGTTTCTGTCTTTTGTGGTGTTTTCTTCAGATGCCTGATGATGCTTGGCTGCCCGGTATGTTTGTGTGGGGCACTGAAAAGCTCTGTGTGAGTGAATGGGCCTTGTTACTGGTGGGCAACTAGCTTTTTCATTGTCAGTGTGTAGAAGTCTTTTCTCCAAAGCGTTTGGGTTTTTCCCAAACTTTGGGGATGGTAGGTATCTGCCCGTTTGCCGGCCTTTGGGAAACAGAGCAGAAGAAGGCTAGGGCTTCCCGTTTCCACAGGCAGCCTATTCCTCAGTCCCTCCCTTCACTGTGGATCGTGCTTTTGCCCTGCTCTGTGCCTGATACCCAAGTGCCGAACGTTCCATCCAAGTTCCATCTCTTCTGGAAACAACCTTGGTAGAAAGCAGTGGTCATCTGGCTGCCTGGGTAGGGGCGGGGGGTGACATAATGAGGAACTAATATGTAAACGTTCCTCCAGTTGTAGCCTTTTATGCTACTCTGTGCTTCAAAGAACTGAGACTCTCAGATTCTTTAGGGCAAACGAATCAGCTCATTCTCATGTGAATCCCTCCACTCCAGCTTTGTCCCATTAAGTCACTTACCACTCCTCTAGTAGCTTTCTGTCGCTCAACGTTTGGGGCTTTCTTTTTTGTTGTTTTGTTTCATGTTTGTTCTTTGGAGAACTCTGATATGCTAAAGTAGTTTCTCTTGTTCGCTTACTAATGGATCTGTCCTGTTAATAAGGAAGCAGGGAGGGGGGAAAGGAGATAAACATGTGTGCTCAGTCTACCATGTTTTTCCAGAACCTATCCACACTCCCTAAAGGGTAATAGTCACAACAACTAACATTTCTTGAGTACCTTATGCCAGACTCTGTTCTAAGCGCCTTACATTTATTAACTTTGTATTCATAACAGTCTTGTGTGTGTGTGTGTTAGTCACTCAGTCATGCCCGCCTCTTTGCCATCCCACAGACTGTAGCCCACCAGGTTCCTCTGTCTGTGGAATTCTCCAGGCAAGAATACTGGAGTAGGTTGCCATTCCCTTTTCCAGGGGATCTTCCCAACCCAGGAATTAAACCCAGGTCTTCTGCATTGCAGGCAGATGCTTTACCATCTGAGCCACTAGGTTGAATATTGAGTACGTAACTATATGCTCGACACTGTTCTAAGCACTTTACATTTATTAACCTTGTATTCATAACAATCTTGTGAGACAAGTACTATTATTATTGCCATTTTACAGATTAAGAAACTAAGGCACAGTGAATTTAAGTTACCTGCCAGAGTTATAAAACTAGTAAATGTGGAACTAGCATTCAAACACAGCTGTCAGACTGTAGACATCTCTTGCTTAAAATTCTCCTAGTATCCCACTCCTTCTTTTATAATCCAAGCAATTTAGCATGTCATCTGTGCTCTCTGTGATCAGGTCAAGGAACCTCTTCTTCAGTCTCACCTCTGTCTACTACATCCTTGACTTCAAGTATTTGACCTTGTATTCTAGTAATACTGAACTTCTTTCCCTGAATCCACCATATTCTTATGATCCTCATGCCATTTTTCATGCTGTTCCCTCCGCCCCAAACATTCCTTTATTCTCCAGTATGCTCAGTATAGTGATAGGATATTTTAAGATATACTTGCATGCATGCCCAGTCATGTCTGACTCTCTGCAGCCCCATGGACTATCACCCACCAGGCTCCTCTGTGCATGCAATTTTCCATTCACAACTACTGGAGTGGGTTGCCATTTCCTCCTCCAGGGAGCATATACTTATAAATTGAATATTTGTATAATTTATTTCATCTACCAATCAACTCATACTTTTGATTTAACCCTAATGTCTGCTTCAAAAATGCATAATTGTATAAATTAATATTCCACTGTGTATGAAGGGTTCTTATGTCCAATTAAACACTTATCTCCTCAGATTTGATTGTATTGAGAGTGAGATTTAAAATTCTTTTGGAGTCTAAGTGAAAAAGTATATGCTAAAAAATTCATTTGTTGTATTAAAATGTTTTCTAACCTCTTATTATTTTTTTTAATAGATTTTTCTTCCTCTTGCAAATCTGGAATGTTCACCAAATGTTGAAACTTTCCTTTGCAAAGCTTTTGTACCAACCTGCACTGAGCAAATTCATGTGGTTCCACCCTGTCGGAAATTTTGTGAGAAAGTGTATTCTGATTGCAAGAAATTAATGGACACTTTTGGGATCCGATGGCCTGAGGAACTTGAATGTGATAGGTAAATTATGTTTTCAGCTGAAAGCTACTAATGGTATTTTCATATTGGTATTAATTTTCAAGAATGTTAGTGACAAGCTTTCATTATTTGTCAACAACTGTTTATTGCACACTTAATATATGTTGCTGCTGCTGCTGCTAAGTCGCTCCAGTCGTGTCCGACTCTGTGCGACCCCATGGACGGCAGCCCACCAGGCTCCCCTGTCCCTGGGATTCTCCAGGCAAGAACACTGGAGTGGGTTGCCATTTCCTTCTCCAATGCATGAAAGTGAAAAGTGAAAGTGAAGTCGCTCAGGGACTGTCTGACTCCCAGGGACCTCATGGACTGCAGCCCACCAGGCTCCTCCACCCATGGGATTTTCCAGGCAAGAGTACTGGAATGAGTTGCCATTGTAATATATGTTAGGCACTTGTATATCAGCACTGTACACCATGGTGAGCAAAACCAGACTTGGTTCTTGTTTTTAGAGAACTTACAGTGGGGTGGGAGGAATAGAGAGTAATCAAATAAGCATAAAATTAAATGCACAATTACGCCTGTGCTAATACAGTGAGTGAGGGTGCAAAGTTCTTTGAGAATGAATGAAGATGCCTTTGCTCTAAACTGGGGGGAACTGGCATTACTATCAACTCATGGACCTTTCTGCTTATGTCTTGATTAATTACTTTCATCTGCTAATCTTTAGACATTGGACGCTTGTAATTTGAAATATTCTACTCACATAATGAGACCTCATATAATCTGGGAACGATGGTGACAGATCTCTTTTTGTTTCTTTATCCATAGACTAAAGAATCTCTAGAGCCTTTGTGGAACTCATCCACTTCTGCTAGATGTATAATCATTTTCTAGAACAACTGATAATACATAGTAAAGTGAAGGTGTTCTTACTGTACATTTTAGGAAATCCCCTTATATGGAAACTTTTCCCCAAACAAGGAATCATATGCAAGAATACTTATTGTAGCATTACTCATGATTTTTTTAAATGAGAAAAAGTCTGGGGGCTTCCCTGGTGGTCCACTAGTTAAGAATTTGCCTTGCACTGCAAGGAACACTGGTCTGGGAAGATACTACATGGCATAGAGCGGCTAAGTCCATGCACCACAATTACTGACCCCACACCCTAGAGCCCATGAGCCGCAACTACTGAAGCCCATGTGCCCAGAGCCTATGCTCCGCAGCAAGAGAAGCCACGCAATGAGAAGCCCCCACACCAACAAAGAGTAACCCTCACTCTCTGAAACTAGGAAAAGCCCTCTCGAGCAATGAAGAACCATCACAGCCAAAAAAATAAAAGGTTTTTTTAAATGAGAAAAAGTCTGAAAGTCCATTGTAAGAATAAATAAGTCGTGATGTACTTACATACTAGAATACTGCCATACAGTTATGAGTGTGGTTGACCTACATCTGTCAATATAGATAAATCTAAAAGTTATAAGTAAAAAAAAGTATGATGTATATAGCACCGTGTCAAAAAAGTTCAAAACCTGTAAAACAATACTGTGTAACATTATAGTTGGAAAAAGCATAGTAAGGGAGGAGAAATAAAAACTGAACTCATACTAATGAATACTTTGGAAGAGAGAGAGAAAAGAGAATAGGAGAAGGGGTCCCAACGGTATCTGTAATAAAGTGAAACTGATATACTACCTTTTGAAAAAACTAGTAGATACATCCATGTTTTTATATGGGCATATATTTTATTATTTTCTAGTCTTTCTAAGGCATATTTAAAATGCATTCTCCTTTAAAATCTCCACTAATTTCTTTTTTTTTTTTAATTTTTAAACTTTTTGGCCATGTGGTATGTGGAATCTTAGTTCCCCAACCAGGGATCAAACCCATGCCTCCTGTGTTGGAAGCATGAATCTTAACCACTGGACCCACCAGGGAGGTCCTCCACTAATTTCTAAACCTTGTAGCTCCCCCAAAGTAATTCTGGTGTGTAGAAACTCAGTGATAAAGTTCTGCACAAAACAGAAACATCATTTGTATCATTTTTGACTGCCCTGAACAGGGAGGCAAACAACCATACCGCAACGAAATGGTGACGTGAGTTCAGCTGGGCCCAGCCTTCCTCTTGGTGATCTCCTTGCCCTTCTTCATAAACTTAGAGATCACTTGAACTTGGTCTTCTCCATCTAGGGAATGTTCTCATTTCATTCATTTTAATTATCATCACCTTACTATGTGGCTGATCTACTTTGCTTATGGATATTAGAAAATAAAAATTCATTTCCCCAAGACTTATATTTCAAAATATTTCAAACAGATAAGCCAGCATCTTTTTGTCTAGAGACTACCAATCAAGATAAATTCTTTCTTAAACACTTAGCCTTGAAATCAGAATTTATTTAACAGTTATTAATTGATCGTTTTCCAATTAAGGGCATTTTCATGTTCACGTGCTTGATACTTAATATATATGTTAGTGTATTGGGGCCCCATTAACAACTACAAGTTTTTAGTCAATTTCAAAACTTCCTTCCCAACTGTAAACCTGTATCTGCTTAAGGTTGTATGTCTCCCCATCAGTTATGAATGCATAAGAAGGGACTTCCCTGGCAGCCCAGTGGTTAAGAGTCCATGCTGCCAGTAAAGGGGGTGTGGGTTCAATCCCTGGTCAGAGAACTAAGATTCCACATGCCATGTGGCTGGGCCAAAAGATTTTAAAATGATAATAATAGTAAAATAATTTTAAAATGAATGCATAAGGAATATTTTATAGTTGTGAAGTATAGCATTAAACTAGTAACTCAAAAATGTTGGCTTCTTTTATTTTTTGTTAAATCTTTACAGATTACAGTACTGTGATGAGTCTGTTCCTGCAACTTTTAACCCACACACAGAGCTTCTTGGTCCTCACAAGAAATCAGAACAAATCCGAAGAGACATTGGATTTTGGTGTCCAAGGCATCTTAAGACTTCTGGGGGACAAGGCTATAAGTTTCTGGGAATTGACCAATGTGCACCTCCATGCCCCAATATGTATTTTAAAAGCGATGAGCTAGAGTTTGCAAAAAGTTTTATTGGAATAGTTTCAATATTTTGCCTCTGTGCAACGCTTTTCACATTCCTTACTTTTTTAATTGATGTTAGAAGATTCAGATACCCAGAGCGACCTATTATATATTACTCTGTCTGTTACAGCATTGTATCTCTTATGTACTTTATCGGATTCTTGCTAGGCAACAGCACAGCGTGCAATAAGGCAGATGAGAAACTGGAACTTGGTGACACAGTTGTTCTAGGCTCTCAAAATAAGGCTTGCACCATTCTGTTCATGTTTTTGTATTTTTTCACCATGGCTGGCACTGTGTGGTGGGTGATGCTCACCATTACTTGGTTCTTAGCTGCTGGCAGAAAATGGAGTTGTGAGGCCATTGAACAAAACGCAGTGTGGTTTCATGCTGTTGCGTGGGGAATACCAGGTTTTCTCACCATTATGCTTCTTGCCATGAGCAAAGTTGAAGGAGACAACATTAGCGGCGTCTGCTTTGTCGGCCTCTATGACCTGGATGCTTCGCGCTACTTCGTCCTCTTGCCACTCTGCCTCTGTGTGTTTGTGGGGCTGTCTCTTCTCTTAGCTGGCATTATTTCCTTAAATCACGTTCGACAAGTTATACAACACGATGGCCGGAACCAAGAGAAACTGAAGAAGTTTATGATTCGAATTGGAGTCTTCAGTGGCCTGTATCTCGTGCCATTAGTAACTCTTCTGGGATGCTACGTCTACGAGCAAGTAAACAGGATTACCTGGGAGATAACTTGGGTCTCTGACCACTGTCGTCAGTACCATATCCCATGTCCTTATCAGGTAAAAGCTATCATTTGTATTATTTCACTATTTAATTTTAACATGGCATTCCCTGGAAATATCTTTGAATTCATCATGAAGCTAAAATTAGATTTCAGGTGAGAAAATCCAATAGAGGGAAATGTTCCCTAGGCATCAGCTGAAACTGGGATGAGTGTCCTAAGAGTTGTTTCCTCAAGTTTTAGCTTCAGTTACACTGATAGTAAAGTGCCTCCTTTAGCTGATCTTTTAAAAATTAAGTTAGATTGCAAAGGCAGATGAATGATACTGAAGAATAGAGTCAGAAGAACAGGTTCTTCTCATATGGAGAAGAAGAGTAACTTTTGCTGAATTGGGAGTAGCTTTTAATTCTTGCAACTTCCCTGGTGGCTCAGATGGTAAAGCATCTGCCTGCAATGCGGGAGACCCGGGTTCGATCCCGGGGTCAGGAAGATTCCTGAAGAAGGAAATGGCAACCCACTCCAGTATACTTGCCTGGAGAATCCCATGGACGGAGGAGCCTGGTAGGCTACAGTCCACGGGGGTCGAAAAGAGTCGGACACAACTGAGCTACTTTACTTCACTTTCACTTTAATTCTTTAGTTAGTTGAGAAAATCTTTGTGTTTATAATAACATGATATGTAATGTATCATTTTATATTTTACTCATATATACTTTTAAAAACAGAATTTTTGCCTAAACTATCCTGTCATTTCTTATGAAAAAAGCACAATTAAAACATGATTTATGTGTTTCTGATACTTCTGATTAAAGTTGTGATTTTAAGATTTAAAAGTATCTGAAAATAGAAAATCTCTTAGAGCATTTTAGTTGAGTTTTTAAAATAGAAGTTTTGTGCTTTGTTTTTAATAGATTTTATAAATTTTTCTTGAATATCTATATATGGTACTGACTCCTGTTACTTGAGTGCTATATCATCACAGTGTATCAGATCAAGCAATGTATGGACTGAATTATTTTACGTAGTAATTTATATTCTAGAAAGTTACTGCACTGTAACAGTGAGACCTATTTTACATACTGATACATGGGGATAATGGTTTCACCTGCCTTACAGCCTGTTCGTAGTCTGTTATCCATCATCTGTTTTTACTATATAATCAATAAGGAAGTACTCTTAAAGTGATCCTGCCATATTTTGTCCTAGATTGCTCATATTTTTGGCAAACTAGGGGGGAAAGCAACTGTTCAGTTCAGTTCAGTTCAGTCGCTCAGTCGTGTCCAGCTCTTTGTGACCCCATGAATGACAGCACGCCAGGCCTCCCTGTCCATCACCAACTCCCAGAGTTCACTCAGACTCATGTCCATCGAGTCGGTGATGCCATCCAGCCATCTCATCCTCTGTCGTCCCCTTCTCCTCCTGCCCCCAATCCCTCCCAGCATCAGAGTCTTTTCCAATGAGTCAACTCTTCGCATGAGGTGGCCAAAGTACTGGAGTTTCAGCTTTAGCATCATTCCTTCCAAAGAAATCCCAGGGCTAATCTCCTTCAGAATGGACTTGTTGAATCTCCTTGCAGTCCAAGGGACTCTCAAGAGTCTTCTCCAACACCACAGTTCAAAAGCATCAATTCTTCGGTGCTCAGCCTTCTTCACAGTCCAACTCTCACATCCATACATGACCACAGGAAAAACCATAGCCTTGACTAGACGAACCTTTGTTGACAAAGTAATGTCTCTGCTTTTGAATATGCTATCTAGGTTGGTCATAACTTTCCTTCCAAGGAGTAAGTGTCTTTTAATTTCATGGCTGCAGTCACCATCTGTAGTGATTTTGGAACCCAAAAAAATAAAGTCTGACACTGTTTCCACTGTTTCCCCATCTATTTCCCATGAAGTGATGGGACCAGATGCCATGATCTTTGTTTTCCGAATGCTGAGCTTTAAGCCAACTTTTTCACTCTCCACTTTCACTTTCATCAAGAGGCTTTTGAGTTCCTCTTCACTTTCTGCCATAAGGGTGGTGTCATCTGCATATCTGAGGTTATTGATGTTTCTCCCGGCAATCTTGATTCCAGTTTGTGCTTCTTCCAGTCCAGCGTTTCTCATGATAAATTATAGTTTATTCACACAATGAAGCAGCGTTTAAAAAGAATGAAGTGTTCTATTTACACTGATATAGAATGGTCTCCAAGAAATATTAGTAAGTGTAAAAAGAAAGATATAATGCATAATGTATAGTATTTTGATATTGTATAACATTCTAAAAATATTTGAAAGTTTATGCTTGAAAGAAAAGTATAATTTAATTTTTACAAAATTTCCACATTTTTTTCATTTTACTGATGCTTACTTTGTTCTCACCAACCTAGTTTTTATAACATAAACATCAATAGTGCATAAAGACTCTGAAATAGTATGCTCTTAAAAATGAGTTTAAATGTATTTTTTAATAGATCATAGTTAAGGAAAATAGGTAAATATTGAGAGGCACATATTTTGGGAATTATAAGAGGCTGCTATACTTACAGGAAAAAAAAATACCAGATATCAAGCCCAGATGTAAAGACATCCTTCCTAAATACATTTGATGTGTTATTCCCTTTCTATTTATATATTTTGATAAAAGTTCTTTGTTCAGAACTTCCGTGAGGAATGTATTACACTTATATCACTATTGATTATGCCGTATCAAACATTTCATAAGACCAACTGATTTATACTTTTGTTCAAGTTTTGCATTAACTGTATAGATTTCTTTTTACTTTAAATTTATCACTGAAATTCTCCTTATTTTTTTGTAGGCAAATACAGAAACTCGACCAGAATTGGCTTTATTTATGATAAAATATCTGATGACATTAATTGTTGGCATCTCTGCTGTCTTCTGGGTTGGAAGCAAAAAGACATGCACAGAATGGGCTGGATTTTTTAAACGAAATCGCAAGAAAGAGTAAGCATCTATTGAATTATCTGACATTGTTTTAAAATAAATAGATCAAATACCAAGGAACTATTCAAATCATCACTGTACCAGAGTTTCATTATATTACCTGGTTTTTCAAAGTCTTTTGGAAGTCTTGAAGTTTTTTTTCATGGAGAGAGATGCTTTATTTTAGTATTTGTTACAGTAGTCTTTGACATATACTATTCTATTGAAATATAAATACAAAGTTTGTAAAATGTACATTTTCTTTTCATGGCTTATAATATATCCAGTATTATTACTGCTATCATTGAATTCATTGTTTTGGGTTCAGCATTGTAAATAATTTTATCCTTTTTAATCAGTGATAAAAGATGAAATGGGTCAAATATCAATATATATTAAGCAACATAGAATATGATTCAAACGTGGTATATGATCATTACCTTTAAATTTTATTACACATAGTACTGACTTAACATGTCACTTATTTGCCTTAAGATGGTAAAAATTTCAACTTATGGAATATTCTTTAACAACATAGTAGACTTACATTTATGAGTAAATAGTTAACTTTATTATTTATATATGTTATAAATTGTGTGCTATCAATGTAATACAAAGTTTTTTAACTGTTTCCAATTGGTTTGATTAGTGAACATTTTTGTGGTAAAAATTTTAGAACCTTTTTACAAATTAATTTTTGAAGTCTGAAGAATTCATTTCACGGGACTTTAATTTCTTTGAACTATTATTATATCTCTATCCCTGGTGGCTCAGACGCATTGCAGGTGGATAAAAACTCCACCTGCAATGCGGGAGACCTGGATTGGATCCCTGGGTCAGGAAGATCCCCTGGAGGAGGGCATGGCAAGCCACTCCAGTATTCTTGCCTGGAAAATTCCATGAACAGAGGAGCCTGGCAGGCTACAGTACATGGAGTCAGACACAACTGAGTGACTAAGCACATCCCATATTTATATGCCCACACTAACTTCAGAATAACTTGCTATAACTTGAATATTAGAAAGAAAGCAATTGTATTTAAACAAAGACCATTAATTCTATTCTATATTCTCTCTCTCTCTTGTTTACTTTCATATTTTATATCTTTGTTTATGATACACATACAGATAATCCCCTACTTTATGCCAGTTTGAGTTTTTTTGCCCTTATCTTTTGATTTTGCATATTTAATTTCCTTCTACTATTTATGCTGACAAAAGCCACTGACAGTGTATGCACAAAAGATTTCACTTCATGGCAATCTACTGATATCTCATAGTGTTTATAATCCTAGATTTTTATAAATAGTGTAAATCATATAGAATCTAACTTGAATGAATAAGGGTTTTTGGCATAAGATGTGTGATATGCTTTACGGTTTCTATTATAACACTTAACCTTTATCCAGTAAACTCTCTTCTTGAATTTTCTTCCAGTCCAATCAGTGAAAGTCGAAGAGTGTTACAGGAGTCATGTGAGTTTTTCTTAAAGCACAATTCTAAAGTTAAACACAAAAAGAAGCACTACAAGCCAAGTTCACATAAACTGAAGGTCATTTCCAAATCCATGGGAACCAGCACAGGAGCGACGGCAAATCATGGTACTTCTGCAGTAGCAATCACTAACCATGATTACTTAGGACAAGAAACTCTGACAGAAATACAAACTTCACCAGAAACATCAGTGAGAGAGGTGAGAGGGGATGGAGCGAGTACCCCCAAATTAAGAGAACGGGACTGTGAGGAGCCTGCCTCCTCAGCAGCACCCAGCTCCAAACTCTGTGGGGAGCAGATGGACAAGAAAGGCCACGGCCGGGCAGGCAAGGTGAATGACAAGAGCAGTGTGTCTGAAAGTGCGCGGAGTGAAGGAAGGTGAGCTTGGACTTGATTCTCTTAAATCATATGACTGTTTCAAATACTGCCTTACACATTTTTCATTAAAGCATAACATTTTCATTTCTAGCATATAGCTGGAAAGAATGCATTCTTTGAGATGACAGGTCTATACATTTTTAGTCCAAGTCAGTTTGGGATTAAGAAGTCTGGATTCTGCCTATAAATGCTCTTTTATAGTTTAATTCTTAGTATTGGGAAGAGCCTTTTACGTATATTGTTCAAATAGAAAAGTAATGTTCAGTTCTATGGTAATTGTTAAGAGTTGCTTACAAATTTAGGGAAATGTTTGATTCATGTAAAATACAGGCTATTAAGTTTCAATTAGCCCCACATTATAATACTGTCTAAAAGGTATTTGTCATTTTATATGAGTTTGATTATAAAATGTTTTTATTTTCTGAACGTGAAAGGATATTGACATTACCTTTAATGAATTTTTCCAAATGATCATAAGTGATCCAAACACAGGTAAGTACTGAATTAGCCAAAATATTAACAGCTGACTACTTTAAGGTCTCAAGGCTGTCTTACCTCATCCTCCCAAACTAGACCAAATGTACCTCCAACAGCTTTTGCATACTAGATTATGTATTATTAGATCAATGCCTTTATTGTCCCCTAGATTTGTAAACTCCTCAGAGGTGAAGCTGAGGTCATTCTCATCTTTGTGCTCCCAGCCTCTTACACGGGGTCTAATCCATGGGGGAGAATCAACAAAAGGTTTGCTAAACTAAGGGCAGGAATCCTGTCTTATTCCCCATAAGATACCATGCTTAGCCCGTACAGGGGTGATGCTTGATGACGTTTCTGAAGTTAGCAAAAATTGTTTTTGAAAATAAATTATTTGTACTTTGAGGTGTTAAGAGTTAATTATTTTCTGATAAAAGTGGTTACCGATTAGCAGTTAAAACTCATGGAAAGAGAAATAGCATTTGTAAGGACATCCAGCATCACGTCTGTGCTTTGGTGTGTATGTACATCAGCTTTTGTTGTTTTACCTAGGGTAACCCCGAAGAGTGATGTCCCCGAAAGTGGCCCAGTGCAGAGCAACAGCATGCAGGCGTCCAGTTCTCCAGAGCCAAGCAGCCTCAAAGGCTCAACATCACTGCTTGTTCACTCGGCTTCAGGAGTTGGAAAAGAGCAGGGCGCTGGCGGTCGTTCAGATACTTGAAAACCAGGTCATTGTGTTACTGAGAAGTGGATTCCTGCTACACTGGAGGTGACAGCACACTGTCTGACAAGAATCACTGTTACAGTCTTCTTTTGCACTTAAAGCTACATCGCCTCTTGTTACACTGAAACCAGTAGATTCTGAGGATATGATTCATTTCACACAGAGGTTAGTGGCAGCAATATACCCCCCCAAATGGGAATGTGCAGGTTAATAATATTTTTCAAGTTGTGTGGGGGGAGAGACTGTTAGAGGAATCTTCCTTTTCTATTTATGAAGATTCTTCTGTGTCAAAAGTGTTTTAAATTGTACTATGCTGTTTCACTTTTCTAGTATAAAGTCAAGATTTTTCTTTGCTGAAGTATTTAAAACTTATCTTTATATCATTTTTATATATTTGAAAATGAATTTTTATGTTTTGAACTTTTTTTAGAAATCCTGAAGTCTATTCAGATATTTTTATTATGTTATTCCAATAGCTGATTTTAGCACTATTTTGGTAGCTTTTACATTGAATTTCTAAGAAAATAAGTATCTTTTGTAGTATGAAAAGTAGTTGATACACTGAAATTCATTTATAATGGAAATTCAACTTTAAAAATCTATTTACCTTATCATCTTCAATGTGTGAATTTTATGAAGTCTAGTTGTTTTAGGAATTTCACAGATCTATTATGCAACTGAAATAAGGTGCTTACTGAGTGTCCAATGTTGATAATATTATGCTGCTGACTGATCCTTCTGATTTTTTAAAATGAAATGTTCTGAAGGATTAGTGGATGAATTGTTACTGTTTTATAAATTAAGCCAAGTGCAAGATAAATTGTTACTGTTTTATAAATTAAGCCAAGTGCAATTGATTTCCTTTTTTAATATATCATGACTACCCAAGATTGTGTTTGTATGACCATTTACAATTGCTTATACATTTAACTTTTGTTTTTTAAACATTTCGAATACTACAGACTTTGCATTTTTGCAGTGTCTTTCTCAGACATAATGTAGAATTCATCTGTGCAGCTAAATAAGATTTTGCTGAATATTCAAACATGTGCTAGCAGTATTAGTGCCAAATGGAAAAAGTATATATATAGTCCTGATAAACAGAATAAAATGTATTTCATGTAACATACTTTGAAATATTAAAGAATTTTCTTAATTTTGTTTTCAATGAATATCTTTCCCTGAACGAAACTTTCTTATACTTTTGGTTTTTTTCTCTTATTTAACATTCTGTTAAAGCATAAAAAGAAAATCATCATGTACTGTATGAAAAATGTAAATATTAACTTTTCCACATTTTTTAACTTTGTATACAAAAATTTTGTGATCTTTTCAGTAATAAAATGTTCTGTGTATTTGAGATTATAGAGTAATCTATGGTTATGCACAGTGTTCTGGCCCAAGAAGTGGTATAGTTTTTCAGACTGATGGCTCCATGACTAATAAGCCAGAATAGGCTCTTTTTTACCTGGAGAATCAAAAGGCAGTCAAGGCTTGTGTTATTTCTTCTTTGTCACAGTTTCTTCTCAAAGTATATTTCCTGTTCAGTCACTGAGTCACATCCCACTCTTTGCAACCCCATGGACTGCAGCATGCCAGGCCTCCCTGGTCTCCACCATCTCCTGGAGTTTGCTCAAGTTCACGTCTATTGAGTTGGTGATGTATAGTGTAATTATCGGAGAAGGCAATGGCAACCCACTCCAGTACTCTTCCCTGGAAAATCCCATGGACGGAGGAGCCTGGTAGGCTGCAGTCCATGGGGTCGCGAAGAGTCGGACACGACTGAGTGACTTCCCTTTCACTTATCACTTTCATGCATTGGAGAAGGAAATGGCAACCTGCTCCAGTGTTCTTGCCTGGAGAATCCCAGGGACAGGGGAGCCTGGTGGGCTGCCGTCTATGGGGTCACACAGAGTTGGACATGACTGAAGCGACTTAGCAGCAGCAGCAGTATAATTATAGAACTGTTTTTGTCATAACTTTTTAAAGCCAACTGGGATATGGGATAAAGCAAAGGGAACCCAGGACCCTGCTTTCACTCCTGACAATGGGAAATAAAACAAGATCATCCTGAAAACATTAGAAAAACCTAATAAGATCATGTGAAATTGCCAGATTAAGATTTGGGAGAAGAGAAATTCACACTGCCAAGCCCAACATTTGGAGCTTCTTTTGCCTAGGAAGCATTTGACAATTCAGAAAACCTGGCAGAGACATTGAACGGTGCCGTTATCAGCCTCAAATTCTGGAGGACGAGGACAAGGAGAACAGAGTCAGAATTGTGACCTCAAAGGGATGCATCCTAGGGTAGGATGAACTATAAGGAAAGCAACTCTGCTTTGTTATCTGGGTGGACTAGAAAAGTCTCTAACCCTGGAATTAGAATAACGTGGTTTTGGATAACTGACCATCAGGCACCAGGCAAAAGCAAATGAAAATTTTCTCTGGAGAAAGAAAATGTCATTTTACCTACTCTGTGGATACTTTTTCAAATACAATGTCCATCATATACTCAGACATACTCAGATATGCAAAAACAATACATGAACAAGAATTGGTACAAACATCAGACAAGAGAAAAATATTGAGAGATACTCCTAAATTTCCAGGCATAGGTTCATTAAACTAGTATAATTTTAAAAGAAAAGAAAAAACAATAGTGAGATACCATTGCACACTTATTAGAATGGTTAAAATCCAAGAAATTGACAACATCAATTCCTGCTGAGGATGCTCTCATTTGTTGCTGATGGGATGCAAAATGGTGTAGGCACTTTAAAAACATTTGGGCAGTTTCTCACACAGCTGAATGTGGTCTTACCATATGATCCAGCAATCACACTCCTAGGTGTTTAACTGATTTATAAGGATACACTACCCTTGACATGCAGTATATAACCCTCCACTCCTTCAGTCTCATCAGCACATACTGACTTCCTCCCTTGACACACTCTACCTCCAGCAGGTGAAAGTCGGTGTCAGCAATGATAAGTCATATTGAAAGTACGTACCCTTCATATGATGTGCTGAAAACGGCACTTGACCTCTGTGATCTTCCTCCCCCAAATTTCTAACTTCACTCTAGTCATGACTTCTCCAGTCACACAAATCTAGGCAGATGGAGTTTTTACAAAATACCTGACCAGCAGTACTCCTCAGAACTCTCAAGGTCATCAAAAACAGTCTGAAAAACAGTTACAACCAAGAAGAGCCAAGGAGACATGATGTAATGTAGTATCCTCGAAAAGAAAAGCTACATTAGATAAAAACTAACAAAATCCGAATAAAGCATGGGCTTTAGTCATTCAGTTCAGTGGAATACTCATTAATTATATATGCAATAAGTTCCTCCCCTCTCCTGGCTCTATGTCAATGGCATTCCTTTTCATCAGTTGCTGGACATTATAGATGGATGCTCCAGTTTTCTTGTTTTTCCTCTCCTTTTGTTCGTGTCTGAGTTTTTGTTCTCTAAGAAAACATTTCGAGCTTATCTTCTAAATTCCTGTTGAATTTTTATTTTGGCTATCATTTTTTAATTTCACAGAGCATTTTGTAGTACCTTCCTGTTTTCATGACTCTTTTTGAAATTATGTATGCCATTTTTGAAATTATGTATGCAATCTTCCTACATTGAAAGATACATAATTTGCTTTTTAAAGTCATAGAAAATATATTAATGTTGAATTTTTATTTTGTAACAGATGACTTATTAAAGTCCTTTAGGCCCTAATAATTTTGTAGTTGATTTTTCCCTGGATTTTCTAGGTAAGTGAGCTTTTTGTACAAATAATGATAATTTCATTTCTCACCTTTTAACTAACTTGATCTTGAAGCCAGTAATCATTAATAGTGAATAGTAGCAGGTATTCTTGTTTATTTTAATGAAAATGCCTATAGATAACAATGTTGGCATTTGATATAAGGTAGGTATTTTTAACAATAAAAAAAATCCTGTTCCATTTGACAGTTTTTTTAATTGGCAGTAGGTGTTGAATTTTATCAAATGCCTTTTGCTACCAGTGTTGGTTAAGGGGGCTAACTGCTGTCACAAACAATCCTCAGAATTTTAGTAGCTCATACATAGAAAATAGGTAATAATAAGGACCTACTTACAGCACAGGGAACTCTTACTCAGTACTCTGTAATGGCCTAGATGGGAAAAGAATCTAAAAAGTGAGTGCTGAGCCACTTCAGTCGTGTCTGACTCTTTGTGACCCTATGGACTGTAGCCCGCCAGGCTCCTCTGTCCGTGGGGATGGATACATGTATAAATGATTCACGTGGCTGTACACCTGAAATTAACACAACACTGCAAATCAACTATACTGCAATGATTTTTATTTTAAATTTAGTATTCTAAAATCTGTTACCACGCTTCCCTGGTGGCTCAGATGGTAAAGTGTCTGCCTGCAATGCAGGAGACCTGGATTCGACTCCTGGGTTGGGAAGCTGCCCTGGAGAAGGAGATGGCAACCCACTCCAGTATTCTTGCCTGGAAAAATCCCCTGAATGGAGGAGCCTGGTAGGCTACAGTCCATGGGGTCACAAAGAATTGGACAAGACTGAGCGACTTCATTACTTCATTACCACTCACATGACAAATGCAGATGTTCTTGAGTTAGTCTGCCAAGTGAGTCCTCAAGCCCCCATCATTTCTGTCTGGTTTCTCTGCTGTCTGTTAGGGCTTCAGATTCTCCTCCAGATTTCTCTGCACCCCGCCAGCAGGTGGAGGCAGAGCAAGAAAGAGCAACCACCTGCACACAGGAAAATATGGCTTGAGCGGGGAGTTGGCTTGCTTCGCTTTCAGCTACATTCCCTTTGACAGAACTCAGGCACAGATCCATACCTAACTCCAAAGGAGGCTGAGAAATGTGGTCCAGGTGTGCATCTGAGAGGGTGAAGAAACAGCCTCAGTGAGCAACTCAACAGCAATGTTTTAGTCTACAATTGTGATACAGTCAGCACTTTTCCTAATATAAGATTTCCTTTCATGCTTTGAATAACTAATTGCTCTTAAACACTTTCTATATCCACCTATGTTCTAAATGATGTCTGAACCATGGGCATAATGTTTGTAATCAGTAAGCTTGAATTTTTTTAAGTATTCATTTTTAATAACAAACTTTAAAACCATCTTCTTAATTCAAAAGAAAAAAGCAGTTTCTCTTTTTCATGGGACCAGCATCTCCGATGTAAAAAGAGCCTGCTATTTCAGAGTAAGTGACATAAATTTTTTTTAATCTTTATTGAATTTATTATAATATTGCTTCTGTTTTATGTTTTGGATTTTTTGGCCATGAGTCATATGGGATCTTAGCTCCCCAACCCAGGGATCAAACCCACACCCCCTGCCTTGGAAGGCGAAGTCTTAACCATTGGACCACCAGGGCAGTCCCAGTGGTGTTAATTTTTATAAGAATTTACGTAACCTTTTTTAAACAAGAAAGTTGACCTAAATTGCATACTATATTTACATTTACAATAATGAAGTTGGCGTGAGCCATGTGCAGCTAAATTCAACTGCAGTCAAGATATGATAAAGCAGCATTTGTCACTATGAAAATCAGCCACAAATCCTGAACAGAACTTGGTGGAATGCCATCTTTCAAAAAGACAGACCCCGTTGGGATCCATCGTGGCTATTCATGGTACTGAAAGAATCTTCCCTAGACTTTCCTCGAAAAACTAGACGAAAAACAGCTTGTAATTGCCACCCATCATCAAAATCACAGTTTTAGTGCCTCTTTACTTCTCAGAAGTGTACCACTGGTGGGTGTTTCCACCAGTACCGCTGGAAAGTTTAAACATTGCCAAGGCAGTTAAATACCAGTACTCAGGAAATGAAAGATGTAATTTTTTAACAACCGCAGGAGCTCTGCTGTTACTTTTCTGCCTGAATATTATCATCTTTAATACCTTACTGCTCACGTGTCAAAGACTTAAAATTCCAGATGATAAAGGTTTTAACAGTGACCACTGGGACTTACCACGTGCAGAAGAATCACATTTTCATTAACTCACAATGGCAATGAATCAACAAAGAGGAAAGAGAAGAAAAGATTAAAGGGCTAATATAAGGAAAGATTCCTCAAAGTCCCTTGCACAGCGAGGATATCAAACCAGTCCATCCTAAAGGAAATCAACCCTGAAAATGTATCGGGAGAACTGATGCTGAAGCTGAAACTCCAATTCTTTGGCCATCTGATGTGAAGAGCCGATTTATTGGGAAAGACCCTGATGCTGGGAAAGACTGAGGGCAGGAGGAGAAGGGGGTGACAGAGGATGTGATGGTTGGATGGCATCACTGATTCAATGGACATGAGTTTGAGTAAACTCCAGGAGATGGTGAAGGACAGGGGAGTCTGGCGTGCTGCAGTCCCTGGGGTTGCAGTCAGACATGACTTAGAACAACAATAAACAGCTCATACAGCTCAGCATCAGGAAAACAAACAGCCCAATCAAAAAATGGGCAGAAGACTTAGACATTTCTCCAAAGAAGACATACAGAAGAGTAGCTTTGAAACGTATACACTACCATATGTAAAATAATTAGCCAGTGGGAATTTGCTGTATGACACAGGGAGCTCAAATCTGGTGCTCTGTGACAACACGGGGGTGGCGGGGATGATGGGGTGGGAGGTGGGAGGTGGGAGGGAAGTTCAGGAGGGAGGAAACATATGTATACCTACGGCTGATTCATGCTGATGTATGGCAGAAACCAACACTACATTGTAAAACAATTATCCTCCAATTAAAATAAATTAAAAAGAAAAGATTAAAGGGCTAATCCCAAAGTTCAGAAGACACTGGGACCCAGAGCTAAACACTAATGAAAATGGCATAGTAAGTTTGTCATGAACATAACCAGAGGAGCAGAAACCAACCGAAACAATATGAAAGAAAGATGGTAAAAGAAAAGGAAGGCAGAGGAACTTCCCTGGCAGTCCAGTAGTTAGGTAAGACTTCACCTTCCAATGCAGGGGGTTCAGGTTTTATCCCTGATCAGGGAACTAAGATCCCATATGACTTGGGCCAAAAAACCAAAGCATAAAACGAAAACAATACTGTGACAAATTCAATAGAGACATAAAAAATATATTTTTAAAGAAGATACAAAAAGAAGGCAGAACTGGAACTGGTAAACACCAGTTAGAAATTAAAATAAAAGAAAAAGTAATTGCTAGATGAATACATTTAGCAGCCAAATCTGAGGTTTTTCTTTTCCATCTCAAGAAGAAAAAAAGGGAAAATTAGGAAAATGTTCTAAGAATACATTTTCTAATTTTCCACCACAAAAGGAGGAGGTGAGAGGGGGATGAAGCTGAATTATTTCCTTGGGGGCCTATTCTAGGATCGAATTAGTTTCACTGTCAGGAAATGTATGAATCTGAATATATAGAGACTCCAGACTTTATGTAGGAAAAGTCACCGACAAAGTACTAGCTCCCCTGGTGGTTCCAGTCTTTCTGAACAGCCTGAATGAAAACTTTCGTAAAACTGGAAGCTCCAGAGCCTGTAAACCAAGCTGACCATTGGCAAAACCCCTTGCTGGCATTTCTAGCCTCTCAGCTGCCACCTCTGTCAGTGCAGAGTCCAAGTGAAAAAGAATAGCATGCTGTGTTTCTAGAGCTGACCTTGTTGGCAGGCTGTGAGCAAATAAAAATTACAGTAAAACAAAACAGGAGGACTGTGTTTCCTCGACTGACAGTCATCACTGCCTCTTTGTCACTAGTTCTGAGACTCCAGGTAGGGCTTTCCAGGCTGGCCTTGTAGACGCTGAAAAAGTCCACAGGTTTTCTTTAGGAAAGCCCAGACCAGGAGAGGTGCGTGCTGTTGCTGCTGCTGCTAAGTCACTTTAGTTGTGTTCGACTCTGTGCGACTCCATAGACGGCAGCCCACCAGGTTCCCCCATCCCTGGGATTCTCCAGGAAAGAACACTGGAGTGGGTTGCCATTTCCTTCTCCAATGCATGAAAGTGAAAAGTCAAAGTGAAGTCGGTTCAGTCGTGTCTGACTCTTCACGACCCCATGGACTGCAGCCTACCAGGCTCCTCCGTCCATGGGATTTTCCAGGCAAGAGTACTGGAGTGGGGTGCCATTGCCTACTCCGAGAGGTACGTGCAGCACATCCCAAACGAGGAGTTACTAGTCAGGGTTCTTGGAGTCCTTAATCAATAGAAATGGCTAAGAGGCAAGACGAGAAGTTCAGACAAGCCTTTATCAAGACACACCCTGCAGCACCAGCGAGGGGAAAACAAGCAACAGGTGCTCCTGCTTGCTCCCTGAGTCAGGTGAGAGAGGGGGAGGATTGGCCAGTTGGCCTGGAGTGGCTTAAGTGGTCTGGGTGGTGCTGTGTGCAGAGATCACAGTGCAGTCCTCTGCTTTTGCTCCCAACAGCTCAGATGCAGCAGTTGAGTTTTGAGGCTTTGTATTTTATTGTTCACTATTTGCCCCATCTGCGCATGTACCGGGCTTCCCTGGAGGCTCAGTGGTAAAGAATCTGCCTGCAGTGCAGGAGACGTGGGTTCAATCCTTGGGTCGGGAAGATCCCCTGAAGAAGGAAATGGCAACCCACTCTGGTATTCTTGCCTGGAAAATCCCATGGACAGAGGAGCCTCCAGGTAACTGGGAGCGGCAGTCTATCCAGGTCCCAGGGAGCTGGACACAACTTAGCGACTGACCACCATGTGCATCACGTGGTCATTTGTAGTCCATTATAGCTTCTTTGTGGGGCTTCCCAGGTGGCTCAGTTGATAAAGAACTTGCCTGCAGTGCAGGAGACACAGGAGATATGGGTTAGATTCCTAGGTGGGGAAGATCCCCTGGAGGAGGGCACAGCAACCCGCTCCAGTATTCTTGCCTGAAGAATCACACGGACAGAGGAGCCTGGCGGGCTACAGCTCATGCGGGTGCAAGGAGTTGGAGACAACTGAAGTGACTGTGCACACAGGCATAGCTTCTTCATAATCCATTGTTCAAGGAGACATTCCTTCCAGTGCAAGCATTGCTGCAAAGGGTCCCAGGTTTCAGCCTGTCTCAGGGGGAGGGTACCTCAGGAACTGTGGAGGCAGGGCCCAGCCTGGCTACCCTGGATGCCCTGAAGAGACTGAAGATGAAGCAAGCTCCTGTCCTCTGATTCAGCAAGTATACAGCCTGGCGGAAGAGGCTGACTCTGCACAGGCAAGAGGTAAGAACATTTGAAGAATTAGCAGTTAGTTACAAGGCGTGAAATCTAAATACATTGACATGGAAGTCTTCCAATATATTGCTCAACACAAAAAAGCAAGTGGCAAAACTATACTCCCAGGATATCACCATGTATGTAAACAACTGTCACCCCACAGGACAGTCTATATATTTCCTCTTGTTATACTGACATGTATCTAAATGCATAAGGGTACCACGCATGTGAACAATCCTCACCGCACAGGATGATGTTCTATGTTTTCTACAGTTACATAATCAGGGACTCTGGAAAATGTGATAATATTTTCTGTGGAGGGGATCAGCATCATAGGTGATGATCAAAGCAGACTTGAACCTGATCTATAATGTTTAAGGGCTTCCCAGGTGGTGCTAGTGGTAAGAAGAACCCACTTGCCAATGCAGGAGACATAAGAGACCTGGGTTCGATACCTCGGTTGGGAAGATTCCCCTGGAGAAGGCAAAAGCAACCCACCCCAGTATTATTGCCTAGAGAATCCCATGGACAGAGGAGCCTGGGGGCAACGGTCCATAGGAACACAAGGATGTGACTGAAGTGACTTAGCACATGTGTAATGCTTACATTTTTATAAGGAATATCTATTAATAGATCACCTGGTATAAGCATTAATTTTTTAATAGAAGATCTACCAAGCACGTGTCTAGCTAATGATGACGCAGTGGGTCCAGCCACATCTGGCTGCAAGGGTCTTCGTGTCACCGATGTGCATGCCTGGGGGCAGGGGAGGGGCAGCCCACACCACTGAGACCTGGAAAGGCCACCAGCTCATCTGGTTTAGACTCTGTTTGCTTCCTCCCTCCTGTGCTTCTCTGTGTCCCCGAAACAGTCTTCTCTTTGGCTGGCAATCAGTACAGGGGCTTTGAGAGTGTCCATGCTTCAGTCCCTTCTCCAAACCCTGCTTGCATCCCCACAAATAAAGCTTAGGCCTGCTGACTTAACTCAGCACTGGGAGATGGAGGATGTCCAAGGACTAGCCACCCAGGATGTGATACGGGGGACACGAGCAAAGGAGGAGAGGCTGCCATAGGCTGGATTCAGCTGAACGAGCACAATGGCAAATCCTTTCTCTCCACCGCCCCACCCTTCACCCCCGTACACAGACACCCTGTCTCGAGTGCCCCAGCAGAGGGTAGTTCCACATACCATTTGTTTCTGTGTTCATGAATTTCAGGTTGAAAAGCGGGTCAATAGTGAAAGCTAAAGTCTGGGATCTGAAGGTCCGGGTGAATCTGAAGTGTATGTGACTTTCTGATGAAGGCGGACCCCTGCTTTTCTCTAGCGACTTTGCCCCGTGTGTTCACCCACCCCTTAAAGCCTGGCGTGCTGCAGTCCATGGGGTCGCAAAGAGTCAGACGTGATTTAGCGACTGAATAACAACAACACAGAGCCACGCAGTCAGCCCAGGCTCCTGAGGCAGAAAAGTGTTCTAAGTGGCCAAGCGACGGAAAGAGGCAGGGAGAGGGCCAGAGGTGGCCACTTCCTCCACATTCCCCTAGGCTCTGTTGCCTCATGGAAGGGATCTGGAAATGTCAAGAGCTCCTAGTAATAACAGCAGATAATATTCACTGTCCTGGGTGCTAGTGTTATAATGAGAAACAAGAGACAAACCCCTGCTCCATATCCCAGGGGCGTGTAAGGCTACATGCAAGTAACCAAATAAACAAACAAGGTAAATTCAGACAGTGATAAGTAAGCTTTATACTAGAATATTAGTCAATGGTGTTAATTGAAGTATCTTTTATAACAGAAGGCTTCCCTCATAGCTCCGTCGGTAAAGAATCCACCTGCAATGCAGGAGACCCCAGTTCAATTCCTGGATTGGGAAGATCCACTGGAGAAGAGAAAGGTTTCTCACTCCAGTATTCCTGGGCTTCCCTTGTGGCTCAGCTGGTAAAGAATCCACCTGCAATGCGGGAGACCTGGGTTCGATCCTTGGGTAGGGAAGATCCCCTGGAGCAGGGAAAGGCTACCCACCCCAGTATTCTGGCCTGGAGAATTCCATGGACTGTATAGTCCACGGGGTCACAAAGAGTTGGACACGACTCAGCAACTTTCACTTTCACTTCACTTATAACAGAAACAGGTGTCTACAAATATGCAACTGGTTATATAATTCATTCCACTCAATGGACTATGTGAAAATATTATAGAGAACAAAGTGGAACTCTAAGTATTCATAGGAAAAGAAGTCCAGGAAATATTACAGGTGAAGAAAACAGATGATAGGAAATATGTGTGTGTATTTTCAACAGCACTAAGCAACTAATTTAATTCTGACACCCTCTATTAGGAGATGGAAACAGGTTAGGGGTTCAATCCCAGACTACTGCCTCCCACCTTCAGCTGCTAGTCAGAAGTCCAGGTGGTCACTTCCAACACACCAGCTATAGGTTGGAGGTTCCCCTGATCCCTCCTCGGGCTCAACTGATTTGCTGAAGTACCTCAAGAACTCCAATAAACATTTACTTACATTTAAAATGTCCTCTGGGGAAAAAATAAAAATAAAATAAAAAATAAAATGTCCTCTGGGGAAGGAAACGGCAACCTACTCCAATATTCTTGCCTGGGAAATCCCATGGACAGAGGAGCCTGGCGAGCTATAGTCCATGGGGTTGCAAAAGAGTTGGACATGAGTTAGCAACTAAACAATGATAATATTAATATAATAATTTATATTATAAAGGATTCAGAAAAGTGACCACAGGGAGCGATACAATATATAGAGTGAGGTATGTGGGAAAGGGTAGTGAGGCTTCCAGACTCTCTGAGCAACCATTCTTCCAGCATCTGCCTGTTCACCAACCTGTAAGTTCTCCAAATCCCATCCTTTTGTGATTTTATAAAGGCTTTATTATGTAGTCAGGACTGATTAAATCACTGGTCACCAGTGACCTCCAGCGGAGGTCGGGGATGGGACTAAAACATCCAGCCCGCTAATCTTGTGGTTGGTTCCCTTGGCAATCGGCCCCTACACTTAGGTACTTTCTAAAAGTCCCCTCTTTAGCGTAAACTCAGATGTGGTTGAAAGGAGTTTGTTATAAACATTAAGACACCTTTATTGCTCTTATCACTTTGGGAAATCCCAGGGCTTTAGGGGTCCTGGGTCCAAAATGGGGACAAATACCAAATATACACTTCTTAGTAAAAGTCACAATATCATATGTGTATACAATTATCCTATTTAGTTTATTTTTATTATTTTTTAAAATATAAATTTATTTATTTTAATTGGAGGTTAATTACTTTACAATATTGTATTGGTTTTGCCATACATCAATATATTCACATCTGTCGTGTGTGTTTAACGACTAATGGAACTAGGGCAACAGGTGGACACCCCTGAGGGAAGACGGTGTCTCTGATGACTCAGCCAGGTCAAAAAGTTTCCACACTTACTGGCTCCCAGCGGCATCAGGGCTGAAGGTTCAAGTCTCCAGGGCAGTGCTGGCCATGCGAGGCTGCTGGCTGGTAGGGTGGCCCCAGTGAAACGCCCCACCTTTGGCTCCCTGACCCCTCCCTCCACTGGGGAGCAACCCTGTTCTCCGTTCCACACCTAGACTGAGCATCTCGAGGTCACCACTGTACCTCTGTCCATCTCACACATGTGGCCCCCACCCTGTACCTACCCAAGCTACCCACCACAGGGCAAGGACCAGGCCAGAGCCAGGATGAGATCTCCAAGGCAATTGGGATGGCAGACCATCCCTCACCACCCAGACACCAGCAGTTGTTGCCTTGTGGTTACAGGAAAAAAAAAAAAAGTTATTTTAAAGGAGTGAGATTTTGGTGAGGGTTAAAATAAACTTTGACTTTCTGCTTCAGACACTGTATTGTCTGATTTCAAAATGAGCATATGCTATCTCCCACGCACCTGCAAGATTGGTGAGGGGGCACTCCAGTTGGTAAGAAACAATAGATAGTTTTGCTAACTTATATTACCTGCTCAACTATTTTGGCATTTCAGGTAAATAAAGGTATATTGTATTTTAAGATGTACATGAATACGAAAATAAGCAGCTTTATGAATTTCATTATCTTCAATATTATTCTAGCACTTTCCAAATTACTACTCACCATATATATATTTTGGAGAAGGAAATGGCAACCCACTCCAGTATTCTTGCCTGGAGAATCCCAGGGACAGAGGAGCCTAGTGGGCTGCCATCTATGGGGTCGCACAGAGTCGGACACGACTGAAGCGACTTAGCAGCAGCAGCATATATATTTATTTTTTTCCAATTTTGTAAAAGACACAATATGCTTGTTTCTACATGCATAAAAATTCCCAATAGTGTGTAAATTTTAATGCATTCCATGTGTAATATTACTATATAAAATATACAGTTGGTTGGTTTTACTTCCTACTGTAACTTGTTTTAGAACTTGACTTGAGTGATCCATGTCTCTGGATAGAGATTATTAGAAATAATTGGCATGTTTTAGTCCTATCCTGAATTCAAAGTTAAATATTTCAAGATGGCTTTGGTCAGCCAAGCCTGATGGCTGGTATGCAGACATGAGCAAATCACTAAGAAAAACAATTAAAACCCTGACTTTGGATATTCAGTTTGGAGACCAGAGTATCTGTTGAATGTATTAACCATGACTCATAACCACATGAGTTAAATATATTGAGGAATTAAATGTTTAGCTCATAGTTCAGCTTGTGCTGAGGTCTAGAATTACTGTAACTCCAACAGAAAATTGGAATTGAAATAGATACACTGGACTTGACTCCTAACTTCAAGGCCAAGAGTTTGCTAATAATGCACCCTGTTGGGCTGACCCTGGAGGGGAGCCTCCCTGTCTCCCTCTGCCTTCTGTTTCCCAGGATTCTGTCAGGCAGAAGGGGGAAAAGTTCTTTGCAGCAGCCCATGGTATAACTTGGATTCTTGCTCCTCATGCAAAGTCCAAAAACCTCAGAACAAAAGGAGCCCTGGTGACAAATTATAAGGAGAGGGAAATCTTTTACTTTTTCACCATGTTGGGGAATCCCCTGGAGTCCCCCAGGGTGTGTGTCTGGGCCCCCTTCACTGGTAGAGGCAGCTCACTGGCACACTCGTCTGCTGGCACACTGTCATCTGCTCTCAGCACATTCCTGGCCTTGGGGGTCATCCCTCTGCAGTGGGAACACCCCAGAGTTCCAGCCTCCAGGGCCAAATCCTGCTCTCTGGAAAAGCGCTGATACACTCACTCGTTGTTATTGTTTAGTCACTAAGTCGTCTCTGACTCTGCGACCCCGTGGACTGTAGCCCACCTGGCTCCTCTGTCCATGGGATTCTCCAGGCAAGAATACTGGAGTGGGTTGCCATTTCCTTCTCCAGGGGATCTTCCTGACCCGGGGATCAAACCCAGGTCTCCTGCATTGCTGGCAGATTCTTTACAGCTGAGCCACCAGGGAAGCCCCATACTCATTCAGCCTAAATTATAAACGTTAATGGGGAGTAATCTCTGATAAATGGATAAACAAACCATGCAATTTTGCTCAGTGATAAGAAGAAGCAAACTACTGATTTTATAATAATAGGTGGATCTCAAAAATATGCTCAGCAAAGGCAGCCAGAGCCATGAGTTTACAAAAAGCACACTGTCTGAAGGGGGTGCCTATGAGGCTAGGCCTGCTAAGGAGTCAAGTGCTGTGCTACAGGCATTTCTAGCCTCTCCCTGTAGACGTGTGGGGGTGTGCCCTCTACTCAGGCTTTATCCGAAGTTCTGAGGAAAAGGGAAGGAAGAGTCATCTTTACCATCCTGTTTTACATAGCTGTAGACTTCCCTGGTGGCTTAGATGGTAGAGAATCTGCCTGCAATGCAGGAGACCTGGGTGCCATCCCTGGGTTGGGAAGATCCCCTGGAGAAGAGAACGGCAATCCACTCCAGTATTCTTGCCTGGGAAATCCCATGGACAGAGGAGCCAGGTGGGCTACAGTCCATCAGGTCGAAAAGAGTTGGACACGACTTAACAACTAAATCACAACCACATACATACTTGCATCTTCAACCACATGCTGTTGGCCACCAACCCAGCATTCATTCCTCCACCCATTTTCATTACCAACTGCCCTTCCTTACTCACATAGCAATTCTATTCTACTTGGAGATTCTTCTTGAAGTGCTGACGTCTGTGGTTATCAACTTCCCCTTGTTAAAGATTATTTTAAGGTTGAGTATGTAACCATCCCAGTCTTCTGGTCAATGAGATGTAAAAGGGCTAGAAGCTCCTGGAAAATATTCTCTTCCTCCTAAAAAGGGGATATCACAAGAGTATGTCCTTTTCTTCCTCTTGACATCGTTGCATCCAGCAGGGACGCTTGGACCAGCTGTCTCCCCTCAGTGAGTAATGACATGAGAACAAAGCCAAAACCCTGAGTAGAAGACCAGAAAGATGGAAAAAAACCTGAACCCTTGATGATGTAGTTGAGTCACATGAAACAGCCCTTGCAAAAGAAATTTCCTTATTAAGCCACACAATTTTCTGTTACTTGCTGCTAAAAGCATCTTGACTGATGTAAGAGTCAATTCCTTGGGGGGTGATACATAGCCCCCAACATAGAGTGCTTGTCACACTAAAGACATTCAATAAATGTTTATTCAAACAGTATAAGAATATATATGTCAGACCTCTGATGATCTCCACTGGAGTAATGTCATTCCACCCAATATGACTCAGTTTGAGCTTGTTTATACTGCAGAATGAGTTGCAAAGTAAGAGGACATAGCAGGGTTTATGTGGAGTGAGCTCATCGGGGCATCAGTGACGATCAGGAGTCAGCGGGGAAGGCAGCAGTAACCAGCTGTCTGGGGGGATGTGGTTTACGTCTACAGGGACTTCAGCCTTCAGTATGAAATCCTGGGAAAGTCTGCTATAAACATGGTGAAATGATGGCAGAGCAGAATAGTTAGTGATAAGCTGAAAGCTTATCCTAGTCTGAGGTCTGGTGAGAACACACAGAATGGATACAGAGCCTTAGATGAGAGATTTAAAGCTGTTGGCTCTGCCCTACATTCCTGTGCTCTTTTCTACATTCTTAGAGCAGTGCCACTACATACAGATCTGCTTTGCCTATTGCTGTAGCCAAAGTGATTTTTGCAGTGGAGGAAATGGCAAGTCTAGGAAGCCTTTGTTCAAACAGTGACCTAGAACCATAATTTCATGGGGACCTTAATCAACACTGTACTAGTCTACCCAATCATACCCAATTAAGAAAAAAAAAGCAGACTTTTAAAAGAGCAGTTTTAAGTTCACAGCAAAGTTGAACAGAAGGTACAGAGGTTTCCTGCATACCACCTGCCCCACACGTGTATAGGTTTTCCCATTGTCACCGCCACTCGCCAGAATGGTACATTTGTTACAACTAGTGAACCTACATGGTTGCAGCATTGTCACTCAAAACCCATACTTCAATTTAGGGTTCATTCTTGGTGTTGTACATTTTATGGGTTTTAACAAATAATGTCGTGTATCCACCATTTTAGTATTATACAGAACAGTTTCACTGCCCTGCTCAATCCTCTGTGCTTGGCCTGTTCACCCTTCCCTCCTCCTCTAACCCTAGCATTCCTGGAAACCACGGATCTTTTTACTGTTTCCATAGTTTTGCCTTTTCTGGAATGTTATTTACTTGGAATAACCCACTGAAGAGCATCACTGGTGCTTCCAAGTTTTGGAAATTATGAATAAAGCTGCTATAAGTATCTATGTGCAGGATTTTGTATGGACATCAAGCTTTAACTCATTTAAATTTGTATAAATACCAAGGAGCATGATTGCTTGATCATATGCTAAGACTCTGTTTAGTTTTCTAAGAAAAAACATTATCTTCCAAAATGACTGAACTATTTCGCATTTCCATCAGTAATGCATGAGAGTCCTAAGGCTCCACATCCTCATAAACACTTGGTGTTGTCAGCGTTCTGGATCTTGACCATTTTAATAAGTATGTAGTGGTCTCTTTCTGTTGTTTTAGTCTGCAGTTCTCTGATGACGTAAGATGTGAGCATCTTTTCATATACTTACTTGTTATCTATACAGCTTTGGTGAGAATCTTTTGCCCATTTAAAATCTTTTCCCCAATTTAAAATTGGGATATTTGTTTTCTCATTGTTGGGCCAAATTTTAAGCGTTACATTGGTGACAGATTTCAAAACAAACTGATCCTCATCCATCTATTTTGCTTACTCTGCAACTCATAGGAAGGCAAAGTTAGAATTTCAGTTTGATATAATACACATTATTTAACATCTACTATGTGCCCACATACATTGTTTTAAGCACTGTGGAAGATACAAATACATGTCAGATACAGTCCTTGCCATCTTGGCAATCTTCAGGGAAACCAAAAATATGGAAACTAAAATAACTAGACAACACTGAAGGGTATAAAAGATTAATTGCCAAATGTATGTTATCCCAAGTACTTACTGTGGACTTTTTTATCTGATTAAAAATTAAATTTTCTACCTATATACATTTAAAATACATTTTATGAAAGGTGATGATCAATTGAGATGGTACTTTACTGAGAACTATTACTCTATAAACTTATAAACTGCATATACATATCATTTTTACTGGTGTACTGAACTACAAGAAAACAGAATAGAAGAAGGAATGAAGCAATCATCTGATACCTCTTTCAGAAAGACAAATTGGTGGAGAAATTCTATAAAGTGGAAAAAACATCACAAGGATTCATAGTTTCTTATTGGGTTTGGAAATAAAAACCACGTCATCAGTGGGGGGAAAAAAAGACTAGTGTGGAAACAATCAACCAGAGAACCACAGTACAATGATAATTATTATAGCAGAAGCATGATAACCATCTTTGATAGCAATTTGGAAACCAATGCCTCATAACTGAGTTTCTACCAATGGACCAGCCCTTCCGGAACATAGAGACTGTAATGAGCCAAAGAAAGAATACAAGCATCAGGAAAGGGCCTAAGTTTCATCTGAGGCTTTATCAAGAGACAGCAAAATCCCTGTGGAAGAAGAATTGACCAAAAAATTCTCACTCGTTGGTGACATTTACCAGATTTATACAGGCTCTTTGAAAGTGCCCCCCCCGCCCCCCGCCCTGCCAATGCTCACCCTAGGAAGAAAAGGCACATTCCATTGAGATTAGAATTGCTGCGGAGGCGGAAAGCAAATATTACAGACAAGATGTTGAATAAGCAGAGCAAGCTTCTTGGACTTTGCATAAAACACTCATAAAAATGGATCTTCTCACGAAATTTCCACTGCAACCACATTGAGTTGGTGCTATTTCCCTAAAAATTGAGCTGGTTTTCTGATTAGCCTTTGTGTACTAGAAACATTACCAGTTCAAGAAAAGAGTAGGTACCATGAATTAATATCTATGAATGGAACTTAGTGATACATCCTTTGAACTTAAGGGTTTACTTACTCTGGTGTTTTGTCCTAAGACTATGCACTTGCACTGCAAGGGGCACAGATTTGATCCCTGGCCAGGGAACTAAGATCCCACATGCTATGCCGTGACAAAAAAGACAAGATAAAAACAAACAAGCAAAAAAACCTGTAATCCAGGAATCTCCCGTTTCCAAAAGACATCCAGAAATGAAATGACTGATTGTAGGTTGGATAAGTAAACCAAGGACTTTCCAAAGGTTGACAGGAAGCGGGAAATGGTAACTGTGAGGATTTCATTTTATCTTATTTTGTGGCAGATACTCTCAGGTCTATCCAACAGTCAACCAACTATGCCTGCCACTCACCCTTCTTCCTTACTAATAGAACACAAATATTGTTCCCTGTCCTCCAAGAAGCCATATTATTTAGGGGGGGCACAATCTCTTTCTAGCCCCAAGGAGTTAATGTCTCTTGCCAAAGAGACTTGTTTTAGATAACATGCATGTGAGACAATCCTGGCCAATGAGACTGGAAGGAAGTCTACAGGGAGGAGTCCAGAAAGCATGTTGTTACCCTTGAAAGGGAATGCATAATGGTCATTCCACATTTTTGCCTCTGGAAGAATGCTAATCTATATTTGGTTATTCAACTGATACATCTTCATTGCCCAGCATGTGTCCTGAAATCTAAAGTCTATCTGTCCTTGAACTGGAAGGGACCAGCTTTTAAAATGTAGGTGAGTTTCAAAAACACAATCTAATAAAGTCATGTACTTTAGAAACAGAGTGGGAATGTAAAAGAAATAGCAGACCAGAGTAAGGGCTGGATCTCCAGTTAGACAGTTCTGAAAGCCTAGTTCAGTGGAGAGGTTGGAGGCAGGGGAATTTCTATTTCTGGAATGTAGTCTTGGTCTTCCATATCAACTGCAATTGCCCTATGCGAACCAACCCCAGAAAGAAGGTCTCACAGAGGTACCACTGCACCTTCTATCAGCACCTCTGCTCCTGCCTACTTACAGCCAGGAGACCCTGATGTCTCTTGCAATGCAAGCATCATCCTCAGTGATCACTTCCACTCTTAGCATTTCCTGGAACTTACTCTCAAGGAAGTTTACACCAGCCTCTTAGTACAACAGACTAAGGTTCTTCTCTCCCTTTTGTGACAGCCCTTCGTATTTTTGCATCTTGTCTGCTCTTAGCCACAAAGCTCTGATTTTCAAGTGTTCCTTCTTTGAGGTGGTTCCTAAATCCCCTTACAATCATGCTCACACTATATAGAAACATTCCTGTGCTGTATTTGCCAATATTCCTCTAAAAATACTGGGTTGGTCTAAAAGTTCGTTTGCGTTTTTGTGTAACATCTTAGGAAATACTGAACGAACCTTTTGGCCAACCCAATATGTTGCCTAGAAGAGAATACAGTGCTCCAGCAAGTCTTTCACCATGCAGGACATGTATATCTGTCAATGAATTTGTTTCTTATAGTGGTTATAATGACACTAAATTTAGCTCACCTGGTAAAGAATCTGCCTGCAAGGTAGGAGACCCCAGTTCGATTCCTGGGTTGTGAAGATCCCCTGGAGAAGGGATAGACTACTGATTACAGTATTCTTGGGCTTCTCTGGTGGCTCAGCTGGTAAAGAATCTGCCTATAATGCGGGAGACTTGGGTTCAATCCCTGGGTTGGGAAGATCCCCTGGAGAAAGGAACAACTACCCACTCTAGTATTTTGGCCTGGAGAATTACATGGACAGAGGAGTCTGGCAGGCTACTGCCATGGAGTTGCAAAGAGTCGGACACAACTGAGTGACTTTTACTTTCACTTTCAAGGTTACCTTGGTAGTTCAGTTGGTAAAGAACCTGCCTGCCCTGCAGGAGATCCATGTTCAACCCCTGGATTGGGAAGATCCCCTGGAGAAGGGAATGGCAACCCACTCCAGTATTCTTGCCTGGAAAAATCCCATGGACGGAGGAGCCTGGCAGGCTATAGTCTATGGTGTCACAAGTGTTGGACATGACTTAGCAACTAAACCACCACCATAGTAGCCATATCATTCTGGCCTTGGATAATTGTGAGATATGAAGCCATATAATTGTAATCAGAACAGAAATTCAGGACATCCCCTTTGCCTGCATGCATGAATACGAGCTGGGGAAGCAAGGTAACTAGGAGATCACCAGGAGTCTGATATTCCAAACACAACTTTGACATGTCATCAGACCCTTAATAAAGGATTACCAAGAAGTAGATGCAGAGATGTGGCCTGGCTCTCAGAAGAAGTCTACCTAAACAAAAGGAGTAGAAAGGACTAGTGTACTAGTACAAATTTCCTGAGATACTCAAGGGAGCAATCACTTAAAAATTAAGGTCCATGCCAAAGACCCCAGTTACCTAATGAAGAGATTTCACAAAGAAACCCTGAGAGGGGTCAAGCTTCCAGGCATTTCTTATCACTCCTGGTATGGGGGTCACACACAGCTAGCGGCAGCATCTAATTGGTGGATTTAATCCAAAAGAAGGGATCAATAGATGTTTCTGTTTAGTGAGTAAGTGAGACTTTTCTCTTTGGCCATGCCACATGGCATGCAGGCTCTTACTTCCCCAACCAGGGATCGAACCCTCATCCCCTGCAGTAGAAGCACAGAGTCTTAACCACTGGACCATTAGAAAAGTCCCTAAGTGAGACTTTATTTTCTCTTATTATTCAGTATCAGATGTACAGTTCTGTACAGTTTTTTGGTTTTCCCTTAGTGTTGCTCAGTCATGTCTGACTCTTTGCAACACATGGACTGTAGCCTGCCAGGCTCCTCTGCCCATGGAAGTCTCTGAGCAAGAATCCTGGAGTGGGTAGCCATTCCCTTTTCCAGGGGATCTTCCCGACCCTGGGATCAAATCTGGGACAGACTCCTCTGTCCATGTAACTCTTCTTTACTGTGTGACCCACACGGCAGGTACAACATCTACCCTGCTCCCCCTCACCCCTAGACCTAACTTCTCTGTCCTTTTTCTCAGAAACTGCTACAAGTCAGATCTTTCCCATCTGGCTTTAGTGCAAGCAGCTTCAGCTATCTTTTCTAGCTTTGGGTCATCTACACATTTCAAACAGAATCCATGAATAAATGGGGAGGGCAGTGTCCATAAAAATAGGAATCATTAATCTACCTAAGAGTTAAAAGGAAACGTGGTTAAGAGGATATTATTGACAATAGTAAGAATTCTGTAGTTGTGGTGATTCTGCTAATACTGCCAAAGATAATCAATGTTGCCAAAGGGTTATTTTCAAATCATGATAGGAAGCCTGGGAAGAAAGTTTGCCTAGATTTAATTTTAAAATTCTACACAGTGGGTAGCAAGTCTTATAACAACTAACTTCTATTAAATATGTTATAACTGACAATAAATTATTCCAACTTTTGTTTTTTCTTTGGACATTTGTGTTTTGTATCCAAACTTCTTGATCTCTTTTTCTCTCCTGTCACCAGTCAATTTCCATTTTATCACTGTTTAGCATCCTCTATTGGCAACTCTGGAGACAGGTCAAACTGTATTCAGCTTGCTTTGTCATTTGGTAAAAGCTCTGATAGTTAAGGAAAGAGATAAATATTAATGGCTTATTTCAATTTAACTACCGGCTATGGTCTGACTTTATATCAACAAAGCAATTATATCTGTAGTTGTCAGGAGACCTGGAGGAAAAAAAAAAAAAACAAGCAGAAACCACATTTTAGCTGATGGAGTTTGAGATCTATGGAGGGAGACAGGAGACCTGGATGTATTTTGTAAACCTAAATGTTTAAGATGTAATTCCAAATATCCTGCTTACTTTGGCTTTCTTTTATCATAAAACAGGCAGTTCTTTGTGCCTTGAAAGAGACACAGGCTGCAAAGAGTCATCTGAACTGCCCAGAAATGTCTTTAATCTTGACCATTTTCAAACACAGATTTCCATGGTGGAGAATTTTCTGAGGAATTCGTACAATGCAGAGTCTGTTCGGAGGATGCTGATTTCAAAACCTCTGTACACAGGGCATAACGAAGAGGAAAAGAAAACACATAACTTCCGGTAACTTAAGAAAAAGGAAGAAAATTGGACGGGAATGAAAGACTACCCAAGTAGAAAGCATGTGGCAGGCTCTGACTCAGAATAAATGAAATGTTAACTCGAAACGTAATTTAACCTCGTCTGGTCTAACACAGAGCAGTGCTTGCCCTCAAGCAGTGCAAAGGATGCCAGCTTCTAGTTATATCAGTTCAGTTCATTTCAGTTCAGTCACTCAGTCGTGTCCGACTCTTTGCGACCCCATGAATCGCAGCATGCCAGGCCTCCCTGTCCATCACCAACTCCCAGAGTTCACTCAGACTCACGTCCATTGAGTCAGTGATGCCATCCAGCCATCTCATCCTCTGTCATTCCCTTCTCCTCCTGCCCACAATCCCTCCCAGCATCAGAGTCTTTTCCAATGAGTCAACTCGTTACACACATTTGCACAAATAAAACAGGATGCATGTAAAATGTACTTGCCATGATCGCAGGCAAGGGACTCTTACTCCTCTTTCATCAGTGACTTTTAGGTTCTATAATTTTCCATCAACTTTTATTCTTTTAAAACTATAAAAATTCCAGTCACTCATGAGCTGGTAAAGGAAGTGTGTATTTAATGTCTATCAGTGCAAGATGTGGGTAGATTAACCATTTAATACTGATCTGAACAGTTTGGTAATCGAGGGATTTAGGAATGCAGATGAAGCCACTGCACTGCTGGATTTTTTGCTGTGTTTGCACATGCGAACTTGAGCCAGTGGAGGGAGGAATTTAGCCCCTGTTTCAAGACATTACTGCTGTTTGCCCTCTGTACCACCTTCCCCTGCCCTGATCTGTATCCCAGGAGGGTGGCCTCTGCAGGATGTTTCCAGGCTCCTCTCTGCTTCCCAGATAGCATTGATATCACTGCTTATCAATAAATTTCTCTTTCTTCCTTCCTTATCCCTTCCTTCCTTCCCTACCTTTCTCTCTTTTTCTTCCTTCCTTCCTTTCTTTTCCCCTCTAGCTGCATTTAGTCCATCAGAGACTGAAGGATGGCAAGAGGGGAGAAGCCAGGTACTGATCATCTTTCCTCTCTGGTACTGGCTTTGTCTCTTTCTTGGCTCGAGCTTCCAATGGACAAGCCCAGTATAATTCCAGCTTTGACCAGGCACCTACGTCTCTCCAGCTTAGGGGTGGTAGCAGCTTACAGCTATGGACAGTTTGGGCTTGCTTCACTGTCCCTTGTTGAGCTTCTAGACTTTGTGGTCAGTTTCCTACATTAAATTCCTTTTCTTTCAAATACCGAGAGTGGTTTCTGTTTCCTAATTGGATCCTGAGTGGTAGAACTGTTTTGTGGGTTGTGTAATCTATTAAATCATGGTTTCCTTTAATTTTATACAGAATCTCCTTTTTTTAAAAAGATTTAGGTATTCTATTTATTTTTTGGTTGCGCTGGGTCTTCCTTGCTGCATTCAGGCTTTCTCTGGTGTGAGTGCGTGGGCTTCTTACGGCGGTGGCTTCTCTTGTTGGGCAGCATGGGCTCTAGGCACGCTAGCTTCAGCTGTTGAGCCCGCAGGCTTCAGTAGGTGCGGCTCACGAGCCCTAAAGCACTGGCTCAGTGGTTGTGGCACGCTGGCTTAGTTGCTCTGCAGCACATGGGATCCTCCCGGACCAGAGACTGAACCCGTGTCTCTTGAACTGCAAGGCAGATTCTTAACCACTCAACTACCAGGGAAGCCCCCAAATCTCCTACTTTTATAATAAGATAATAACAGCTAATGCGGGAGAAGGAAATGGCAACCCGCTCCAGTATTCTTGCCTGGGAAATCCCATGGACACAGAAGACTGGCAGGGGTTGGACATGACTTAACGGCTAAACAACAACAATGGCAGTTCTAGTCAATATGTAGGAACAAAAAGTTGTAAGGAATTGGGGATTGGGGCTGAAACAAAAATCCTACTGTTTACAGATGTGATTGTCTATTTAGAAAAACCAAAATAAACTGCAGGCGAATGTTTAAAGAAAGATAATAGCTAAAGTGTATTGAGCACCTTGTAAGTACCAGGTAAAAGTACCTAGTAAGGAACTCAGCAGAGGATAGTTACAGTTCTGCCTCCAGCTTCCCTTGACCATGCTACACTCCCTCAGAGGTACAAGCACCAGTTAGTTACCCATGACCTCCTTGGTGGTCCAAACACTATCCAACCAGAAGTCTAAGAACCAGTGACGTACCCCTGAGATAGGGTTGCCACTTCCCCCAAGCTCTAGCTTCTAGGACCTCCCCCAGAGACTCCTGTTTTGCATTCCAGCCCTAGGGGTGGTAGCTGCTTCCTTCAGTCTGGTTTACCTCCAAGGCCTGGCTTTCCAACATGTAGGTGACCAATCTCCTGTATTAAACCTCCTCTGGTTGAAATATCTCGTATGGTTTATGCTATCTTGTCTAGACCTTGACTGATAACTAAGTTCTTCTACCTCAATTCCAGTAAATGTCCCATTGATTCTAAAAAATTGGCACGTTTAGACCATTTATTTCTGTATTTATTTCGACTATACTGTTTATGAGCACTTTATTAATATCACTACTTTTCTTTTTTTCTGCTCTTTAGAAGAAAATACAAAAACAAAAAAGTAAAATAATTGCACAAATAATGTTACAAAGATAGAAATGCTGCTGAAATGAAAAATTTGACTGGCAGGGAGTGATCATGTGATACTTTGAAATGCTTATCATCAAATGATGCGTCACAGATACACCTGGCATGCAAAGGGTGATGGAGAGATATGTGAATGCTTAACCAGTTTACAAGCTGAGAATTGCCTGTATTTGTTTTCCTACAAAAGAAATACAGAACTCTGTTGGCTGACTCCAACCTCTAATGTAATTAGACTACTTTTTTTTTTTAAGATTTTTTTGATGTGGACCATTTTTAAAGTCTTTTTTGACATTGTTGTGACATTGCTTCTGTTTTTTGTTTTGGGGCCATGAGGCATGTGGGATACCAGTCCCCTGACCAGGGACTGAACACTCACCCCTGCATTGGAAGGAAAGTCCCAGCCACTGGTGGACCAGCGAAGTCCCTGGAATACTTTCACTGGCCTTTCTGACCTTGCCATCCACCAGGCTGGTTGCTTTCTATAAGTGCAACTGAACAGGACCCTATTGGGCTTTCCCTAGGTGGGCCCTTCCCCCATATCCTCTGCTGTAGCTCCTCTCTGAAGTACCCAGATAATAATATCTGATGCATATTTCCAGAGTTTTTCAGATGCTAAAAACCACCACCAAATAGAAGAAATTAACTACTTGATGATTACAAGTACATAGCCCCAGACCTACTGGCACCTAAGAACTGATAATGTTTGTAAACCACTCTGTTACCTAAACATCAACCAATCAGAGAATTGTACATGAGCTGACCACATATCCTGGAAAGCCCCTCCTCACCTGGCCTTTATAAAGGCTTTGCTGAAACCCTTCAGGGAGTTCAGGGAGGTTGGGGGTATGAGCTACCTTTCTCCTTGCTTGCTGCTGCTGCTAAGCCGCATCAGTCGTGTCCGACTCTGTGTGATCCCATAGACGGCAGCCCACCAGGGTCCCCCGTCCCTGGGATTCTCCAGGCAAGAACACTGGAGTGGGTTGCCATTTCCTTCTCCAAGTCATGAAAGTGAAAATTGAAAGTGAAGTCACTCAGTCATGTCCGACCCTTAGCGACCCCATGGACTGCAGCCTACCAGGCTCCTCCGTCCATGGGATTTTCCAGACAAGAGTACTGGAGTGGGTTGCCATTGCCTTCTCCTTGCTTAGCCCTACAATAAACCTTTCTTCTCTCCAAACTCCACATTTCAGTATTGTCTGGCCTCACTGTCCATCAGGCACAAGAACTTGCTTTTGGTAGCATAAGGAGGCAAGTGATAAAAATCAAAAGCTGCCAGCTATAGCCAGTTGATACACGTGGTAGAGAGAAATCTGAAATGACCACTAAGATTTCTGTCCTATGGTATATAATCCCCTCTCCTTGAGTATGAGCTAAACTGGGAATATGATGGATTTCACTCCCTTGTTACATTATATGGCAGAAGGAATTTTGCAGGTGGAATTAAATTCTCTAATCATTTTACTTTGACTTACTCAAAAGGGAGAGTATCCTAGGCAAGTATGACTTAATTGTGTGAGCCCTTAAAAAAGACTGTACCCTTCCTGAAGTCAGAGATTCAAAGTGTGAGAGAGGATCTGTGAAAGGGGCCATATGGCATAGACCTGACAGTGGTCTCTAGAAGCTGCGAATGGTCCCCAGATGGCAGACAACAAGGAAGCAGGGACCTCGGTCCTATAACCACAAGGAAATAAATTCTGCCAACAACTTAAGGAAGCTTGGATGTGTATCTCTCCCCAGCCAAGCTTCCAGATAAGGACTCACTCAGCTGACACCTTGACTTCAGCTTTGTATGATGACTTCAGCTTTGCACGATGCTAACTTGTGCTGGACTCCTGACCCACAAAACTGGGAGGTAATAAAATTCATGTTAAGTCACTAAGATTGTGGCAATTTGTTACACGGTAATGTAACAATAATATAATCAGTGAGGAGGTGTAGATTCCCTTTGCAACAGCAGCAAAATACATAACAGCCAGAATGAGGAATATATAAGACCTATATAAAGAAAAATTTTACCTATGCATAAATGAGGATTTGGAAAAACAGGGAGCTATATTATGTCTCTAAATGGGAAGATTAAACATTTTAAAGATGTCACTCTTAAAGGAGTTTTTATGACAGATAAGAAATGCATTAATAGTTCAAAAGAAAAATATCTGAACAGAAAATATGTAGACATTTGGAAATCTTTGGGAAGGATCACTCTGGAAATAGCACCTAGGACTCTGAACTAATCCAGAATCCCCAACTGTAGCTAAAACCTATTTAGTTAGAATGGGCCTAAGTTTTAAACCAAGAAAACTCAAATTTCAGAGGTAGCAAGATAAAAGACTTTGCAAACCCATGGAGTTATAGGGCCT
The DNA here is from genome assembly GCF_027580195.1 of Bos mutus. NCBI lineage: Eukaryota > Metazoa > Chordata > Mammalia > Artiodactyla > Bovidae > Bos > Bos mutus. Next base: position 20,902,392 of record NC_091630.1, read on the forward strand.
GGGAGATCAAATATGTGAGAGCTGTAAAGCACTTACACATTATTATAGATTATCTTTGAAAAATAAACAATGATATCTGGTTTACTTGTCTTACGGTGTAACTTAATTAGCTATGTGTAGATTAAAAAAGCATAGATGTTGGGACTTCCCTGGTGGTCCAGCGGTTACGACTTCGCCTTCCAATGCAAGGGGTGTGGGTTTGGTCCCTAGTCAAGAAGCTAAGATCCACATGCCTCATGGCCAAAAAAACCAAAACATAAAATAGAAGCAATATTGTAAGAAGTTCAATAAAGACTTTAAAAATGATTCACATCCCAAAAAAATCTTTAGAAAAAAAATGCATGGATGTTAATACAGTATTAGCTAATTGCTGAAACCCCAATCTTGACCTCAAATTTACACAGAGAGGGGCCATCTGAAGTCACTGGGTGGTAGTAACAGCAGCAAGAACTGTGCTTGAATAGAAGACAGATTCTCTGGTGTTGCCCACCTCTCCTCTGCAGCCTGTGGACTGCTGCCACCACCCTGGTTTGGCTACATAAGGGCATCACCTTTACACAGGGCTGGTTTCATGGGTAAACAACCCATGTGGATGCACTGAGAAGGATCCCATGCCTAGTGGATTGCTCTGTTACCACTATCTTGAAATTCTTAATAATTTTTTAACAAAGGACCCTGCATTTTCAGTTTGTACTGGGCCCCACACAGGCAGCCAGTCCTGGCTTTAGAACCCATTTGGATGTTTGCTTCTTCTGACAAACAGGAATGGAACTTACCTGAGATTAGTCACTGGCCCGATGAGCAATCCTAGAACTGCCCTGAACTGCTCCTCTGCTAGACTGTTCCTTCTCATTAATATCCATCTGTTGAGCCCACCGTAAGTTCCCAGAATCTGGCTGGGTATGTAAAGAGAACCCTGCTGCTGAATCTGACCTCAGTAGCATCACCATTCTGTTGGAAACTTCCACATTGCGATTATTGGTATAGCAACACTTCTGTCCTGCCTAACTCCAGCCAGAGGTGAGGAAAGTTGCTCATACTCCAGCCTGACCCTAGCTGGTGGGTGACCAGGGTATCTGAGGATGCTTTCTTCCGGAATGCACAGAGGACAGAAGAGGTTAGAAAAAGATAATTATCAATGCGAAGTCAAGAGTGACTTCTACCACTGAATGTTGCTTAGCCTCCTGAACCTCAGTTTTCTCATCTGTGAATGGGGCAAGCAGTTGTTGTTCTGTTGCCAAGTTGTGTCCAACTCTTCGTGACCTCAAGGATTGCAGCACGCCAGGCTTCTCTGTCCCTCACCATTTCCCTGAGCTTGCCCAAGTTCATGTCCGTTGAATCAGTGATGCCATCTGACCATCTCATCTCCTGTCGCCCTCTTCTCCTGCCTTCAATCTTTCCCAGCATCAGAGTCTTTCCATTTCCACAGGCTTGCCAAGACGACAGAGTGTGTGTGTGAAAGACTATTTGGTTCCTGGAGTTTTGCAAGTTTTATCACTCATTATGAAGCAGGGGTTCTTAAGTTTTGAGTCATGGGTCCCTGGGATGATGTATTCAGAGGTAGTAGGATCAATGCTTTGAATCCGATGATACCTATGATTCCTTCTCATCTCCCTTATCCCCTCCACCCCGCCCCCAAATGTCATCTCCTAAAAAAGAACTTGTCCATGGTGCCGGGGTTTGATCCAGGTGTTCCTGGACCCAATGTCTCTACAGTGTTCAGTTAAGCCGTGCCATCTCCACGCTGTCCTCAAAGCCTCCACCTGTGTGGTTCGCTGACCTCGGCAACACCGCCCTCCCCACCCCCCCTCCCCACCTCCCCCGGCTCCGCCGGCCACCGATCCACGCTGTCTGCACAGCCCCGCGAGGGTCCCGGCGGGCTGGGCGGCCGCAGGACTGGGCGGGCTCGGCTGTCGGCCCGCCCCACTTCGGGATCGGGGTGGGGGCTCCGACCTATTACTGGATGGAAACTCTGGTGTCCGGAGGGGCGGGAGGGAGAGGGGGAAAAGAGGGAAGCGTGCGAGTGAAAGGCGCATTCATGCAACCGGCGGTGGTGGCCTCGGAGCGCGGCGGGGCCAGACTGTGATCACGTCGTCCCGGCTCCCGGGTCTCTCCTCTCCAGCTCCGAGCGTCCCGGGGCCGCCGTGCGCCATGCGCCCCCAGGGCCCCGCCGCCTCCCGGCGGCGGCTCCTCGGCCTCCTGCTGCTCCTGCTGCTGCAGCTGCGGGCGCCGTCGAGCGCCTCCGACACCCCCAAAGGGAAGCAAAAGGCTCTGCTCCGGCAGAGGGAGGTGGTGGACCTGGTGAGTCGGGTGTAGGGGACAAAGCCGCGGAGCAGGGCCAGGGAAGGGGGTGGGGGTCTTGCGTGCCCCTGGGGGGGTCCCGCTTTGTCTGAGTCTGCGGGTAAGAAAGGACCTGGGCTCTGCGGATGGTGGAGTCCTGGAACTCGCAAGGGAGACTGATCTGAGAGGGCCATCGTGGACCTCAGATGCGCCGTGGGTTGGGTGGGACGCCGGGAGTACAAGGAGTCGCCCAATAATTTCTGACCTCTGCGCCGCCCCCCCCTCGGCCCCCGCCCCTAGGGAGAGAGGGTTTGGGCTACAATGAGAGTAGAATAAGGAGCTGGGAGGTTAGAACGTAGGCCAAGGAGCTGTCAGCGAGACCTTGGATTCGCTAATCCCCTGGGTGGGCCTGGGCCAGGGACTTGCAACGTGTCCTTTGTTGGGGCTGGTGGCCACGTCTGCCAGCGGGATAGAATAACAACCCTCACCCAGTATCGGTCCAACTCTTTGTAACTTGATGATAGTGAGTCATGTTGGGTCAACTTCCTAGGGAGTATGTGCTGCAGTTTACTTTGTCACAGCTGGGCCAGAAATAGCTCAGAGGGTTTATGATCAGAAGAGAAAATGAAGGGGCCCAGCACTAGCCCTCCAAGGACCCATTTCGTTGTTGTATTTAGGCAGATGGTCAGTCAGTCTTTCCAGACAAGCTGGGTCTTCAGGTGCCCACAGGTAGGAGCATGACAACTGAACGGAGGGATCAGACAGTTTCCAGGAGAGCAATAAATAGCCCAAGTTCTTTCTTTCTTTGGTGGCCCCCATGGCATGCAGTATCCTAGTTCCCTGACCAAAGATGAACTCATGTGCCCTGCACTGGAAGTGGGGAATCTTAACCACTGGACTGCCAGGGAAGTCACCCAAGTGATTTCTGAGGGGCTAATCTATGGGCAGGTCTGTTTGCTTAAAGCTCTTTCCTTCTAAAAGTCAGCAAACCCATTGGAGGGCAGAGTGGTTTTCTGCCCTTGTAGCAAGAAGGATCCTTTCAAAACGATCACATTCCTTGGCATATAATAAACTTCAGTCATTGAGCCAATATGGGTTATACAATCATTGCAGGACATAAAAGGGGCATTTTTTTTTTAATTTTAAAATAAAAACAAACTGTTTTGAATTTTTTAAGTTGCCATTGTAAACTGAGCTAATAAACCAAGCTCCCTGGCAGCTAGTTCTATGCCAGATTCACAAGCTCAGGAAAAAAATTCCTGCCCTTCCACACTGCACTTTTTGGTGATGTACTATGTAATTTTCCTCCACAAAGCAGACTATGTGTTCAGGGCTATAGTTCTATTTTGAGTGTCTAAATTGTTTTAAACTGTACCAAATGAATGTGGTTCATGTGCAGTCTGCATTTTACGAGTCTGTAGTTATGATACACAAAATACCCTTTTTCCCCATAAAGCTAGCAATTTTTTTTCCTTTCCCTCCAAGGATTTACAGAACCTGAGGTTTCCCGCAACTCTAGCCCGACTTGGAAAAGTTTATTGTGCAGCCAGGCTCAGGTGCATCCTGTAGATTGGATTTGGTTTTGCTGGGGGAAAAGAATCCTCGCAGTCATTAAGGTTTCAACAGATTCTATAAAGCAGCTTCTTTGTACAGGGTCTTTCAAAGCCTTCCTTTCAAGCGTCCAGCAAGCTCTGCCCCCTGGTGGCCAGTGAAAGAAACAGGGGTTCATTCCGCAGACCTTAGTGGAAGCCCTGCCTGGTACCGATCATGTGCTGGGTTAGCATTTCAAAATGAAAGAAGACAGATTAATACCTGTGGAATCGAATTCAGTAAATTATGCGGTCTCTCAATGCAGTTTTTTAGATAAAAAAGGTGAATAAAAATTCTCAACCATAGCACAGTTGACTTTTGGAGCCAGGTGATTCTTTGTTGTGGGGACAGTGCTGTGCATCTGGCATGCTTAGCAACATCCCTACCATCTTGGGCTTCCCTGAAAGCTCAGTTAGTAAGGAATCCGCCTGCAATGCAGGAGAACCCGGTTCGATTCCTGGGTCAGGAAGATCCCCCGGAGAAGGGATAGGCTACCCACACCACTATTCTTGGGCTTCCCTGGTGGCTCAGCTGGTAAAGAATCCTCCTGCATTGCAGGAGACCTAGGTTCGATCCCTGGGTTGGGAAGATCCCTTGGCGAAGGGAAAGGCCACCCACTCCAGTATTCTGGCCTGGAGAATTCCATGGACTGTATAGTTCATGGGGTCGAAAAGAGTCTGACACAACTGAGCGACTTTCACTACCATCTACCAAGTGCCAACGGCAATCCCTCCTTCCCAAGTCCTGACAACCAAAAACGTCTTCAGACATTGCCAGGTAGCCTCTGTAATCCAGGTATCCAATTTTGTTCCCCGTTGAGAATTTATATATAGAAAAATAAGATGTGTAACATCTTCCTCTCAGGGAAATAATAGTGAAAAAAAAATTTTTTTTAAATACCAGAAATGTTATTATTTCCCCCTTCCCACTTGAAATCTGTGTCTGAATATTGCATATATCTGCTACTGAAAGTAACATATCTACTAAATGAAAATTAAAGTATATCTACAAAATAAGATTAATGTATATCTATGAAAAAAATGAAAATTAAGCATAAAATAAACCAAACTATAATGTTTTGTACTTTGGCATGTCTTCAGATACTTTTGCAATTTTGTTAAATACATTTCTTATTTCTCTGGCAGCAAATACATAGGAGTGTCTCTCTCTCTTTTTTTTTTTTGCCTAAAGTCAGGAAAATATCAGTGGTTGAAGTCACAAAAATCATTTAGCAAAGTAAAATTCAAATTGGTGACCTGAGGAGATTGACCAGCAAACATTAGATAAGAAGGACCTTTTCCAGGTAGTATTATTACTGACTTTTTAAAAACATGTTTATTTATTTGGCTGTACTGGGTCTTAGTTGCCATGTACGGGATCTTCCATGTTTGTTTCGGCATACGAGGTCTTTCGTTTCGGCATATGGGATCTAGTTCTCGGACCAGGAATCAAACCCAGGCCCTCTGCATTGGAAGCTCGGAGTCTTAGCCGCTGGACCACCAGGGAAGCGCCTGAATTTTATAATATGACCATATCTAATGCTGGATGCTAAAATTCAAAAATAAGATTTGAAGTTATTTTAATATGTAAGGAATATTGATTTTTTTGTTGTTGTTCTCGCTGGACAATAGATTTATACAGAATGATAGTATCAGATCATTTATACAAATAGGGATTGTTAAAGTAAAATTTTAAATAAATTGGGTTTGGGGCTTGAAGGGTCTAATAAATGGACCAATTCAGGGATAGGCATGTGAATTAGGCAGATGGAGATGCAGTTTTACCACTGATGCAACTGGTTTGCTGTGTGTGGCTTATGGCTTATGTGTGTTAGCTGGCAAGTTTGCTAATGCTCTCTTCCCCAGGTCTGGTGCCCTGGGCAACTGCCTCACACAGTCTTGGGGGAATAATAAGAAAAATCATGGCTGCAAAATACAATATTTAGTGTGTGCCAGGCACTGCTCTAGCACATTTTATGTATCATCTCACTTAAATCTCCTACAAGGTAAGAATCTTTATTATTTTCCCCTGCATTTTAGATAAGGAAACGGGCATTGAAGTGTTAAATGACTTGTCCTATCTCACATAGCTTGTAAGTGGTGGAGCCAAGATTAAAATCCAGAGAACATGACTCTAGAATCCATCACTTAACCTCTATATCGTATTATTGCACCACTCCCCAAGAGAGAGAGAGAGAATCATAGCCCTGAAGAGTTTGATAGGGGCTTCCCTGGTGGCTCAGTGGTAAAGAATCCGCCTGCCAATGCAGGAGACACAGGTTGGATCCCTGATTAGAGAAGATCCCACATGCCGCAGAGCAACTAAGCCTGTGCACAACTGTTGAGTCTGTGCTCCAGAGCCTGGAAACCACAACTACTGAGCCTATGAGCCACACATACTGAAGCCTGTGCACCTAGAGCCGGTGCTCCGCAACAAGAGAAGCCACTGCAACGAGAAACCTGGGCGCCTTAACTAGAGAGTAGTCCCCACTCGCTGCAACTAGAGAAGAGCTTGCACAGCAATGAAGACCCAACACAACCTACATAAATCAATCAAGTTACCAAAAAAATTTTTGATAGATTACTGTTCCCCTCTAAAGACTAATGGACACTTGCAATGAAGTCATTTACTCCTACTCCTTGGCAGGGTAGGCTAGGTGGATTTGGAAGCCAGAAGTGTTCCCCTAGTGACACTTCCTCCACATGAAAATAAGAGGAGAAAAAGGTTTGCTTATCCAGCTTAGAGACATTGCCAGTATGAAATAAATATTGAGTTAAGATATTATTTTATAATTATATCTCTAAGAATTTATCTTAGGGAAATAACTCCAAAAAAGAATAAAGCTATGTAGATAAAGATTTTCATTATGATAGAACAAATAGAAATAGCAATCCCAAACTAGTGCAATGTTTGCATAAAACTGTAGTTCTGAAATCTAAGTCCCTTTACAATATATAGGGTTAGAAGAATAAGCGTTATATCAAATTATGCTCACTTTGGAATACAGCCATTTAAAAATTATGTATACTTTTTATGAGCAGTTGGAGAAGGAAATGGTAACCCAATCCAGTATTCTTGCCTGGGAAATCCCATGGCCTGGTGGGGTACAGTCCATGGGGTCACAAAACAGTTGGCCACGACTTAGCGACTAAAACAACAATGACAATGAGCAGTAGGGCAAAGCAGACAAATGAAAACATTTTCTCTTCTTTTTTGTTTGATTGTGTGTGTGTGTGTGTGTAAAGTCTGTGCAAAAAAAAAAAAAAAAGAATAGGAAAGAAATTCCATTATTTTAGGAATACCTTTAAAAATCAGTTCTTTATGTATATGGGACTTCCCTGGTGGTCCTATGGTTAAGACTCTGAGCTTCCAATGCTACAGGTGCAGGTTTGATCCCTGGTCAGGGAACTAAAACCACATACACACACACACACACACACACACACATTGACTTATCTGGAACACCGGCAACTGGTTCCCGTTGAAGGGATTCTTGACTCCTAGGGCTCAAAATAAATGCAGTTCTAATCAGACTGAGTCTTTGAATCTTAGGTGGTGAGAGATTTTCCCCCTTTCTTTTTTCTGCTGCAGTACAATGGCATGTGCTTACAAGGGCCTGCAGGGGTGCCTGGGCGAGACGGGAGCCCCGGGGCCAATGGCATCCCTGGTACCCCTGGGATCCCAGGTCGAGATGGATTCAAAGGAGAGAAGGGGGAATGCCTGAGGGAAGTCTTCGAGGAGTCCTGGACGCCTAACTACAAGCAGTGTTCATGGAGTTCCCTGAATTATGGCATAGATCTTGGAAAAATTGCTGTAAGTCTAGTCTGAATTATTTTAAAGTTGAAATAAAACTTAAAGGTTTTCATAGTTGAGTGATCATTTTAGGTGAGATTTTATTTTATTTTTCCTAAAAGACAAAAAATATTAAGGAATGGGTACCATGTCACTTTCAACTTAGAATTAATGAAAAAATTGATAACTTCAGAATTAATTGTATAAAAGTATTTCTAAGACAAATATGTCACTAAATTATTTCAACCCTAAGAACACTTAAAATAACTTACTCTTTTTTTTTTTTTTTAATGGAAACTGTCTGTGTTGGACAGTAAGTAACTTTCCAATCTTGTCCTAAAGTGAATTTAAATTAATTCAAGAAATTCTGCTATGGTTCCAGACATAAAGGTGGAAAGAAATCTCCAAGAAATTCCTGCATGATTGGAATTATCTAGAGGTGGGAAATCCAGTGGTATTTGTCCTTAATCGGGATAGCAGATTCGGCTTAAAATTCTTTGGCCTAATGGGAGTAGAATGGACCAGAGATGTACTACAATGATCATTTAAAATTATTCAGCAATATTTAGGGAGAATAATTACTTTGTTCAGTGTTTGCTTCCAAAGTAACTGGCAAGTCCCTTGGATGGCATAGAGTTGAAGCTGGTGCCATTTCAAGCCTCTTTCTTCTTTTGCTGATCAACTCTATACATGGTTCCATATCCACAATATATTATTCCTTGATATTAACCACTACTGCTGCTGCTGCTGCTAAGTCGCTTCAGTCGTGTCCGACTCTGTGCGACCCCATAGATGGCAGCCCACCAGGCTCCCCCGTCCCTGGGATTCTCCAGGCAAGAACACTGGAGTGGGTTGCCATTTCTTTCTCCAAGGCATGAAAGTGAAAAGTGAAAGTGAAGTCGCTCTGTCGTGCCCTACTCTTAGCAACCCCATGGATTGCAGCCTACCAGGCTCCTCCGTCCATGGGATTTTCCAGGCAAGAGTACTGGAGTGGGGTGCCATTGCCTTCTCCGATTAACCACTACTACCACCAGGCAAATAGAAGAAGTTTTATTTCCCAAAAACGCTCAGGTTCTAAGTAGCAACCTGTATATTATCCTTGCTCCTCATCTCAGCTCTTTAATATCTGCTCTGTTACTTATAAAAATGTTTGAAATGATCTCGATTGGATTTCTGTGTGATAGAATATCCATTTAGCTTTCATAGTTTGGGGACTATGACCAGTTATACTTTCATATATGATTTCTTAGAAAGCATTTTGTTAGTGTTGCCTACTTCTTTAAACACTTGACATTATAGATTGGTTGCTTTTTTATAGTTCATCAAAATTAAAAACTTTCCCTATCGACTCTGAATTATTAATATGTTTCCAGTTTCCTTTTGGTGGTCAGAATGGGTTTGGGAGCCTTTTGCAAGTAAAAGTGAGTAGCACCAAGAGTCAGTAGGCAAATTTTGCAAAGACCAATTAGAGGAAAAAACCCTGGGTCTTATCTTTGTGTCACAGAGTTAAAGACTAAAAACCCCGCCTGCACTTTACTCCTGATACTGTTTTCTGGTGCTTGAAAAGAAACAGGTCAGAGTAATATATTTGGGCAGTGCTAGCCTAGAATGTAAGGGAGAAGGCAATGGCACCCCACTCCAGTACTCTTGCCTGGAAAATCCCATGGAAGGAGGCTCCTGGTAGGGTGCAGTCCATGGGGTCGCAAAGAATCAGACACAACTGAGCGACTTCACTTTCACTTTTCACTTTCATTCCTTGGAGAAGGAAATGGCAACCCACTCCAGTGTTCTTGCCTGGAGAATCCCAGGGACGGGGGACCCTGGTGGGCTGCTGTCTATGGGGTCACACAGAGTCGGACACGACTGAAGCAACTTAGCAGCAGCAGCAGTCTAGAATGTAAGTTCCATGATGGCACGGATTCCATTTTGTTTACTGCTGTAATCTGAAAGCATCCAAAATATAGGAAATAATTTTGGAAGAAAAAGAAAAGTAAATATATAGATTGGTTTAGTCTAAAATTCTGAAAACTGGCTGTTTTTGTAAAACTGAGAGATACCCTCAATGGAGTGAATAATTCTAAGAAAGCCATAATTCAATTTTCTTAGAGTTTCTAATATCAGTGTCTCTTACCATCTTGCAGAGAACTGGTTTCCCTCTGTAAAAGCTGAGCTTTTTAAATGTACTTTGGGGAAAAGAATAGTTGAATAAAATTCACGATACAGTTTGAAAGCATCTTTTAAATTAAAAATGAAAATGCTAATTAAACCCTATTTCTGTGTTTGTGATAGGAATGTACATTCACAAAGATGCGTTCGAACAGTGCCCTAAGAGTTTTGTTCAGCGGCTCACTTCGGTTAAAATGCAGAAGTGCATGCTGTCAGCGCTGGTATTTCACGTTCAATGGAGCTGAGTGTTCAGGACCTCTTCCTATTGAAGCCATAATTTATTTGGACCAAGGAAGCCCTGAATTGAATTCAACAATTAATATTCATCGCACTTCTTCTGGTACGTAGAATAGTGGCGTTGCACAATGTGCCTGAGATCTTTAGAGAGCAAAGATTAGTTTTGAGTCCACTGTAATGGTAGGTCATCACAGGTTTTCTGTGTATAGTTCTCCACCCTGGTTGCACTTCAGAATTTCCTGTAGCTCTTTTTAAAAAATATGTGGATGCCTGAATCCCATCTCTGATCAACTGCATCAGAATCTCATGGTTAGAACCCAGCCGCTGTATTTTTTCTAAAAAGATCACAAGGTTGAAAATCACTGAATTAGATGAAATGGTAAAATAGCCAGTATTGCCATAGAGCAGTGGTTTTCAACCTTGTCTCTACCTTGTGTTCAGTTGGGGAACTTTGAAAAATCGCCGTGCCTGGGTACCACTCTTCTATGGAGTCTGACTTAATAGGTCTGGTTGCATCCTAGGTGGCGGGACTTCCCAAGTCTCTCCTGGTTATCCTAATGTCCTCCAAGGTTGAGAACCACTGGCATAGATTGATAAAGAGGCTGATTTCTCTGCCTTGTTCTTTAAAATAGTAGGTACAGTCTGCTGCATTTGTAAGAGAGAACTTTTCTATATTGTTTCTGTATTCTCTGCTTGCTTCTACTGGTATGAGAGAAGGGACATTCAATTAAACCAGTGGTTACTTAGGCTTTACTTAGTTACTTCCAACCTTTTTCACCCTTCCAATTTGCTTCAAATGCCGAACGACCGTAGAGCGGGTGACATTGAGTTGAGCTCGGCAACTTCTTGGGAAGCTGTAAGAGGATCATCAAAGCTGGTCATGGTCAATTTCCGATGGCTGGCCACTGCACTCCTCATCTTCAAGGCTCTCATCTCCTTTGCAAAACTTCTTAAACCACCACTGCACTGTATGATCATTAGCAGTTCCTGGGCAAATGCACTGTTGATATTGCAAGCTGTCACTGCTGCTTTATGACCCATTTTGAACTTGAATAAGAAATTCACTTGAACTGCTGTTTTGTTAAAAACAAAAAAAAAAAACCTTGCACTTCGCTGGTGGTCCAGTGGTTAAAATGCCATGCTTCCTATGCAGAGGGCACAGGTTCCATCCTTGGTCGGGAAGATCCCATATGCCTCTCGGCACAACCAAAAAAACCAAACAGACAAACAAAAAAAATGTAAAACTGTTGGGGTTTTTATGTTTTTTTTGGGGGGAGGGTTGATTTGTTTCATTGTATTTTAAGGTTCATTGATAGAGTTTAGAAGCCAGGAAAAAGTAGAAGGGGAAAAAAACTACCTGTTAGGTTGGTGCACACGTAATTGCAGTTTTGGATCGTGAATTTTACATCATTATAACTAGGCTCAAACACATCTTTATTAATCAAAATAGGGACCATTATAATCAATACATTTTTGCCAATGAGAAACAAGTTTGTTTATTCCTTTAGTGTAAAAATCTGTGCTTTGAGATTTGATGAACTCTTGGAAAGCATTTTTTTTTTTTTGCCTCTTGCTGGTTGTGGAAGTGTTTACTCTGCAAAAATTCTAGATGCTTGAAGAAGTGGTAGTAGATTGGCAAGAGGTCAGGTAAATATGGCAGATGATGCAAAACTTTGCAGCCCAATTCATTCAACTTTTGCAGTGGCGGTTGTGCAATGTGCAATCAGGCATTGTCGTGGAGAAGAACCGTGCCCATTCTGTTGACCAGTGCCAGCTGCAGGCATTGTAGTTTTAAGTGCATCTCATCAATTCTCGGGCTTCCCAGGTGGCTCAAATGGTAAAGAATCTGCCTGCAATGCAGGAGACCTAGGTTTGATCCCTGGGTTGGGAAGATCCCCTGGAGAAAGGCATGGCAACCCACTCCAGTATTCTTGCCGGGAGAACTCCATGGACAGAGGGGCCAGATGGGCTACAGTCCACGGGGTCACAAAGAGTCAGACATGACTGAGCGACTAACACTTTCACTTTCATCAAGCATACTTCTCAGAGGTAATGGTTTCCCCAGGATTCAGAAAGCTGTAGTGGGTCAGACCAGCAGCAAACTACCAAATAGTGACCATGACCTTTTCTGTAGTGCAAGTTTGGCTTTGTGAAGTGTTTTGGAGCTTTTTCTCGGTCCAACCACTGAGCTGGCCATTGCCAGTTGTCATATACAATTCACTTTTCCTCCCACATCACAATCTGATTGAGAAATGGTTCGTCGTTGTTGCATAGAATAAGAGAAGATGACACTTCAAAAGTGACAATGTTTTAAATTTTTGGTTAGCTCATGAGGCACCCACTTATCAACCTTTTTCACCCTTCCAATTTGCTTCAAATGCCGAACGACCGTAGAGCGGGTGACATTGAGTTGAGCTCGGCAACTTCTTGGGAAGCTGTAAGAGGATCATCAAAGCTGGTCATGGTCAACTTCCGATGGCTGGCCACTGCGCTCCTCATCTTCAAGGCTCTCATCTCCTTTGCAAAACTTCTTAAACCACCACTGCACTGTATGATCATTAGCAGTTCCTGGGCAAATGCATTGTTGATATTGCAAGCTGTCACTGCTACTTTATGACCCATTTTGAACTTGAATAAGAAATTCACTCAAACTTGATTTTTGTCTAACATCATTTCCATAATCTAAAATACGTAAAATACACTACAAGTAATAAGTGATTGGAGAAGGCAATGGCACCCCATTCCAGTACTGTTGCCCGGAAAATCCCATGGATGGAGGAGCCTGGTGGGCTGAAGTCCATGGGGTTGTTAAGAGTCAGACACGACTGAGTGACTTCACTTTCACTTTCCACTTTCATGCATTGGAGAAGGAAATGGCAATCCACTCCAGTGTTCTTGCCTGGAGAATCCCGTGGACAGAGAAGCCTGGTAGGCTGCAGTCCATGGGGTCGCACAGAGTCGGACACGACTGAAGTGACTTGGCAGCAGGCAGCAATAAGTGATTACTCTACATTCAGAAAATTAAGATCATGGCATCCAGTCCCATCACCTCATAGCAAATAGATGAGGAAACAAGGGAAACAGTGAGAGGCTTTATTTTTGGAGGCTCCAAAATCACTGCAGATGGTGACTGCAACCATGAAATTAAAAGACGCTTGCTCCTTGGAAGAAAAACTATGACCAACTAAGACAGCATATTAAAAAGCAGAGACATTACTTTGCCAACAAAATTCCGTCTAGTCAAGCGATGGTTTTTTCAGTAGTCATCTATGGATATGAGAGTTGGACTATAAAGAAAGCTGAGTGCTAAATAATTTATGCTTTTGAACTGTGGTGTTGGAGAAAGCTCTTGAGAATCCCTTGGACAGCAAGGAGATCCAACTAGTCCATCCTAAAGGAAATCAGTCCTGAATATTCACTACAAGGACTGATGCTGAAGCTGAAACTCCAGTACTTTGGCCATCTGATGCAAAGTGACTCACTGGAAAAGACCGTGATGCTGGGAAAGTTTGAAGGAAGGAGGAGAAGGGGATGACAAAGGTTGAGATGGTTGGATGGCATCACCAGCTCAATGGACATGAATTTTGAGTAAGCTCCAGGAGCTGGTGATGAACAGGAAAGCCTGGCATGCTGCAGTCCATGGGGTCGCAAAGAGTTGGATATGATTAAGCGACTGAATTGAAGAATGTCATTAGCAAAAGCGCATAAAGTGAGAAATGCACATTAAAATGATGTCTAACATAGCCACATTTATTTAAGAATGTATTCCAATATCTAATGGCAAAGTTCAACAATGCAAAACCACAACTACTTTTGCATCAACCTAATATTAATGTCATCACTCAGATACACCACTATCAGTATTTGGCTGCCAGCTCTTTTGCTTTCTTGAGTTGTTGTGTGTATGTGGTGTGTGTGTGTGTGTGTGTGTGTGGCAGGTGAGGTGTGGGAGTGACCTACCTTAACAGCACGTACTAGGGGAATCACAAGGTGTATATATCACTAGCTTCATTTCCCAGATTTCTTGAAAAAATTTCTCTCTGATCTTATACTTTAGAATGGAGAGGGAAGAGAAGAGATACCCTCACTGCTAATCAGAAGAAATATTTCAGCATTCTTAGGGACCCAAGCCAGATGGTCCCCAAAATTAATATAGCACATTTATTGCTAAGGAATCAAGGGCATTCCTTCCATTTTCTTCTTCAAATCCACACAATATCCTCAAGACATAAAGAAGATATTTTAACCTCTTCTCTTTGTACATAGAGAAGGCCCAGGAAAAGAAAGTACCCTGAGTAGGAGAATCAGTGTCCTGGTGAATGGAAACCAAGCCGTGCTCTCATCTCCCAAGACAAGGTTTGATCAGAATGAAAAGCCTCTTCACTAAGTTCTGTGCTGTAAAGGAAGACGTGCTTTCCATCTGAGAAGCAGTCACTAAAATTTTAAAAATTGTGGTATAAAATCTAAAATTTGATTAGAAAGTTGGTATGTGTTTAAATAGTAGTTGAATGCATCTAGAGATTATCAGACTCAGTGAAGACAAATACCATCAGATATCTCTAATATGTGGACTCTAAAACATGGCACAAATGACTGTATCTACAAAACAGAAAGCGACTCGCCAACATAGAGGACTGACTTTTGGTTGCCAAGGGGGAGGAAAGGACTGGGAGTGTGGGATTAGCAGATGTAAACTATTATATATAGGATGGATAAACAACAAGCTCCTAGTGGATAGCACAGGAAACTATATTCAGTATCTTATGATAAACCATAATGGAAAAGAATGTGAAAAAAAGAATGCGTGTAACTGAGTCACTTTGCTGTACTGCAGAGACTGGCCCAGCACTGTAATTTAACTATACTTAAATTTTAAAGATTAAATTATAAACTTCAAAAGATATGTTGTAAAGCAACTATGCTCCAAAAAAGTTAATAAAAAATGAAATCCATAAAAATAAATAAAAAACAGTTTATATAAGTAACTTACTTTCTATTATATTATCTTTAAAGTTTTTATGTTAATATCTTTCTATAATGTAAGCCCTCAGGCCCAGGAACTGTCGCCAATACATACACACACTTCATAAATTATTTAACATAGCATTTACTAACCACGTTGTAGAAACTCATTTGGTATGATCACTGGGTAAAATGTCAGAAGTAATTTGTTATTCGTAACAGATTTTGTCTTAAGATGAATTAAATGTTGCCTCAGTAGTGATTCACTTTTCTTGCACACCGATACTCTCTTGAGAGAAAGAAAAAGGATACACTTATATTTGCACATCAGAGGATGACATTAAGCCTTAAATATGCCCATCAGAGTTTAGGATATCATCTTACCTGGATCTAGGTGGAAAACAGGTTAAGAACCTTTAATTCAACATCTTTTAGGTGCTTAATAAGCTATTACTACCTTATTACAGCAAAAAATGTTCGTTTGTTCAAAAAACATTATTTTACTTGTTAAAGACCATAAAGTGACCATTTGACTCTCCCTGTGTGAGGATGATGCCAGACCCAGCCTTCTCTGACCTGTGGAGGGAAGAGAACACATTTCTAGGCCATGGGTATTGTGGGCACGCACAGCTTAGTTCTTCCAACTTGGAAAGGGTCTTGAACCAGAGACAGGTACCTGGATTCAGTGGGACTTGCCTTCAATTCACTGATGTCACAGCTGGTAGAAGCAGATTGTTTCAGGCCTACATCCCTGGGCTTTGCTTGAACATACTAACCTCAACCAGATAGGAAGACGATCCAGTCACATGCGATCATCCCCACCCACTTATGTGGCAGTACCTGTTTTCTTAAAGAATCTGCCAACCTGTGGTTCCTTTTTCCCCTGACACAGACATCAGAGGGGTACAACTTTTGCCTATTAAAATGAACAGTAGGGGGAATATTTTTTTAATGTTGGAGAAGAGGCTTGATAAGATGGAATGCAGGTTATATATATATTAGTATGTGAAAGTCTCGAGGACCTATGAAAAGGCACATGTTTATAAAGCAAAAAACAAAACACAGAGGAAAAACGAGATTTAGTTAGCTTGTTTTTTCACTGTGGAGGAATTTCTATGTAAAACGGGATTCCAGGTTGAAGGACTAGTATAATGATTATGCTAGGATTTCTTCTGACGTTATGGAAGTCCTTTATTCTACTTAGTACCATCAAGTATATATAGGAAAGGGCTCGCTTTATTTTTTTAATTCTTAAAATGAGACATAATTTTAATTACTTAAAATTTGATCTTTTATAAGGTGTTTTCAGTTTGGTCTGCTGATAGAAAATTACAATATGGAGGCTTCAGGTGTAACAGCTTGTCCCAAATGGTTACATAAATTACTGATTCAGCTTATAATCAGAATTGTATTTTCATCTTCCAGTGCTCTTTTCTTCAGATGGAAAGGTCTTTCTTTAAAAAAAAAAAGCTTACATATCGCATCAACATCTTTTTTTTTAAAGAAAATACAACTTTATTTAATTTTTTATATATATATTTTTGGGGGGGGTGCTGAATTGAGTCTTGGTTGTGGCACCCAGGATCTTCCTTTGTGTCATGTGAGATCTTTTGTTGAGGTGCACAGACTCTCTAGTCACGGCATGGGCTCCGGAGCACGCGGGCTTCAGTAGCTGCGGTGCAGCAGTTTACTTACCCTGGGGCGGGTGGGATCTTAGTTCCTTAGTGAAGGATCGAATCCTCATCCCCTGCGTTGCAAGATGGACTCTTAACCACTGGACCACCAGGGAAGTTCCCTTTCACTCCTAGTGGCTCGGGCTAAGATCCCGCAAGCCACGTGGTGTGGCCAAAAGAAAAAAATAAATGTAGGCTTCCTTTGTTTAGTCATAAATAAATTACTCTTTTTGTTTTAGGTCATCTCCATAAGTAAACAAATTCTACCTTTATGGCTGAAACCTCAAAGAAAATTTCCTGTGAGCTTATACCATAGAATGGATATGTATATGTCTTTTTTTTTTTAATTTTTAAAAGATTACTTATTATTTTGGCTATGCTGGGTCTTCGTTGCTGTGTGGGCTTTTCTCTAGTAATGGTGCATGGGCTTCTCATTGTGGAGGCTTCTCTTGTTACAGAACACAGGCTCTCGGGACATGGGCCTCAGTTGCAGCACACGGGCTCACTGGTTGCGGCTTGTGAGCTTAGGTGCTCTGTGACACATGGGATCTTCCCAGACGAGGGATCGAACCCGTGTCTCCTGCATTGGCAGGCAGATTCTTCACCACTGAGCTCTCAGGAAAGCCCTGGATATATATTTAAATACTTATGAGCTAGGAAAATGAGAACTTATCTTTATAAGACCCTTATTAAATATTAGCATTTTAAATTTACTGTACATTAACTTGCTTTAATCGCTAGTATGCTAAAATGATAAAATTGAGCTGAGTTTTTGCCTTTTTATTCCAAAGAGGTTTGTAACTCTCATCTCTGTTTTGCAGTGGAAGGACTCTGTGAAGGCATTGGTGCTGGTCTGGTGGACATTGCTATCTGGGTTGGTACTTGCTCAGATTACCCGAAAGGAGATGCCTCCACAGGGTGGAATTCGGTGTCTCGTATCATTATTGAAGAGCTCCCAAAATAAATCCTTTCATTTTTGTTCCCTACCTCTTTTTTATTATACCTTTGAATGGTTCGTTTTAGTGACACCTTATATAATTTTTATGTGTACATTGTTGTTGTTCAGTGGCTAAGTCATGTCCAACTCTTTGCCACCCCCTGGACTGCAGCACTCCAGACTTCCCTGTCCTTTATTATCTCCCGGAGTTTGCTCAGCGTCATGTCCATTGAGTCGGTGATGCTGCCTAACCATCTCATCCTCTGCCTGTACTTTTCCTTTTGCCTGCACTTCTGAGTGAAGGAACATGACTAAGTGTGTTTACAGACCAAAGTGTGATTTCACACTGTTTTTAGATCCAGTATTATTCGTTTTCCTTCAATCAAAATTATAGTTTTGAGATTTTGTAGTTGATTAAAATACTTTCTTCATTTTCCCATTCCCTGAACCTGTAATTTGAAATGTTATTATGGTCTTCATTTCTTTCCTGTTCTCTTACTATAGCACTTTTTAAAATATAAAAGCTACCAGTCTTTGTACAAGTTGTAAATGTTCAGAATTGTTTTATATCTGTGAAATAAAACTTATTTCAAACAACCTTGCTATCTTTAATGTAATTGCTACTAAAAGGAGGGTTTCTGGTACTTTATATCTGGAAAGTTGAGGATAAGCCTGACTTTGTATTTATCCAATTAACAATCTTATTTTCAATTTAGTACATGTATAGTACTGTTCCATATTTTAAGAAATTCAAAGAGAAAGGAGGATTTATGTGCCAGGAAATATGTTAATACTAGCACCTTAGAAATCTTTATTTAACAAAGAGTAAAGGGCTCTGGCGATGACCATCAATGACCGGTAACATTCCAAAATAAGAGAAAGGCTATGTGCCCCCTAAGGAATGCACGTAGCACCACCCAGGAAGTTGTTTTGCAAAGAAAAAATCAAGCCTGGACCTGATTTAACCTCCAGATATAACCACTAAATTTTAGGAAATACAGGGGATAGAAGAATATGTTAATTGACATGTCAGCCAATCAGGCCTATGGAAAACTTGAAAGACAGCTGGGTTTCTTCAATATATTGCAACAAAAGAGAAAAAGGAAAACATGGATTGAAAGAGATTTGAGAGATACTAACTCATTTCAATGTTTGGACTTTATTTGGCTACTTGGGATAGTCATTTCATGGTGTAAAATAGTATTGTGTTTATTTTAAAATAGCGTTTATCATTTAGAGATACTGAAATATTCAAGATAAAGGGATATGATGTCTGGAATTTGCTTCAGAATGACCTTGAAAGGAAGAGTGGGTGACAGGAGGTCTGGATGAAATAACGTTGAAGATAGGTAGAAGTTGACCAAGGTGGGTAAAAATTGTGACACATGGAGACTGGGATTAAGGACATTTTGAGTGGAGACCAGAACATTAGTTAAGATCTCTTCGAATTGGCACAGATTGTGAAGACATTTGTATCCCATGTGAATGCCCACCAAAGGTCACCCACTGCAGAGGAGGCTCTTAATGACAAGGTGGACAAAATAACTCGCTGTGGATGTGAGTCAGCTTCTTTCCCCAGCGCTCCAGTGCTAGTTCAATAGACCACAAACAGAGAGGCTGTGGTGGTAAGGATGGAGGTGATGAATGGATTCGACAACATGGAATTTCCCATATTGAGGCTGGCCTGGTTAGTGTCAGTGCTGGGTGCCTAATGGGGCAACAGCAGAGTCCAAAATAAGCCCCTAATATGGCATCATTCCCAGTTACCTAAGTGCAGGCAGATTACACTGGACTTCCATCATGGAGGGGCAGAGATTCATTCTCATGGAAATATATATTCTGGATACAGACTGACCTTCCCCACTAGCACTACCATCCGTGGACTCACAAGAATGCCTTATCTACCATCTTACTTTCTGCACAGCATTGTTTCTGATCAAGAAACTTCATATCACAGCAAAGAAGAGCAGCGATGGGGCTTGCCCCATGGAATTAACTGGTCTTACCACATCCCCCCACCACCTGGAAGTGACTGGCCTAAACAAAAGGAGGAATGGCTTACTGAGGTCTCATTATGGTACCAGTTGGTAGACAGCATCCTGCAAGAATAGGGTTCTGTCTTATAGGTACAGTGTATTCTTGGATCAGAAAGGTGTTCTCGCTCCTACAGCCAGAATACAAGCAGCAGTAGTTGGAGTGGCTTCTCTCACTGTTACATCTAATAACCCATTTGCAGGCTTTTTGCTTCCTATCCTGATAACTTTGAGCTCTGCTGGTCTGGAGATCTTAGTATCCAATAAGGGTAAGCTTCCACAGGGGACACAATAAGAGTTCCGCTGAATTAGAAGATGAGAAAGTGTTAGTCACTCAGTCTTGTCCGACTCTCTTAAGACCCCATGAACTGTATAGCCTGCCGGGCTCCTCTGTCCATGGAACTCTCCAGGAAAGAATACTGGAATGGGTTGCCATTCCCTTTTCCAGGGGATCTTCTGGACCCAGGGATCAAATCCAGGTCTCCTGCATTGCAGACAGATTCTTTACCCTCCGAGCCATCAGGGAAGATGAGACTGTGTATTTAAAATAACAGAAAATGTGTTTATCCCATGGCTTCTATTGATCAAGGACCTAGGTACAGGTTAGCTGAGTCCTCTGCTCAGGGTGTCACCACTCTGAAATCAAATTGTTGACTTAGGCTGCAGTCTCATCTGGGGCTCAGCGTCCTCTTCACAGCTCACGTGGTTGTTAGCAGAATTCAGGGCCTTGCAGCTGAGTGATTAATGTCCCTGTGTTCTTGCTGCTGCCTGAGGACAACTCTCAGCACCTGAAGTCACTCTCAGGGCCTTGCCATGTTCTACATTTTTTGGATTGTTGTGTTTGCATTTGTCTCCAGGTATTATTTCCTCTTTGATGTCTTCAATGACCTATTGGTTAGCATACTGCTTAGCTTCCAGGTGTTTGTGTTTGGGGTTGTTTTTTTTCCTTGTAGTTGATTTCCAGGCTCATAGCCTTGGGGTCAGAAAAGATGCTTGCTATAGAGTATGGTCAGGCCACTCAAGATGGTTGTTCTCTGGCTCTCTGTACATTCTCTGCTCAACCGGTCCCTGCTTTACTTGCATGACTCTTCAATCCTCTTAATTATAGGGCTTAATTAGTAACTGCCCAGGTGCTTGCTCTCTGCCCTATCTGCTGGTTTCCTTGGTAATTGATGAGCCAATCTGACGTCATTTCCCCCTATAACTAGTAGCCTCTTTCTCCCTGGAGTAGTGAGGATGGCTGCCAGCTAGCAGTCCTGTCTGCCATCTGCCATACACAGTGGTGGTCTAGGACTTTCCTTCAGACTGTAAGTTGCTCTGTCCAGTAAGTCACTGATGTCTCTGCTGCCCTCTCAGGATGAGGAAACCCTCGGGAGCTGAGATTAGGACACAAGGATGGGGGAAAAGAAGGCTGTGGGGGCGATTCCGAGGAGGCCACCCAGTAGCATTCGGGGCCCTGTGGCAGCTGTGTACCACGAGAGGTATCTTTTTCTTCTATCATGTTGATTATATCCTGTTAACCTCAGTCTTTTTCCAATTTGAAAGTAGCAGCCCCGTGCTCTTGGTTCATCTGACTGCACAGGGGTGGCTGGTGAACACAGACAAAATGCAAGGGCCCGGATTATCTACGAAATTCAAGGACACTCCCGACCTACCACCCCTAAACAATTACAGACACAGGCTTTAGGGTTTTTAATTCAGAGACAGATCTGTGAGTTGAACATGGCCAGTTACCCAGAAAGGTTTGGTTGGAGCCTATAGCAACCGCAAAATAGCAAGAGTGCCCTTGGGCTTCTGGTTCCAGGTAGAGCGTGATGGAACAACTGCTATATGCAGTCTATGATGTATTACAACAGATGGGAGACATTACCAAAAAAATACCTGATTCTTTGAGCTACACAAAAAACCACTATTCATTTATGTGTGACATATAGGGTCCCCATGGACATCAATAGTGACCAAGGAATCTACTTAATTCTTGTGAAGTTCAGGAGTGAAAGTGAAAGTGAAGGTGCTCAGTCCTGTCCGACTCTTTTCGACCCTGTGGACTGTAGCCCACCAGGCTCCTCCATCCATGGGATTCTCCAGGCAAGAATACTGAGATTCTCTAGGCAAGAAGTTCAGGAATGGGCCATTATAAATGACATACATGGGCATTTGCACCTGCCTTTCAACTCCACTGCTGCTGGGCTATGAATAGACTACTTAAACAAGAGTTGAGATGGGAAACTCACTCTCAGCACGTGGGCACATCCCAGGAGCAATCATCTCAGTGCCAAGGCCATGTTAACCCAGGGACAAACAGTCAATACCACTCAGGTTCAACTGTTGACCACTGAAGAACTGTTGACAACTATAGGTCAGGGCAATAACTCAGTTTTGCCTTTGCCACAGGATCTACCCCCAGAGGAACAGATTATAAATAGCCCTTGGGACTGGCAGATAAGTTCCCGGTGATTTGGGTTTACAACCTTGTTGGAGTCAGAAAGGGACTTATACCTGTCCTCTACCTGGTCCCACCTGGAAAAAGGCACTGTTATACTAACTCTGTGGTCTGGTCTGTTACACTGCCTCTTCAGTATTTGACACTGGTTAGTGGAAACAGTGTCAGACTTTATTTTTGGGGACTCCAAAATCACTGCAGATGGCGATTGCAGCCATGAAATTAAAAGACGCTTACTCCTTGGAAGGAGATTTATGACCAACCTAGATAGCATATTCAAAAGCAGAGACATTACTTTGCCAACAAAGGTTCGTCTAGTCAAGGCTATGGTTTTTCCAGTGGTCATGTATGGATGTGAGAGTTGGACTGTGAAGAAGGCTGAACGCCGAAGAATTGATGCTTTTGAACTGTGGTGCTGGAGAAGACTCTTGAGAGTCCCTTGGACTGCAAGGAGATCCAACAAGTCCATTCTAAAGGAGGTTAGTCCTGGGTGTCCTTTGGAAGGACTGATGCTAAAGCTGAAACTCCAGTACTTTGGCCACCTCATGCAAAGAGTTGACTCATTGGAAAAGACTCTGATGCTGGGAGGGATTGGGGGCAGGAGGAGAAGGGGATGACAGAGGATGAGATGGCTGGATGGCATCACCGACTCAATGGACATGAGTTTGGGTGAACTCTAGGAGTTGGTGATGGACAGGGAGGCCTGGCGTGCTGCAATTCATGGGGTCGCAAAGAGTCGGACATGACTGAGCGACTGAACTGAACTGATGGGCACTAAATATAGGCAGGTGGTACAGTATTGCAGGCCAAGACAAAACCGTTAGGCAGGGGTGCCGTTATCTCAGAACGATGTTACTGTTTGTATTTGCTTAGTAGTTAGTAGTTGTGATCTTCCTGTATTGGGCCTGTTAAACATCTTGCAACTCATCCTGCTCTGAGTGAAGGGAATCTGTTTGTGAACTGGGTGACAATGATGGCCTTACCACAAAATGAGGTGATCGGTGAGTCTACAGCAAAAGGAGCTATTGTCGACCTCTGAAGTTCCCCGAAAAATTGACTTGCTAAGCACCTGACTCTAAAGCTTGCCTGCCTCTTGGATGGTCTGTATGGCATTTGTGGTATTTGGTTGCAGTGCACCTCTATCTACCTATCCTCAGGGATATTGCACAAGAGGGATGGGCTGAGATTATAAGGGTCACACATGTATGGGTGGAATGTATGACTAGGCAATTCAGGATGGCTGTTTGCTGTCTGTACATCTCCTCAAACAGGCCCTGCTTCACTCACATGACTATCCAATCCTCTTAATTATAGGGCTTAATAGTAATTGCCTACTTGCTTGCTCCCTGTCCCAGCTGCTGGTTTCCCTGGTAATTGATGAGCCAGTCTGACATTAATTCCCCCTATAAATGGTAGTCTCCTTCTTCCCCGAGTAGCAAAGACTGCTGCCACATCCTGTCTGCTGTCTGCCACACACAGTGAGGTGCTGCTCCAGGACCTTGCTTCAGATGTGTAAGATCTTCTATCAAATAAGACATTGATGACTCTGTTGCTATCTTGAGGCTCTTTCTTCAGTCCTGAGGCTGGGCAACTGCAAGACTTGCAGGCCTGCAGGGTACAACCCAATGTATGATTTAAATCTTCAATTTAGTGGGACTTGTTTTGTGGTCTAGCATGTGATATATCCTGGAGGATAGAACTTTTGTTTTTGGAAAACTTGCCTGGTTAGATAGGTTGGATCCACCCATGATAATATCCCTTTGGATTATAGTTGACTGATTAGGGACCCTAATTACACCTGCAAAATTCTCTTTGCTATATTGTTATATAATCATGGAGATGATATCCAACCGTATTTACAGGTCCCCACAACGTTCAAAAGGAAATTATACTGGTGTTTACCCTGGGGTCAGGAATTGTGGGGTCCCTCTTAGAATTTTGCATACCACATATGGCCACCTGACCCTCTTACACACCTTATACCACGAACCAAAAGGTGAAAAAGACTAATTTAACTGTAATGATCCCAATTATCAAAGGAAATTGGTTGCTACTATAATGGAAGCAAGGAGGACTTTGTCTGGAACCCAGGAGATTTTCTGAGGTTCCTCTCAGTACTTCCACGCTCACAGTAAAGGTCAATGAAAAGCTACAGGAACTGAAAAAAAGAAAGGCAGGGTAATTGAGGAGTCAGACCCTTCAGAAGGGAAGGATAGAGTCATTCTCCCTGGTAAAGAATCTAGGGCTGTGGGTTCTGGCTGGGGGCAAGAAAAACAGGGAATAAGCAGGTGAAGTGGAAGCTATAGACATCAACTCTGATGCCATGAACAATTACAGAAACCAGGAAGGGTAACTGCATATTTTCTGTTATTTGTATGTGTTTGTACATTCTAACCCTCTTCTACTTCCCATTTTAATTTTATATAAAACTAGGTGGAGGTCAACTTTAAAATATAGCCTTTAGTGGAACCAAGACTGAGATTGAAGCATAATTAATATAGGCAGCAGTGAATTCACTGACCATTGGGGTTTTGGGTCTTAATTGGGTGAAGGGCAGGGAGGGCAAGAATTTCACTTACTACAGGGTTAACTGTTTCTTGCTAAAAATGTAGTTAATTGTTGTGCAGGTATTGAAACAGGTGTAGAATGGTGCATATGAAAGTTGAAGAGTCAAAGGGGTCGACTGAACTGGTCATAAGCTTATGCTTCCTAGCTCTAAATTCTTTCTCCAGTTGCACACCCAGAATGTGCAGTCCTTCAGCTATCTTGCAGCCCCAGCCCAGGAGGCCTGGTGATCATCTTGCTAAGAGTCTTGTAAGAGGCACACCACATGCTTCTGGCCTCAGGCTGTAGCAACCTTCTGTCTCCCATCACACACACTCCCAAGCATGACTCCTGACTTTCTTGCCCACTGCAGGGTTGTTCCTGAGACCTTTCCAAGGCGGACAATGCCTGCTCTGGCTTACCACCTGCAGAAACATCTTGGCTTCCTCAGCAACCAGTTCACATTCCTTGGCTTGCCTGTGCCCTCGGTGATCACTGTTTATCAGATAATTCTAAACAAGTTCTGACACAGGCAACCTGGCAAACTCTCACCACCCAGTGTCATCTGCAAATACACATTTTCCAATGAAAAAAAGTCAACTAATGATCAAGTTTAAAAAGGAATTCTGTTTGAGCCAAACTGAGGAGTCTAACCCAGAAAGCAAATTCTTAGAAACCTCTGAGAACTGTCCCACCGGTTAGAAGTTGAAGGCATAGATACACATTTTTGAGACAAAGAATTGTACATCAAAATGACATGCTGATATTTTACATAAAATTCATGAAGGACATATAGTCTGGGTAAGCACAAACGAAGCGAGCAGCAAGTCACCACAACCCCCAGCAGAGCTGGAAAAGAACATTATTCTTTGGAGAAGTTACCTTGCTCGGGACTTCCCTGGCAGTCCAGTGGTTTCGACTTTGTGCTTCCGGTGCAAGGGGCACTGTTTCAATCATTGGATAAGGAACTAAGATTCTACATGCTGTGTGACACAGCCAAAGGTTTTTTTTTTTTTTTTTAAGTTACATTGTTAGTGTCAGAAGAAAGAAGAAGAAAAAATTGATCTTTAGGGTCGAGCAGACACTCCTGTCTTTGAGCAGGTCTGGTTAATGTGTAATGAAGGCCTGAACAGGATTTTGGGTTTAATGTTTTTTGTCCTGCCTTTAAATTTGATTCCATCAGAGGTATGAATGCCAGAGAGCTTCCAAGCTTGGAACTTGTCAAGGACAAATGGATATGTTAAGTGTCTTTTCCATAAATATTAGTAAAAACTGTGGTGACCCAAGGACAAAAGAGCAGATAAAACCAAGGAGGGTCTTGGAATGCAGGAACAGGAAAACCAGACCCTTATTGTCCTTCCCTCCCCCATGTTGTAAGGTCCTCCTGAGCAGTATAACTTTCTCCCCTCCTACGCCATAGGGAGAAGGTATTTGCCTTACTCTTCCCCCCCACCCAGTATTCGTGCCTCATCCAATCAGCAAATGACCCGCAAGACCCCTATCCCACTCCTTGTACCCTGGGTATAAAAGTGGACTAAGGACCCCTGTTCAACATCAGTTCTCCCCTGAGCGGGCCTGCTATTCTAATAGCGTCTCCTGTTCTAAAAAAACTTTACTTCCCTCTCATCCTGTCTCTTGTCTGGAAATTCTTTTCCAACCCATGCATGGACCATGACAGAAAGGAGTTAGCCATACACCCAGGTGACATTGATTCGTTCCATTTGTCAGAAACCCAATTGGAGTCTAACCTCTTTTGTTATACTGTTGTACCTGATTCTGAAATTTTGGAATGGGAATGTGGGGTCTTTTTACTGAGTCCAAGCTCACTCTGTTTGCTACACAACAGGCCAATGCACCCAAGACTTGAGGTGTTGAGGCAAGGAAGAGACTTTAATTGGGGAGCTGGCAGACCTAGAAAATGGCAGGCTAGCACCTCAAAATAACCATCTAACTGGGGTGTGGATGCCAGGTTCTTTTATAGATCAGAGAGAAAGAAGCAATGAGGAACTAAAGTCAAAAGGCAGAATAGGAGGGAGAGGCAGTGGGGAAGTAAAGTGAAAGGGTCTTCAGTCTTGCAAAACATCCCCAAGAGAATGGTCAGCCTTTGGAAGGGGTGTGTTAATCTCTTCTATTCACAGGTTCAGTTCAGTTCAGTCGCTCAGTCATGTCTAACTCTTTGCGACCCCATGAATCGCAGCACGCCAGGCCTCCCTGTCCATCACCAACTCCCAGAGTTCACTCAGACTCATGTCCATCGAGTCAGTGATGCCATCCAGCCATCTCATCCTCTGTCATCCCCTTCTCCTCCTGCCCCCAATCCCTCCCAGCATCAGAGTCTTTTCCAATGAGTCAGTTCTTCGCATGAGGTGGCCAAAGTACTGGAGTTTCAGCTTTAGCATCATTCCTTCCAAAGAAATCCCAGGGCTGATCTCCTTTAGAATGGACTGGTTGGATCTCCTTGCTGTCCAAGGGACTCTCAAGAGTCTTCTCCAACACCACAGTTCAAAAGCATCAATTCTTCGGCGCTCAGCCTTCTTCAGTCCAACTCTCACATCCATACATGACCACTGGAAAAACCATAGCCTTGATTAGATGGACCTTTGTTGGCAAAGTAATGTCTCTGCTTTTCGATGGTGTGATCACTCATCTAGAGCCAGACATCCTGGAATGTGAAGTCAAGTGGGCCTTAGAAAGCATCACTACGAACAAAGCTAGTGGAGGTGATGGAATTCTAGTTGAGCTATTTCAAATCCTGAAAGATGATGCTGTGAAAGTGCTGCACTCAGTATGCAAGCAAATTTGGAAAACTCAGCAGTGGCCACAGGACTGGAAAAAGTCAGTTTTCATTCCAATCCCAAAGAAAGGCAATGCCAAAGAATGCTCAAACTACTGCACAATTGCACTCATCTCACATGCTAGTAAAGTAATGCTCAAAATTCTCCAAGCCAGGCGTCAGCAATACATGAACTGTGAACTTCCTGATGTTCAAGCTGGCTTTAGAAAAGGCAGAGGAACCAGAGATCAAATTACCAACATCTGCTGGATCATGGAAAAAGCAAGAGAGTTTCAGAAAAACATCTATTTCTACTTTATTGACTATGCCAAAGCCTTTGACTGTGTGGATCACAACAAACTGTGGAAAATTCTGAAAGAGATGGGAATACCAGACCACCTGACCTGCCTCTTGAGAAATCTGTATGCAGGTCAGGAAGCAAGTTAGAACTGGACATGGAAAAACAGATGGGTTCCAAATAGGAAAAGGAGTACGTCAAGGCTGTATATTGTCACCCTGCTTATTTAACTTCTATGCAGAGTATATCATGAGAAACGCTGGACTGGAAGAAACACAAGCTGGAATCAAGATTGCCAGGAGAAATATCAATCACCACAGATATGCAGATGACACCACCCTTATGGCAGAAAGTGAAGAGGATGAAAAGTGAAAGTGAAAGTGGAGAATGAAAAAGTTGGCTTAAAGCTCAACATTCAGAAAACGAAGATCATGGCATCCAGTCCCACCACTTCATGGGAAATAGATGGGGAAACAGTAGAAACAGTGTCAGACTTTATTTTTTGGGGCTCCAAAACCACTGCAGATGGTGACTGCAGCCATGAAATTAAAGATGCTTACTCCTTAGAAGGAAAGTTATGACCAACCTAGATAGCATATTCAAAAGCAGAGACATTACATTACTATTCACAGGTGGGCAGGGACAAATTAACTTTCCAGGAGCTGAACAAAGGCACTTTAGTTTACAGTCAAGCAGAAGGGCAGGGTCCTCCAGACAAGCCATTGAGTATAATTACAATGACAAAAGCAATGAAAAGCAAGTCAAAGTAACAGTTTGCAACAGGGAGTCAGAATTGGCTTTCTCCCTGTAACAGTCTCTGTAAGTATCTCTCTGTGTTGTAGATACATGCTATTGTCAAAATTAATTTTTAAAAGAGCTCTATTTAATTGACTTAAAGGAAATTAAATGCTTATATAAATACTTGGAAAAATAAATGAAACTGGTCAGAATGAACTTCAGGTTCATATGATCTGGAAAATATTCAGTACTGAATTAATATTTGATTAAGTTAGCTTAAGCTTGTTGGTTTGATTAATAAAGACATGTCTTTAGAGTCATCAATATTAAATATACTTTTACTGTACCTTGGTTTACTAGAAATCAAATAAAACCTTATTAGTTACAAAATTTGTCAGCAAGAAAAATAACAATAACTTTTAAGTAAATAGAGGTAAGTGAGACAAGAACTTTACGTAAACTCTTAAGGAATATCTGATTTAGGAATGTCTACTCTAAAGATAGTATCTCCAGATTTTGGTAACCTGAAACAAAACTAAGTTAAACCGTGAAAATTCCTTCACTGTCTGGGTCATTATAAGTAGGATAAAGTACTGTGACATTAATTGCTGGGCAGGTCTAAGTTCACCTACTTTTGTCTTATGAGAAACTAAAGTTGTTTGGGCTTATTAGATACATGTTTTGTACCACATTGTGGAAAGAAATTCTAAGGAAGATGTATGTTTCTAGAGGTTATAAAATAGTCATAAATGCCAATCAGGAAGTGCTGGTATGACAGTTTATAATTACTTGCTTCTTGGTTTTTGCTAGAGATTAAGGTTTAAGGTTAAGAATTATAAGGGAAACATTTCAGTATGCAAGGAAAGTAGGACCTGTGTTTTCAGCAAAGAAGGTAAGAGGAACAGAAATACATTTTGTTTAAAAAAAAAAAGTGGTTTTGTTACAGAGCTGGATGTTTCTAAATGGATACATCAAGTTGTCAAAGATTTGTGGAAACGAACACTAAGAGGTTTGTACATGGTCAGGACTGGCTTAGGTAATATTGAACTTCATTAAAAAAAATCTTTAAAGTGGTACAAAACCTGAATTTGATTATCTAAGAGGATAAAGTTTTCTTAAGATTTTGGATTGTTTTTGGTAATAGATTGTGAGTTTCTTCGTATTTAAATGATCTGTATTTGCCAGTGAAATCTTTTATTGTCACCTTGGTTGTGAATACGTATTCATTTTATTTAGTGACCTGTGTTTCTATTTGACCAAGTGTTTTAAAACTTCTTGATATTTTTGACAGAATTCCCAAAGATAAAATCCTAAATGAGGCTCATGTGACCTCCAGCTAACTTTGAAGTTTTACAAAGGGTTCCTGGAACACCTCAAAATTTGTTTTCTCTCCATCTCAGAGAGGAATATTAAACTAATTAGGCTTATTTGGTATGTCAAATTACATGGAAAGCATTGTCAAATAAGTAGTGATAAAACTTCTTAGACTGTATTCTATGGGTAAACGTTATTAATGTCAAGAGAGTGTATAATTTCCTTGGTTCTCTCTTGCCACAGCAAAAATTTGAAGCGATGAACAGACCAGTGTTACAGCTTTGTTTTACTTGGCAAACAAAAGAAAATATATCCTCGAGGTGTGAGGGTGGGCCAAACCAAAATATGCAAAGAGTAGAGAAGCGCCACCCCCCCCCCGCTCAATTTCGGCTCCTCTTCCTAATCTGTTTTTTCTCCTCCCCCTGAGCCTGCCCTATGCAAACTGGGCTAGCCAGGAGGGCTGTTTGTTTTACCTGAGGCCCTCACTCTGCTCCTCGGATTTTCTTTTTGTTCCATTTTCATGGGCTTTTCCTTTGTCTTTTAGCCACCACCATTCTGGACTCCTTTTTCCTATTCTAACTACCTAACATTCCTCCCTCAAGAGATGGGAGGCCCAATTCTTTCGGAATAGGGCCGTTGAGATCTCTCTGGCTACTTCCTGCTGAACTGGGACGGCGAGGGGTATTGGGCCTCCCTCTCTTGCTAGTCTCAAGCCTCAGAGTCCTTACAGCGGTGTCCATCTAAGGGTGAGTGATATTTTCCATGGTTGGGTGTAGTTTTATATATCCTTTTTGGACTGACACGGCATGTTGTAGCTTGTTGACCTGGGCAGAGACAAAACAGGTTAGACAATTGATAATACACAGAGCAATCATAAGCAGCATCAATATGGTGATGACAGGGATTAGTAGGGGCATTAGCCAACTCCAAATTCCCTCTCACCAGAAGAAGGATTTCCCCAAAGAGAGATTGTAGCCACCCCGAGAACTCTCCAGCTCGTTCTTTGAAATCCTGTAGGATCTGAATGTTTTTCTTGAGGACTGTGAGACTTTCTTTAACTTGGTTGGAGGTATTTACCCTGAAACAACACGTCTCATTCAGGATGGCTCAAGTCCCTCCTTGTTCAGGGATTAGGAGGTCTATCTCCTGGCTATTTTGGAGTATAACCCCTGCCAAGCTGTGTTGCCTCTTTAGAGCTGTCCTGAGAAATCTTATGCCCAGAAACTTAATTTTGAGGGTGTTCATTAGAATGCCACTCATTTGTAGTCCTGAATAGGTACCCGAGATCTCCCAGGGGCTCCCAGGTGTATTGAGTGTCCTCTTCTCTTTTCTTCCATGGCTTGACTCATTGAGTAGAGAATCCAGGAGTTGTGTCCTGGAACCTTCACTGCTGTGGGGGTAGAGAGTATTACAGGGTAGGGGCCCTTCCATGTGGGCTGGAGTTGAGCCTTTCGACCCATCTTTCCAGACTCTAATTAGGACTTGAGTCCCTGGAGCATACAGTGGTGGCTCTTTAGAATATTTGGGGTCCAGTTGACACCCCACAAGCGTATACCTTGTTGGAATTGCCCAATGAGCAGGGTATAAGACCAGAGGATCTGAAGCTCTGGATCTAGGAAGAGGTCATTGACATAAACAAAGGTCTCCCATACAGCATCTCATAAGGACTAAGACCAACCTGTTCCTTAGAGGCAATATGGGTGTGGAGGAGAGCTATTGGTAAAACCTCCTTTCATCCCAGGGAGGTCTCTGGGGTTATCTTTTTTATCACTGATTTTAAGAATTGGTTGGCTCTTTCCACTTTTCCTGAAGACTGAGGCCTCCAGGCACAATGGAGATAATAAGTAATGCCCAATGCTTTAGAGACCCCTTGGGTGACCTTAGAAGTAAATGATGTCCCATTGTCATTTTGTAATGACCTGGGCAGACCAAATCTCAGAATGATTTCATGGAGCAGTTTTTTTTAGCACCTCCTCAGCTTTCTCAGTCTGGGTGGGAAAGCCTTTAATCCATCCTGTGAATGTATCTATCATGACTAATAGG
This sequence comes from Bos mutus, assembly GCF_027580195.1. Lineage (NCBI taxonomy): Eukaryota > Metazoa > Chordata > Mammalia > Artiodactyla > Bovidae > Bos > Bos mutus. The sequence continues at coordinate 20,934,215 of NC_091630.1, forward strand.
TATTTATACCCTTGAGAAACTGGCATCAGGGTGAAGTCCATCTGCCAGATCTCTTCTGGGTAGGCCCCATATCATTGGATGGCCTGGGCCAGATGGGGTCTTCGAGCTCCTTGGGGGTTAATTGGCAAGTGCGACAAGAGGAGACCACTTGCCTTATAGTCATTTGGAGGCCTGTTCTCTGAAGGACCTTTCTGGTAATCTTTGGAGGGCCTTCTCCCCTAAATAAGTGGTGGCATGTAAGGAGTTAACCAAATTCCATTGGAGGTTCCAGGCAGAAAAAGGAGTCCCTCCTCTTGGAACCACCCCATATGATCTTGAAAGCCCTCACTCTTAGCTTTAAGAGTCTCACCTTCAGTATATGAAGGAGTTTTGGGCAAATTAGTCTGTGGAACTAAGGTGGCAACCCCTTTTAGGGCATTGTTCTGTAATTCTGCTCTCTTAGCTGCCTGATCAGCTGCTTGGTTCCCTTGCACCACTTCCATGCTTCCTTTTTGGTGTCCTTTATAGTGGGAGACTGAAACCTCAGCGAGCAGATGGACTGCCTCCAAGAGCCTAAGGGTTTGATTACCATATTTGATTGGGGACCCTCAGGTGGTCAAGTGGCCTCTTTCTTTCCAAATAGCAGCATGTGAATGTAGCACCAGAAAGGCACATTTGGAGTCAGTGTAAATGGCTACTTTTTTTCCTTTTCCCAGCTCTAAAGCTCGAGCCAGGGCTAAAAGCTCAGCTAATTGGGCTGAAGTAACTGGTGGCAAAGGTTTAGCCTCTATGGTCTCAAAATTGGAGACTATTGCATATCCAGCTCTTCTTTTTCCACCCAAGACAAACCTGCTTCCATCAATGTACCAAATTTCCTCAGGATTGGTCAGAGGATCTTCTGACAATCCCTTTCAGGGTTTTGTCCATGGTCCAAGGTTTCTAGGCAAGAGTGAAAGGGGAGAGAGAGCCCTCAGGGGTAGGCAGGAGGGTAGCTGGGTTAAGAACCTCACAAGGGGAGATATAGTCAGGCCTGGATTTTCCATCAGCACTACTTGATATCTGAGGATTCTTTGATCAGACATCCATAAATGGCCTCTCCCATTCAGGAGTTGTTTTATTTGATGGCTGGTAAAAATAGTTTGCCCCCAAGAGAGAGTTTTAAAGCATCTTTTATCAGGACTGTAATAGCTGCAAGATTTCAAAGGCAGAGAGAGAGATCCCTTCCCAATAAGCACGTAGGACACTCAGGAACCACTAGAAACTGATGGGAAAATATTTGTCCATTGCAGCAACAAAGAAGTGATCAGGTGAATCTTTTCGTAATTGTTTTTCCTGTAGCACTCAGAATGGTACAGGTTTGGGGGGAGAAGGCTCTGGAGCAGGAGGTCAGGACAGAGTAGGTGTCAACCAAGAAATTCTCGGACTTACCTGCCACATCCAGTTGCATCCTTGGCTCCAGCCCTGTAATGGTTATCTGTGACAGGCGGGCTGGTGGAGTGGGCTGCTTCAGTCCTGTTGAATCATCATGAGGGAAGGCTTGGCGCTTGACCTTGAGGCTCTTGGGTCCCTAGGGCAGAGTGCCGCCCAATGTCCCAACCATTGGCATTTGTAGGAAGCTGTTTTAAGAGACTTGCCATGGTTTGGACACTCTTTGGCCCAATGTCCCACCTGTCTACAGATTAGGCATTTGCCTCGTGCCTTGTCCTTCAAGGACTCAGGGTTTGCCATAGGGCTTCTCTGGAGGGCGGCCAGCATCTGGGCATGGCTTGTCTCTTTCCTTTTCTCCTTTTCCTGGGCGTTGGCTTTCCTCTCCTGTTCTCTGTTATAAAAGGTATTGGTGGCTATCTGGACCATTTCATCTAAAGAGGCAGCAGGGTCCTGCTGCCGTAGCTGTTGTAACTTTATCGTGATGGATAATGCACACTGGGACACGAATTTGTCCTTTAAAATCACTTGTCCCTTATAAGAGTCTAAGTCCAGATTGGTTAACTTTTGGAGGGCCTCTTTTAGACTTTCCAGAAAGGCAATAGGGTTCTCCTTGCACTCCTAAGTTATTGCTGAGACCAGGCACAGTCCCACAACTAATAAGCTTCTTTCTATTTCCATGGGTGCACTTCCTTAGGGGTGAGTCTTTCCGAAGCTTATCCTATCCAGTATTGTTGCAACCTGAGAGCCAGGCATCCCTGGCTCAGGATGCAGATCCCCATGCGGGTCGAGGCATGACAACCTCCTGGAGATTGAATCCCTAGGCAGGTGGAGGCATGTCGGCCTCCTGAGAATTGGGTCCCTGGGCACGTTGAGGCATGTCGACCTCCTGGCACCCTTGGACTGTCGGATCCCTGAGCAGGCTGAGGTGTGACAACCTCCCAAGGACTAGACCCCTAAGCAGGTCGAGGCAGGTCAACCTCCTGGGACCCCCGGATTGGAGTTGGGCATCCCCAAGGTCTTCAGTGTGACCAGTGCTGTGTAGGATTAAGGGGTTGTAATCTTAACTCATTGCTGGCTTGTCCACCAGGGATAGGAATAGATATCATCATGTAAAGCAATGCAAGTCTGTGCCTTGAGACTGGGAACCTGGTGAAACAGCCATAAGACTTATCCCCTTATTGCTCTAAGGGAATGTAAGTCACTGATTTCCTCCCCTAGTCTTTCATAAGGGCAGTTTAGGGTGTCTCCAGTGGTAAACATTTCATTGTCACAGACCCAGTCTAGGTACTAACAGAAGGAATGACAAAGGAGCGGGTTATCTGGTCCTGTTTGGGGCATTAGGGGTATTTTAATAAGCAGGGTGGAACGATGTTGCCGACAAGGGGGCAGGGCCCTGGTTGGAGGAGTTAGTAAGTGGCTTAAGAACAAATTGATAAGAGGCAACAAACCAGATGTTCACAAATGTGGGGTGGAGATTTGATCTGGGGGTATGTTTGTAACTTTAGGAGAAGGGTGGTAACCGTTTGGGCCCAAACGGCCTGCAGGGCTACTCCCAAAGTGGCAAACATTATCCCCAGAAGCCCAACTGCCCTTGGAAGGGATGCCACCAACAGATGACTTCTAGCGGGCATTGTGTGCCTGTCACCCACACTATTGGGTCCACTGAGAGGTGCTGTTGTCCCACATGTTGTAGGAAACATGGAAGATGAAGGCCTGAATATCTGGAGAGATTGGATATTACATAGCATTTCTCACCCAAGGGCCAGCTATTTTCTGGTTGTCCCTCCAGAAGATTGTAGAGCAACATTGTGGGCCTGGAGGGGACTCAGGAAAAGATCATGAAACAGGAGGGAAGGGGGCAGGGCACAACTTTTGAAAGAATGACATAGCCCAAGGGCATAACATAAACTGATTAAAATCAAATGGGTCCAAGATGACAAGTCAAATTCAACTAAACCTTGATCCTCAATCTGCAAGCTAAATGATACACCCAGAGATGCCAGGACAGTTCCAAGTCACTGTCAAAAGATGGAGGAGTGGGTGGTTCCCCAATGGAATGATCTTCCCACTAATTAGCATATGAAATCACCCAGCCCTCAAAAACTAACATCATATTCCATGGCCTCTCCTCTGTGATGGCCCACACTCTTGGCATGTGCTTCTCTCTGAATTTGAACAAATCCACCTCTTACCTATTGCTGTCTCTCTCACTGAATTTTTTGCAATGAGACATCAAGAGTTTGAGCTTCATTAGGTCCTAAAACCAGGCACTTTGGGTTTTGGCCAGGCTCAAGTCCCAGTAGAGAGGAGCTGAAGGACAGGAGAAAAAAGCAGTGGGAAAACGTACTGAGGAATCCCCTTCATAACCTGCTGGCTGCTGCTGCTAAGTCGCTTCAGTCGTGTCTGACTCTGTGTGACCCCATAGACAGCAGCCCACCAGGCTCCCCCATCCCTGTGATTCCCAAGGCAAGAACACTGGAGTGGCTTGCCATTTCCTTCTCCAATGCATGAAAATGAAAAGTGAAAGTGAAGTCGCTCAGTCACGTCTGACTCTTCTCGACCCCATGGACTGCAGCCCACCAGGCTCCTTCGTCCATGGGATTTTCCAGGCAAGAGTACTGGAGTGGGTTGCCATTGTCTTCTCCATCATAACCTGCTGGAAAATCTGCTAAATACCTGACCTGTGCTCACAGTTTTCACTGGCCTGATCCTTGGCACAAAGATGATTAAGGACAGAAGAACCCCTACCCTCATGGGCAACAGTTACTAAGGCACAGCAGATAGTAGAGGCTTTGGGACACCTTGGGGCACCCGCTGCCACTCATCTGTTCACAGGGGGTTCGAGGAAACAAGGAATGAGATATTGTAAAGGAATTAAGATTTTGTTAGCCACGTGTCTTTCCAGCCACAGGGGCAAGAACTTCCTACCCCAACCGGAGGTCTCCTGGAACCTGAGACAGCCGTGTGAGCGTTCTGCTGAGTTTGTTTTTGCTGTCCTGGTTTCTTGCACGCTGGGCTTCTTGTCACTTCCCCCGTGCTGGGTTTTCTTCACATCCAGCTTCCACCACAGGAGCTTTTGGGTTGGGCTTCTGCTGTGCTTGGTCTCCGTCTTGTGGGGACAGAGCTGAGGTTGTTTCAGCCAGGTTAAATCCCAGTCACAGCACTATATCGGTGGAGTGTGTAATTTCCTTGGTTCTGTCTCACCGCAGCAAAGATTTGAAGTGATGGACGGACCAGTGTTACAGCTCAATTTTACTTGGCAAACAAAGGAAAATGTATCTTTGAGGCGTGAGGGCGCGCCAACCCAAAAGATGCGAAGAGAGGAGAAGCAACCCCCACCCCCCAATTTTGGCTCTTTTTATATGTTTTTTCTCCTCTCCCTGAGCCTGCCCTATGTAAATTGGGCTAGCCAGGAGGGCTGTTTGTTTCACCTGAGGTCCACGCTCTGGCCCTTGGACCTTCATTTGTTTTATTTTCACAGGCTTTTCCCTTTGTCTTTTAGCCACCGCCATTCTGGATTCCTTTTTCCTATTCTACCTACCTAACATTAATACACTGGAGAAGGCAATGGCACCCCACTCCAGTACTCTTGCCTGGAAAATCCCATGGATGGAGGAGCCTGGTGGGCTACAGTCCATGGGGTCGCTAAGAGTCGGACACGACTGAGCGACTTCACTTTCACTCTTCGCTTTCATGCATTGGAGAAGGAAATGGCAACCCACTCCAGTGTTCTTGGCTGGAGAATCCCAGGGACGGGGGAGCCTGGTGGGCTGCCGTCTATGGGGTCGCACAGAGTTGGACACGACTGAAGCGACTTAGTAGCAGCAGCAGCAACATTAATACACATACTCTAGAAATCATATGGAATTCCTAAAATTCTGATAGGTCCTAGTAAATGACTGTCAGTCATTTTAGTAATTATCTTAAGTTGTTGTATGTCACAGCAGTAACCAAGTTTTTCAGTTGCATTATAATCATATGTTTAACCTTGACTTTTAAAGTCTTTTGTCATTTATAGACAGTTATCATTGTACTTTGCTTTTTGCAAAAAGTTTCATCCTTAAAGAAAATTCACAAAGTACTTCTTGACAAGTACAAATTTCTGATTAATATTCATATCATACTGCTGAACTGGGTAAGAAAGAATTCTAATGAAAACTGGATGGCTTTATATAACTGTTAACAGAAAATAAAGGTCAAGGATTAGTCATATAGGACTGGGTGAACTGAGTATGGTTATAATTTTTGTCTGAAATATTACTGCTGACACACCTTTGGAATGGCTTTCCTAACCTTGAGGTTTTTAAAGCTCAATCTGAGTCTTCACGACAGGTTCCAGCATAGCCAATTTAGAAGTCTCCATAGTCAATTAGCCAGACTTATTTTATGAACAAGTAAGTTTCAATTTGGCTATATTTGGTAGAAGTGAGGGTACCTTTAGAAAAAAATATTGTTTCAGTGAACACTGAATTCTAGTTTTGTTAATTGAGGTCTGTATTTACTAAGGAGACTAACACTCACCTTCCAGATAATGCCTTATAAAGTTTAGTCATTAAAAAGACCCTCTGTTTCCAAAGTTTATCACAGTAATCTAACTTTGGAAGAAATCAATAATGCACCATGACCTGCAACCAGATTATGCATACTGGAAAAGACAGACAAAGGACTTGGCCACTTTTGAAGGGACCTTATCAGGTCTCTGCTGAATGAACTGCAACTCCTGTTTCCAACACTTGACTTAGATAAGACCAGCACTACCAGGCCAGTTTGAGAAGATAATATCTGAAGTAGACAGCTAACCCAAAATGTCAGAGAAGGCCTGTATACTGACTACTCTGACAACTGCTCACAATTTTGCTAATGAGCCAACTGTATTTCTTGGGCTCAACCACATGCAAGTTTCAAATATCAATTCAAGTGCTGGATCTGTGGACAATTAACTACATCCAGTATTCCCAGGTTGCCTTGAAGGATTTCTCTTCTCCAAAATGGTCCCTAAACATTTTAAAATTAATTCTAGCACTGTGCAATATAAAGTTACCACCAATACCACTAAGTGATACTGTCTTATTTGTTAACTCATCTTATGACCCATGAAGTGTCAAATTTTTGTTCTGAACCATCTTCTTACTTCAAGTTTAGGGAAAATACAAGGAAAATGATTTGATTCAGGAGGATTTTGGCTTAAATCTTTGCTGATGATATTGCCACCACTATCAATTTAGCTTCTGGAACTTGTAAGTTGATATTTTCCTGCCTTTCAAGCTGTGTCACCTACTTATACTAAGATAATGTCTAAATGACTTGAAATTCTAGACCACATCTGCAGTTCTCTATAAAATCATCACGTCTGCAGTTCTCTATAAAATCACGGATATATACAACACACATGTGAGGAAAGTGGGCTTAAAAGGTTTATGGGACAACTTAGAATTGAATGTCAGTCCTTGCCAAACATCCTGCTAGTACAGTTCCCGGGAAAGGAGAGAATCGGACAATTAGAACTTGACATGGAGGGACGTGATAGACCCTAGGACAGGCAAGCAGTGACCCTGGTTTTGAGTGACCAAATGGTTGATCACCTAATACTTTCTAGTGAAAGATTACTTCGCACTTTCCCCCCATTGATCATTAAATTTCCTGTTTTATGGCAAGACAAGAAAAATTTAAACAATTTTTTCTCTGCCCTTTGGTAGCCTCTGTCCCCTCTACTGTGCATTGTGTATCTGCATTATGCATCCACCAAACTTTCTCATCAGCAGAAATACCTGCTCAACCATAAAGAGAAACATTCTCTTAGCATCACCAAGACAGCTCCTTAAAAGATAACATTCCTTCTTGATCTTATAAGGGGCCATGATGATGCTTAGATCTGGATTGTATAAACTGTCAATAATACATCACTTAAGGAACAGCTCTGTCTCAACAAGCTTCCAAAACTGTGCCTTTACTTCACTGTGAGAGCTTTCTGATATGCTCCTCCTGGGTTTAATCCTCAAATTTGACTCAAATAAAAGTTTCAGTTTCTTAGATTGACTCGTTTTCACACACTGACATATCATAGTGACTTGCTTCCTCACTTATGTCAATGTTTCAAATACTACCTCCTCAAAGAGACCTTTCCCGACCTCAACCGGCCTACGTGACATAGCAATGCTATTCCCACTATTCCTTAGTTATTTCTAGCATTTAATATCTGAAGTTGTATTATGCATATTTTGATCACTCACAAAAATGAGCGTTCCCTAAAGGCAGGAATGTTGTGCAGCTCACTCAATGCTCCATCCTCATGTGCGGCAGCATACATGGATGGCACAGAGCAGCAAGGGGTGCTGTAACCATTGTTCAAAGGGAATGAATGCTCGGAACTCTTGCAGGGTTTGTAGAAATCTTCCATGTTCTTAATCTAGAACTGTAGTTGTTTAATGCTGATTCATCCTGCAAGTCTGTATGCCCTTAGAGAACAGGAATTATGCCTTATTAATTTAGGGGTACACAGGAGGCATTCAAATGACACTACCTCTAAAATCCCAAATGCCAACCCAACTTGTCTTTCCATACAGGGACTACTATCAGGATTTTATATGAATTATAGTTTAATTCAAAAGTAGGAAAATACATCACATTTATAATGCATTTCTCTGCATATAACAAAGTAAATACAACTAAGTACTGATCATTTCATCTTTATTTTTAAAACAAAGCCATTTTTAAAATATAAAAAATAGACCTCTTTTCCAAGAACCATTTAAATATGGCTTTGAAAACCACAATATTTACAACAAATAGATGGTAGTGCAAAAAAGCATTCATATGTAAATAAAAATTACTTACTGGAGTAGCTAATAGGTCCCCTTATATAGATACTAGATGATTGAGGGTATATTTGTTGACATTTGGATCATTCTGGCATCCTTTTGGGGCAGAGGCCTTTATATTTATAGACAATTACAATAACTCAAAATCAAGAATGGCCTTTAGAGTAATCTGTATTAAACCTGACTTTGAGCAACCAATGTAGATTGATCAATTATTTGGGATCTGAAACCACACATCTGAAATCTGAAGTGAAAGTTAAAACTTTTCATTTTCAGTTTGTCAACAAATATACCCCCAATCATCTAGTATCTATATAAGTTTATCTATTAGCTACTGATTTATGGTCAGGAAGGCTAAATAACGGCTGATATTGCCCGATTTTGTTCTGATTTTATAAATAAAAAGACAGTAAGTATCTATGCCAAAAAATAATAGTGGGATCCAGAATTACATTTTAAATTATGAAACCAGCCTCTGGGAAAAAAGTAGTGATGGAATGACAACACAAGTCAGATATTTCTCAAAGTAAAAGAAGTATATAACTTCTTGAATTTTTCAAACTTCAAATGCATTCCAGCTGAATTAAAACTAAAGCACATTTATGGAGGATTTATTTTCCCCCCACCAAACTTTCCCAATTCAAAAATGGTCAGGATTTGGGGAATATCTTTCACAGTAAATCTTTAACGTTTAATTTACTCTTCAAATGTCAATGACATCTTTTAAGAGGCCATTTTCTTGCTATTGCACAGAGGTTGATTTTTAAAGCCAATCCAGGCAAATGAGTTCAGAAAAAGCAGTGCATTCTTCAAATCCATCCAGCAAATGCTGCAAATCAGCTTCTACTTGGACAATGAAACGGAGAAAATTTGCGAAATTCTCCACTTGGTGTCAATTTTACTGTTATGTTGCTGGCAGCCATTTCAGGGAGAGGTAGCCAAGTCCCATACCCATGGGGAAGGCAAAAGCAGAAAAACATAGTGAAGACTGAGCTGTTCTGTGACTTCTAATGATTATACACCAAGTTTGATTATGAGCCATGTTGCTGTGCAGTAATCTTCTGAGTTTTATGTCTCAAATACAAAGGAGCATGTTGCTGCCTTGGGCAGATGTAATTATCTTCTCTTAGTTTATGTCGTCTTTTCTAAGGCCAAGTAAAAAATGTGAGACATTTTCATATACCACAAAGGTAATACAGCAGGCTGGAGTCACTCGAATCAAATTGGGGGCAATCCCTTTGTAAAATCCACTGATGCCTTCTTTCCTTTAGAGAGAGAGGGAAAAAAAAAAAAAAAAAAAAATATATATATATATACACACACATACACACTTAATTTCCTACAGAACTAGTCTGAAGACACAGAAGTTTAGCAGACAGGGCGCAGAGCCAGCATTCAAACCTCTGGGATTTGAGTTCATGTTTTCAATGTCCTGAAGTAACAGTTTATGAACCATTCGTAGGGCTTACATGCCTTTTGTGGGAATGAGGAAGAGAGGGTAGGGACACCTCAAGATGAACTAAAAAGCGCTTCAATCATAACCATCTTCCAGATGCCTTTAAGTATATGAACATATAGGAGTATAAACTGATCTAACACAAGCATTAAACATTTCATAAATAAATGCTCAGTTCAGTTCAGTTGCTCAGTCGTGTCCGACTCCTTGCGACCCTATGAATCGTAGCATGCCAGGCCTCCCTGTCCATCACCAACTCCCAGAGTTCACTCAAACTCACGTCCATCGAGTTGGTGATGCCATTCAGCCACCTCATCCTCTGTTGCCCCCTTTTCCTCCTGCCCCCAATTCCTCCCAGCTTTGGCTCCATCCCTTCATTCTTTCTGGAGTTATTTCTCCACCAATCTCCAGTAGCATATTGGGCACCTACCAACCTGGGGAGCTCCTCTTTCAGTATCCTATCATTTTGCCTTTTCATACTGTTCATGGGGTTCTCAAGGCAAGAATACTGAAGTGGTTTGCCATTCCCTTCTCCAGTGGACCACATTCTGTCAGACCTCTCCACCATGCCCGCCTGTCTTGGGTGGCCCCACAGGGCATGGCTTAATTTCATTGAGTTAGACAAGGCTGTGGTCCTAGTGTGATTAGATTGACTAATTTTCTGTGATTATGGTTTCAGTATGTCTGCCCTCTGATGCCCTCTTGCAACACCTACCATCTTACTTGGGTTTCTCTTACCTTGGATGTGGGGTATCTAGACAATACTAAAAACAGCACACACAAAAATAAAACTTTATTTCCTTCATGCCTATGGTTGGAATACGGCCTTGAAACTTTTCACTTAGGTTCTCAATACAGATTTACTGAAGTGAACTGAACTGAAATGCTGAATATTCTGTTCTGACCTTTTAGAATTAAAAAGAAACATGGGGATGTCTACCTATAACAGTTTAAGGATTCCCATACTGAAGACCAAGCATCTCTTCCACATACAGAAACAAGTTACTTGCAAAAGTCCTGATACCAGTAGAGATGTGGAGCCTTCTTAATTATATTAAATTAGGTTTTTTTATGACTCCCTATGCTCAATGCCATCCAAATAGTTTACAACACCTAAAATTTAATTTGTCAAACACTTTCACATATCTCATTTGATTTTTATAAACAACTCTGTTAACACAGAAATTCAAATTTTACAAATGAAGTCAAGTCTCACGTAGTAAATGGGATATGTTCAGGAAGGAGCCATCAGCCATGTCTTCACCACAGACATGGTCTTTGCTATAAAACTAACGTCAGTTGGATAGTTTAAGATTTATAAGGTACCTCCTAAGAGCCATTCTAACATACACGTGCTCTTACCTCCATGTCTTTGTCATAACATCCAATACACCATTGTAAAACATGTGCTGATCTTGCAGACGAGCTCTTATAACCTGGTAAGGGTATGTTGCTGCCACAGCAAATATTTTGGATAGTGCTGCAACCGATATATATTCTACTGTGCTCTAAAATGACAATATAAGACATTTTTTTTTTTAGATGGAATTTCTTTAAAAATAAAATGGGAAAACACTGAAGTGGATCCATAAGTGAAAACTGGTTTCCTCTCTTAACACAAACTCTGTTTTTAACATTTATCTGCTCTATTTTTAACATTTATGTGTCATTAGCCTATAAAGTATTTAGCTATAAATTAAATTAGTGGCCGAGTTGGTACTCATTATCATAGCAATACTACTAAGCATGATAAAATTTCCATCTATTAAATGCCCATAAAAGTAAATACCAATTTTTTTTTTTTCAAATTCATCTTACCAATTGTGCTTCTGGTAATCTATTGATATGTTGGTTGTATTTCAACTTCAATAATTCATATGCCATAAACTGAAGGGCACCATGTGATGTTCCAAACAACCCAGGAATAAACCCCTAAAAAAGATAAAGAAAAAAAGGATAAACTAACCAAGTTTCCAAAGGACCACAGCTTACGGGGAGGGGAGTAAGGAACGGGTGACCTCAACGTGTGACTTAGAGAAATGGTTATTCAAAGTTTTAGACAGTGCTTCTCACCCACCAGTGTCATGATACTACTTTTGGTAATGAGGACAATGGTTTAAAGTACAATTTCAATGCAGACTTCAGTTTTCATAAATTGTTCTTTGCCCAAATTTGGCTTCTTCTCAGGACTGATTACAGGTCATTATGACCAACCTAGATAGCATATTCAAAAGCAGAGACATTACTTTGCCAACAAAGGTCCGTCTAGTCAAGGCTTTGGTTTTTCCATTGGTCATGTATGGATGTGAGAGTTGGACTGTGAAGAAAGCTGAGCGCCGAAGAATTGATGCTTTTGAACTGTGGTGTTGGAGAAGACTCTTGAGAGTCCCTTGGACTGCAAGGAGATCCAACCAGTCCATCCTAAAGGAGATCAGTCCTGAGTGTTCATTGAAAGGACTGATGCTAAAGCTGAAACTCCAATACTTTGGCCACCTGATGTGAAGAGCTGACTCACTGGAAAAGACCCTGATGCTGGGAGGGATTGGGGGAGGAGGAGAAGGGGATAACAGAGGATGAGACGGCTGGATGCATCACCGACTTGATGGACATGAGTTTGGGTAAACTCCGGAAGTTGGTGATGGACAGGGAGGCCTGGCGTGCTCCGATTCATGGGGTCGCAAAGAGTCGGACGCGACTGAGTGACTGAACTGACTGACAGGTCATTCAGAACTCAGACAACAAAGCCAAGGGAAATTACAATTGTCAGCTATTTAGAAATATGTTGATGATAATTTATTACCTTATACAATCCACGCACACCTTCATACTTATATATTTTCACAAGCGTATCAAACATTCCTTTATATTGCCGCTGTGAAGCATTAACAACACTATCGTACTGTAACATAAGGCGAGTTTTTGTTACCCATAGTGGGTTGGTGATGCAGAGGGTCATGGCTCCTGAAATCAGATTTAAATACTATTATTACTCAGCATACAGATACTTTCTCACTTCTGACAATCCGAATTAAGAACAGTCTGTTTATATAAAGAATGGGGGGTGCTTGGGGGTGGTGCCTACAAGTGTAAGATGTGGTTTCTGAGGCACAGACCTAGGGTTAACAAATGGATAGACATAGTTTTTGGTGGTCTTAAAAAGTCCTCCATGTAGTTAGAAGTAAATTTAAAAGGAGATAAAATGTAAAACACTCCCTTTGAGAGGTGTGAGGACAACAAAGATGTCCTGGCTCCTAAACCAGGTGTGGAGAATGGACGGAGGTCCTGGGAAGCAGACGCTGATGAAGAGATACAGACGCTTAAGAGGAGGACACAGTACAAGCCAGAGGGACTGAAGCCTGGGGAAAAGGACCAGGAAACCAGCATCTCAGCCATCTGTGCATGTGTACACATATACCCACCTCAACTGCACCACAATCTTCCTCAAACCCAACTACATAAAGACAAAAGTAATATTTACATTCTTTACAGAAAGTGACAAGTTTATAAATAAATAAATAATCTGGTTTAGTTTCTCATTTGCTGCATTTCCTAAGTAGTTCTTTATTCAACAAATATTGAGTCCTATGTGACTTAGGTCTCTGACAGCAGTTAGGTATTCAAAAATGAGCAAGATAATTCTTGCCATAAAAAATCAATCAGTAAACAAGGAAGGGAGGTTCAAGAGGGAGGGGACCTATGTATACCTATGGCTGATTCAAGTTGAGGTTTGGCAGAAACCAACAAAATTCTCTAGAGCAATTACCCTTCAATTAAAAAATAAATCTAAAATTTAAAAATTTTAGTAAACATTCAGTAAACATTAAGAAACCAGGGTGGGGAAATTTCCTGGCGGTCCAGTGATTAGGACTCAGCGCTTTTACACCTGGTGGGGGAACTAAGTGCTCACAGACTGCGTGGCGTGACATGATATTCCTACTCCCCCCGCCAACCCCCAAACCACCAAGATATCAAGGTGTCAAAGCAGGACTCATAAGTCCCATTCATTAACCCTGTGCCTAAGGGACCACATCTTACAGGTGTAGGTACAACCCCTGAGCACCCCCATAAGTCTGAATATTATACATACATGAGGCAATTAAACAAGGCTACTAAATTGTTTAATTTGAAGATTGAAATCATACTTTAATTGAAGAACACTCTATCAAATCATCTTAAATCAGAGTCATAAGCACTCTAAATGTTATATCCTTTGTGCTAAGTAAAATTCTTGAAATCTACTCAGGGTAATCCATGAGTATACCTGCCTTCTAAGAAATTTCATGTGATAACTGATTAGCATAGTTAGAGGAGCATATTTAAACTCAGATGTTCACAGGGAAAAAGGCAAATAAAGAACAAAAGTGAACACCAAGTTGGAAGCTGATGTTTTATATTTCACACACCACCTTACCAGCTTCAGCAGCTGAGATGAGATATTCTGTTGCCTCTAACCGTTCAGCTCTGCCTTCTGTCTTATATGACTTGATGGCATTGTAACTGGAAGAATAAAACAAAAACACCTGGATAAATATTTGAATGGGAGTCACAAAGCAGGAAATACCATTTTCAACTGTGGGTAATTTAACAATATCCAAAAAGTAGAAGTCAATGCATAATCCAACTACAAAATTAGACCTTTCTCAAATAATGGGTTTACTGGAAGACAACACCATCTCTCCCCCCAAATATGGAAGGCTGGCGATACATATGTAAAATATTTTCACCACACACTCAACTGTTAATCATAACAAAAGAAAACACAGATGATATCATGAGAGATTCAGAAATTACTACTGATCAGAGAAGGCTCTGTGGAGGAGGCAGCACTGAGCCAGGTATGGAGAAACAGGTGCAGCCAAGTATGGAGAAACCGGTATGGGGAAACAGGAGCATGAGTAAAGTGATGGGAAGTGGATGGGAAGACCTGGTTAGTTTAGCCACACTTGAATGAAACACTGACATTTCTGCTTTACTTGGCAGAAAACAGCCACAAAATACTTCTGAGTTAAGGGAGTTATCAGTCTCCTTTTTTCTCTAACTCCAATTTCTATCTTCTTCCAGGAAGATGACTTCAACTAAATAAATCTTTCCAAACTTGACCAATCCATTTCATCATAAAACAAGTATATTGTTTTATTATATGATGATTTCAACACATTAAACCTTACATGGCTTGCCCTTACAAACTGTTTAAAGAATCCACACAACTCTAAAGTTATTAACACAATAAATTTTATACATACAGTTTCACCCATCTAAGCATTCCTTACAACTGAAAATAAGAAAAATATTTAAACAATATTAAGGCTGGTTTTTATTTTGCGTTCACTTACAAAACATTTTAAGGTTGGTTTGGATACTGCCATAAGATTATAAGAGATAAGGTAAACTACAGGACACAAAAGAGGAAAAGGCAAATATACCAGGAGAAACAGTGGAAACAGTGGCTAACTTTATTTTCTGGGGCTCCAAAATCACCGCAGATGGTGACTGCAGCCATGCGACAAAAATACACTTGCTCTTTGGAAGAAAAGTTATGACCAACCTAGACAGCATGTTAAAAACCAGAGACATTACTTTGCCAACTAAGGTCCGTCTAGTCAAGGCTATGGTTTTTCCAGTGGTCATGTATGGCTGTGAGAAAGCTGAGCACCAAAGAATTGATGCTTTTGAACTGTGGTGCTGGAGAAGTCTCCTGAGAGTCCCTTGGACTGCAAGGAGATCCAACCAGTCCATCCTAAAGGAAATCAGTCCTGAATGCTCATTGGAAGGACTGATGTTGAAGCTGAAACTCTAATGCTTTGGCCACCTGATACGAAGAGTTGACTCATTTGAAAAGACCCTGATGCTGGGAAAGATTGAAGGCGAGAGGAGAAGGGGATGACAGAGGATGAGATGGTTGGATGGCATCACTGACTAAATGGACATGAGTTTGAGTGAACTCCGGGAGTTGGTGATGGACAGGGAGGCCTGGCATGCTGCAGTTCACGGGGTCACAAAGAGTTGGACACAACTGAGTGACTGAACTGAACTGAACTGATGTTTCCCTAAAATGCCATGTATTAAACAAAAGCCTCCCCATTCATGGATTCAGTTTCAAGCATCAGAGGCAAGCTCAGGGCAGCACACGCTCCTCCACCTCAGGGTTATAACGCTTTGTTTCCTCACCCTTGAACACTCAGTAACTTGAATGTGGCTGCCACAGGCACTGCCTGTGGCTTCTTCAGTAAGCATCCACTGGCGGGTATAACAAATCGTGATGCCAGTAAAGGAGTGAGGAAATGCACGAGCTTTGAAGATGAAGGAGCAGGTCAAACAGGAGATAAGAAGAAACATGCCTCAAGACTCTTTCAGTCATGCACTGGTTTTGACTTTCTTTTCCCAAAGTGCTGTCCTGTGATACATGTTCTGATGAGGGCTGCAAGATCTGTCCACTTCTGCTCTTTCAACTTCAGTATGAATCACATGTATTTTGGGAAGCCACCTTCCTGATTCATCTCACAGAAATGGTTTCTGCAAGAGTGTCCATCTCATCCTTTTACCTTCTTCCTATTAAGAACTTTTTCCCAAACCAAATGCCTTTGATAAATGATTGAAGCTTACAGAAAATGAGACTAATAAGGCATTCTATGCTTCTTAACACTTGAAGTCAGAGAAACTGCTTAAATGATCATTTTGCTTCACCAACTGATTTTTTTAAAAATAATTAAAAACAAAAATTCCTTTTTATTTACAACTGTAAAATCTCCCAGAGCTACTCACAAAAAAAAGTAGAGTCCCCAGGATAAACCTGCACCCCACACATTTGGGGTTACTCCTTGGTAAAGTCCCCGTAGTCCATCAAGTTTCCAAATGGTGGTCAAGCAATGCAATATTCCTTTATATTTTGGTCTCAATTCCAATCCGTCACTCACTGCAGTAAAGGATACACAGAGTTAGGTGGAAGCAAAGTTCTAGCTCTGAATTATAAACATATGTCACACAACCAGTCATATAAAGGAGGTAAACAACACACACATCAACAGAAGAGAAAGTAGAAAATCTCACCCATTCTTTTCTCTCAAAAGTTCTAAATTAATAAAACATGATAGGGTAAAACAAAAACTAAGTGATACAATACACATTCTATGTTTTTTAAATAAGAATTCCATAAGAATGTTTTGCAAGTTTAAAAGATAACACTTATTTTAAGTAACTTCTGTTTTATGAAAGATTCCACAAACCAAGAAGAGATTGAAAAGAGTAATACAGATGTAATATATCTAATTTACAAAAAAGGATTCACAAATAAGAAAATGACAAACAGTCCCTAAACTTTTATGGGCAAATTACATAAACTGCTGATTCACAGAAAATTACACACGGTCAAATGGAATAGAATGGACAGGCCAGAAATAAACCCACCCACTTACAGCCAGTTAATTTGTGACAAAAGAGGCAAGAATGTACAATGGAGAAGACAGTCCCCTCATAAGTGTGCTGGGAAAACTGGATAGCTATGTGCAAAAGAATGGAATTAGAACATTCGCTAACACCATGCACGAAAGAAACGGAAAATGGATTAAAGACCTAAATTTAAGAATGGATACCATAAAACTCTTTAAGAGGGAAACACAGGCAGAACACTCTTTGACATAAATTGCAGCAAAATCTTTTTGGATCCACCTCCTACAGTAATAAAAATAAAAACAAAAATAAACAAAGAGGACCTAATTATACTTGAAAGCTTTTGGATCCGGTAACCCCATTCCTTGGCAAGTATCTGGAGAAAACTCTCATTCAAAAAGATAAATGCACCTCAATGTTCATTGCAGCATGGTTTACAAGAGCCAAGACACAGAAGCAACTTAAATGTCCAACGACAGATGAATGGATAAAGATGATGATATATATATACACGCAAAGAGTCAGACATGACTGTGCAACCGAGCACACACACACACAGATATACACACACACAATGGAATAATACAAAAGAACGAAATGATGCCACTTGCAGCAATATGGAGGGACCTATCATACTAACTGAAGTCAAAGACAAACATCATATGATATTGCTCACATGTGGAATCTAGAAAAATGATACAAACCAACTTATTTACAAAACAGAAATAGACTCAGACTTAGAAAACAAACTTGTGGTTACCAAAGGGGAAAGGTGAGGGTAAGGGGTAAATTAGAAGGCTAGGATTAACATACACATACTACTGTATATAAAATAATCAACAAGGACCTAAGGGTGGGGCACAGGGAACTCTACTCAATACTCTTTAATAACCTATATAGAAAAAGAATAGATACATGCATACGTATGTAACTGAATCACTTTACTGTACACCTGAAACTAACACAATGTTGTAAGTGAACTATATTCAATATACAATAAAAAAAATTAAAAAAGGATATCACACATACAACATGAGAAATTAAGCAAATATTTTATAAATGGAGTATAACCTCTAAAAACTGTGAATTACTATATTGTACACCTGTAATATATAATATTGTATTCGATAAAAAAGCACTGAGTTTTCAACCTCACCAATAAAATACAAATTAGACAAGGTAGATTTTTCTCTTTTCTTACCTTCAGAATTAAAAGAGCTTTATGATTTGTTATAGGGAAATTTCCATGGCCTTTTGGAGAGAAGTTTTACACTATCTAATAAGATGCTTACTCCTTGGAAGGAAAGTTATGACCAACCTAGACAGCATATTAAAAAGCAAAGACATTACTTTAAGGCTATGGTTTTTCCAGTAGTCATGTATGGATGTGAGAGTTGGACTATAAAGAAGCTGAGCGCAGAAGAATTGATGCTTTTGAACTGCAATGAGATCCAACCAGTCCATCCTAAAGGAGATCAGTCCTGGGTGTTCATTGGAAGGACTGATGCTGAAGCTGAAACTCCAATACTTTGGCCACCTGATGTGAAGAGCTGACTAATTTGAAAAGACCATGATGCTGGGAAAGATTGAGGGCAGAAGGAGAAGGGGACGACAGGATGAGATGGTTGGATGGCATCACTGACTCAATGGACATGGGTTTGGGTAAACTGCGGGAGTTGGTGATGGACAGGAAGGCCTGGCATTTTGTGATTCATGAGGTCGCAAAGAGTCAGACACTACTGAGCAACTAAACTGAACTGACTGAATAAAAATTCAAATGCAATTATTCTTTGACTTAGAAGTTCCATTACAAATATATCCTATTTAAATATGGCCCCAAATTTACAATGATACACATACAACGAGGTTCACTGAAGCATCTTCTGTGATGGCAAAAGTGAAAGTAATTTCAATATCCAAAAACAGGGAAATGTTTAGATAAATTATGATATATTTATACTGTGGACTACTCTAAGTATTCAGAAAGATTGACAGCTATAAAAGGAATAGACTGAAACACTGCATGTGGTTAATAGTAGCTATCTGCAGAGAATGAGACTGGTTATGAGTAGTTACAGGGGAAGAATGATAACGACAATTCAACAATACAAATTCGACGATGTAAAGTAAACAACGATGACGTACCTTTTGTAATAAAATAAAACGAAGCAGGTCTAGGGAAAACTTTTTAACTTTTATTTCTGTTACCCTTCACCCAAGAACATTTTCAGATGCTTCACATCTCCAATAGAAGTACTTTTTAAAACCTTCTTCATGTAATAAATATTAAACTAGCATACAATTGGGCTTCCCTGATAGCTCAGTTGGTAAAGAATCCGCCTGCAATGCAGGAGACCCTGGTTTGATTCCTGGGTTGGGAAGAACCACTGGAGAAGGGATAGGCTACCCACTCCAGTATTCTTGGGCCTCCCTTGTGGCTCAGCTGGTAAGGAATCTGCCTGCAATGTGGGAGACCTGGGTTTGATCCCTGGGTTGGGAAGATTCCCCTGGAGAAGGAAAAGCTTCCCTGGTGGCTCAGATGGTAAAGCATCTGCCTGCAATGTGGGCGATCTAGGTTCGATAACTGGGTTGGGAAGATCCCCTGGAGAAGGAAATGGCAATCCACTCCAGTATCCTTGCCTGGAGAATTCTATGAACAGAGGGGCCCGATGGGCTACAGTCCATGGGGTTGCAAAGAGTCAGACACGACTGAGTAACTTCACTTTCACTTTCAGCATACAATCATTAAAAATGGTGTTTAAAAAAGCAAAACATGTATGCTGCAGAACATTTAAAAAATATAGGAAGGCACGTGCTCAGTCACTAGGTCGTGGTCAACTCTTCGCGACCCCATAGACTGTAGCCTGCCAGGCTTCTCTGTCCATGGAATTTTCCAGGCAAGAATACTGGAGCGGGTTGCCATTTTCTTCTCCAACAGGAAGGCATAAAGAAAATAAAAACCACGCACAATGCCACCACTCCAAGATGACTGCCCTTATTGTGCTATATTTCCTCCCTTTCTTTTGTCTGTGGATATAAATGCCAGTCCTCTACCTCTAGACCAGACCCTTTTGTTGATCTTCAAATCTACATAAATGATGCAACTAACAAACACTGCAGCTTGAACAAATCCAAAACTGAACTAGTTTTCTCCACCCCTTTTGAAGATGCTCTTATTCACTACTCTGTGTTGGTCAATAAACAGGGATTCTCTGGTAGCTCAAACAGTAAAGAATCTGCCTGCAATGCAGGAGACCCTGGTTTGATCCCTGAGTTGGGAAGATCCCTTGGAGAAGAGAATGGTATTCTCCACTCCAGTATTCTTGCCTGGAGAATCCATGGACAGAGGAGCTTGGCAGGCTACAGTCCATGGGGTCTCAAGAGTTGGACCCGGCTTAGCAACTAACACATCATCTATACAGATGCTCAAGACAGAAGCCTTGAGACTCCTCCTTTCACAACCTCTTACCAATTAAGACACCCTGTTGATTCTACATCCCAAGTCTTTCCTGGACCCGTCCATGTCTCTCAGTCCACACTGCTGTTGCCCATTTAGAACACCATCACTAGCAACAGAAATTAAATTAGCTTTCTTATCTCAGTTTTGCTGCCTCGTCCCACTAGTTGCACTGCAGGTTGAGAAAGCTTTCTAGAAATGTGCATTTCAATAAGTCACTTATTATATTTAAAACTATTCTACACCCCAAACAATAAAGAACATTATTCATTAACACATTACATAAGACCCTCCATTACTCTTCTGCCACAAGCCCCAGTCTCCTCTTCATTCTCTCTCTCTGTTCAACAAAGCTGCCTTAGGGAACGTACTGCATAGTACTTGGCTCACTGAAACCTACACTTCAAAAATATTGGATGAAAATTGCTAGAATGTTCAACAGTTTTCAGTACGTACACAGCCTCTGACCTTAAAACTTTGGCACAGGCTATTGATGGTCTGCTACAAAAACTCTCTTCCTACCTATTCCTTCACACAGGTAACTTTGATTCCTCTTTCAGGTCTCAGTTTAACAATCGCTTCCTTTGGGGATCCCTTCATTCCCTCTAGATGTGGTTTCCCATGGCATACCATACATTCCCTACCATAATAAAACACTCTTTGTTGCAATAATTTGTGGGATTGTTTGTTTTGTTCAATTATCCTGGCTTCTCATTGCTCTCTGAGAGCAGAGACTACTTTTTCATAGCAATATGGACACTCCAATCATAGTGCTTTGTGCATTGTAGGCTCTCAAAATATATGTGCTCAATTGATATAGCCTAAATGTCTTCCATTTCCTTTCCAGAACCAGAGTCCACTCTTCTCTACCATGTTCTGCCCTAGAAGTCTGATGTTGCCTCTAGCTTCTAGTTGAGTTGGGTTGGTGGTGAGCCCAGGCAGATGAAAGGGACAGAAGAGAGCAGATGCAGATATTAATATTTATTCTTGCAGAGGTTGCCTTTGGTAGGCTGCATTCTTCTACTGAAGGTCACAGTTCCTCTCAAGGTGGCCCTCTCTCAGTGACTCTCCCTGTCCTGGGGCCCTTCAGGTGACAACAGCCCAAACTGTTTCTAGTCCCAAAATACTGCATTATTCCTTGCGGTTTTCCTATAAAATGCATTGTTTTTGTTCAGTGCCTTAAGTCATTCTCTTTGCGACCCCATGGTTGCAAGGTTTCCCTGTCCTCCACTATCTCCTGGAGTTTGCTCAAATTTATGTTCATTGAGTTGGTGATACAATCCAACCATCTCATCCTCTGCCACCTTCTTCTCCTTTTGCCTTCAATCTTTTTCAGCATCAGGGTCTTTTCCAGTGAGTCAGCTCTTCCCATCAGGTGGCCAAAGTATTGGAACTTCAGCATCAGTCCTCCCAATGAATATTCAGGGTTGATTCCTTTAGGATTGACTTGTTTGATCTCCTTGCAGTCCAAGGGACTCTCAAGAGTCTTCTCCAGCACCACAATTTGAAGGCATCAATTCTTTGATGCTCTCTTCTTTATGGTTCAAATTTCACATTTGTACATGTCTACTGGAAAGACCATAGGTTTGACTATACAGACCTTTGTCAGCCAAGTGATGTCTCTGCTTTGTAATACACTGTCTAGGTTTGTCATTGTTTTTCTTCCAAGCAGAATCTTTTAATTTCATGGTTGCAGACACTATCCACAGTGATTTTGCCATGAAATGATGGGACCAGATGCCATGATTTTAGTTTTTTGAACACTGAGTGTTAAGCCAGCCTCTTCACTTTCCTCTTTCATCTTCGTCAAGAGCCTCTGTCATTCCTTTTTGTTTTCTGCCGTTAGGGTGGTGGTGTCTGCATATCTGAGGTTATTGATATTTCTCCCTGCAGTCTTGATTCCAGCTTGTGATTCATCCAGTCTGGCATTTTGCATGATGTTCTTTCCATATAAGTTAAATAAACAGGGTGAGAACATACAGCCTTGTGCCACTAACCTGCTTACATCTTTGCTGCACTTACATCTTTTTGCTGCACTCAGTATGCCAGCAAATGTGGAAACTCAGCAGTAGCCACAGGACTGGAAAAGCTCAGTTTTCATTCCAATCCTAAAGAAGGGCAATGCTGAAGAATTTTCAAACTACTGGGCAATTGCACTCATTTCCCATGTTAGTAAGGTTATGCTCAAAATTCTTCAAGCTAGGCTTTAGCAGTATGTGTATCAAGAACTTCCAGATATACAGCTGGATTTAGAAAAGGCAGAGGAATCAAAGATCAAACTGCCAACATTCACTGGATCATAAAGAAAGCAAAGGAATTTCAGAAAAATATCAACTTCTGCTTCACTGACTATGCTAAAGCCTTTGACTGTGTGGATCACAACAAACTGGAAAATTTATCGAGAGATAGGAATACCAGACCACCTTACCTGTCTCCTGAGAAACCTGTATTTGGGTCAAGAAGCAACAATTAGAACCTTACATAGAACAACTGACTGGTTCAAAACTGGGAAATGAGTACAACAAGGCTGTATATTGTCACAGTCAATATATATACAGTCAACAAGGCTGTATATTTATTTAACTTATATGCAGAGTACATCATGTGTAATGATGGGCTGGATGAAGCACAAGCTGGAATCAAGATTGCTGGGAGAAATATCAACAACCTTAGACATACAGATGATACCACTCTAATGGCAGAAAACGAAGAGGAACTAAAGAACCTCTTGATGAGAGTGAAAGAGGAGAGTGAAAGGCTGGCTTAAAACTCAACATTCAAAAAAGTAAGATTATGGCATCTGGTCCCATCACTTCAAGGCAAATAGAAGAGGAAAAGGTAGAAGCAGTGACAGATTTTCTTTTCTAGGGCTCCAAAGTCACTGTGGATGGTGACTATAGCCATGAAATTGGAAGATGCTTGCTTCTTGGAAGGAAAGCTGTGACAAACCTAGACAGCATATTAAAAAGTAGAGACAGCACTTGTCCAACAAAGGTCCATGTAATCAAACCTATGGTTTTCCCAGCAGTCATGTATGGATGTGAGAGTTGGACCATAAAGAAAGCTGAACACTGAAGAATTGATGCATTTGAATTGTAATGTTGGAGAAGACTCTTGAGAGTCCCTTGGACTGCAAGGAGATCAACCAGTCAATCCTAAAGGAAATCAACTTTGAATATTCATCCGAAGGACTCCGACACTTTGGCCACCTGATGTGAATAGCAGGTTCACTGGAAAAGACCCTGATGTTGGGAAAGATTGAAAGAAAAAGGAGAAGAGGGTTGCAAAAGATGGGATAGTTATAGGATCACTGACTCAATGGACATGAACTTGAGCAAACTTCGGAAACAGTGAAGGACAGGGAAGCCTGCAGTGCTGCAGTCCATGGGGTCGCAAAGAGTCAGATATAACTTAGCCACTGAACAACAATGCTCCAACAGCTATCCTATTTTGAATGTGTCTTCTGTTTCCTACAGGGAAATGGAATGAAAGAGAATTCCAGATTTATAATACTGATTATGTTTTTATAAAATAAATATATGGTAAAATAGGATTTCCAAAAGATCCCCCCGTTCCCCCCCAAAAAAGATTTCTAAAGCCTTTCAAAACTAAGATCTGAACAACGATATGATGGTGCTGCCTCTCACAGATATCCCATCATTCGTACAAACAGCCCTCTGGCTGACATGTGAATTGTTTTTTTCTCTTTGCTATTATCGAAAGGTCTCTAAAGAATATTCTTGTCAACAATTTGCACAAATCCTTATATACTTAGAAGGGGAATTAGAAGGGGTTAAAGGGTATAAATTTAAGGTTACAAATTTCACACTGAAAACTGTCCCCCCAGAAAATTTATACAAATTACAGTCCACCAGTCATATCCAGGCATGCCTAATTCAGTGTGCCCTTGCCACTACTTTTGTGCATACTGCACCCTGGCAAAGAGACACTATATACCAATGCCAGGCAAAGGGGGAAAGCCAGTTTCTTTCATCATTAACCTAACAATGTTACACCATGAAGTGAGATAAAGTACACTAGGCTTTGTTAGTGAGAGGGTAACAGGCAGGAAGGCCAGGGGTCTCCAAATAGAGGAAATAGCCTGCAAGTGTCAGACATTTTTATCTCTCTTAAGCGGCAGGAGGAAACAAACTAGCAATATTTTTTCCTTCTCTATACAAATTTAAAGGGAGGTTTCTCTTAAAACTATTGTGTTGCCATAATGACACCCGGCTTCGCCTGAAGTTAGCTATTCTTGAGCCTAGAGATAACCAATGCCTTTTTCTTATGGAAATGTTTGTCTTAAGCTATGCTAATGTACTATGCCTTTACCCCAAACTCTGTCTCCAAGTCGGTTCCGCCTCTTGGCCCAGAACCTACTTGACAAACCAGTATGGATATTGTTCCCCTAATCTATGTAAATGAAACTATTTGTATGGTGGTCTGCCCTTCTTCAAGATTCAAGTTAATCATTTTATGGCCCAGGATAAACGATTTGGTGCCAAGATTATCCCAAAATGCATCTTATAATGGGTGAGGGGCCTGGTGCCATTCTGAATTTGAAGACATTCCTTTCTTTCATTAACAGACTGCTAGTGACTATATAACATCCAGCTAAAGACTAGCAGGGGGGTACTCTTTCTGCCCCCTTCTGATGCCTATGTCAGAAGCTTTCTCTATCTCCTTTATACTTCAATAAAACTTTATTACACAAAAGCTCTGAGCGATCAAGCCTCGTCTCTGGCCGCGGATTGAATTCTTCTCCTCCGGGGGCCAAGAATCCTGGTGTATTCGCGTGATTCAACAACAACCTTTCATTAGAAGACCCAGGTTTTGATATTTAACTTCCCTCATTAGCTACCTGGTGTTTTCTTCCTGAGCTTTAGAATCCTCAGCTAAAGCTTTAGCATTCTTAGGCCACAGGACTGGAAAAGGTCCATTTTCATTCCAATCCCAAAGAAAGGCAATTCCAAAGAATGCTCAAACTACCGCACAATTGCACTCATCTCACACGCTAGTAAAGTAATGCTCAAAATTCTCCAAGCCAAGCTTCAGCAATATGTGAACAGTGAACTTCCTGATGTTCAAGCTGGCTTTAGAAAAGGCAGAGGAACCAGAGATCAAATTGCCAACATCCGCTGGATCATGGACAAAGCAAGAGAGTTTCAGAAAAACATCTATTTCTGCTTTATTGACTATGCCAAAGCCTTTGACTGTGTGGATCACAATAAACTGTGGAAAATTCTGAAAGAGATGGGAATACCAGACCACCTGATCTGCCTATTGAGAAATCTGTATGCAGGTCAGGAAGCAACAGTTAGAACTGGACATAGAACAATAGACTGGTTCCAAATAGGAAAAGGAGTATGTCAAGGCTGTATATTGTCACCCTGCTTATTTAACTTATATGCAGAGTACATCATGAGAAACGCTGGACTAGAAGAAACACAAGCTGGAATCAAGATTGCGGGAGAAATATCAATAACCTCAGATATGCAGATGATACCACCCTTATGGCAGAAAGTGAAGAGGAACTTCAAAAGCCTCTTGATAAAAGTGAAAGTGGAGAGTGAAAAAGTTGGCTTAAAGCTCAACATTCAGAAAACGAAGATCATGGCATCCGGTCCCATCACTTCATGGGAAATAGATGGGGAAACAGTGGAAACAGTGTCAGACTTCATTTTTTGGGGCTCCAAAATCACTGTAGATGGTGACCGCAGCCATGAAAGTAAAAGATGCTTACTCCTTGGAAGGAAAGTTATGACCAACCTAGATAGCATATTCAAAAGCAGAGACATTACTTTGCCAACAAAGGTTCGTCTAGTCAAGGCTATGGTTTTTCCTGTGGTCATGTATGGATGTGAGAGTTGGACTGTGAAGAAAGCTGAGTGCTGAAGAACTGATGCTTTTGAACTGTGGTGTTGGAGAAGACTCTTGAGAGTCCCTTGGACCGCAAGGAGATCCAACCAGTCCATTCTGAAGGAGATCAGCCCTGGGATTTCTTTGGAAGAAATGATGCTGAAGCTGAAACTCCAGTACTTTGGCCACCTCATGTGAAGAGCTGACTCATTGGAAAAGACTCTGATGCTGGGAGGGATTGGGGGCAGGAGGAGAAGGGGACGACAGAGGATGAGATGGCCGGATGGCATCACTGACTCGATGGACGTGAGTCTGGGTGAACTCTGGGAATTGGTGATGCACAGGGAGGCCTGGCGTGCTGTGATTCATGGGGTCTCAGAGTCGGACATGACTGAGCGACTGAACTTTAGCATCCTCTTTTATAAAAAAGTGGGAATAAATATTCCCTACCTCACAGGTTGTTGTGAGTTTTATAAAAGATAAGTTTAAAGGGATGTAGCTGAGTGGTTCTCAAGAAATGTTTTGCTGTGTACTTTATAATCTTTCTGGTGGTTCCCTTGGATTTCATGGCTCTCATTTTCCTGTATTAAATGCCTTCTAAGTAGGTTTTCCTTTCAATAAGCTCACAACACAATTTTTGAGAGTAAAAAAAAACAAAACAAAAAGAAATCACACAAAATCATTGATTCATATATGAACCAATGATTCCTTTGTTTTGAGAAGTCATTTAATCCTAGAAATAGAGTATGAAGTATCTCAATAATAGGCAACATCATTCTGTACCCTATACTTCATTAATACTGTAACCTTATCTACTTTATCATATATTTAGGATCAAATCTTTAATTTTGAAAAATATTCATTTATACACAGATAATTTTTTGTAAAAAAAAAAAAACATTTAAGAAAACAATATTGATTCCTTATCATTGCCAGGCAAAGAAGGAATATAAGCCTAAGTATGACACAACTCTGACTCTGAGGAAGATAAAATTCTCAAGGCAAAATGGACAAACAGTCTCATGACAAAGTCATAAGCACTGTGGTACACCTATGAAGAGCTATGGGAATAAGGAAGAAACATGCTCACCACTGTATATAGGAGCACCTGGAGAGAGGCAGGAGGGTGACAGGGAAAGCGAGGGAGCAGATAAAGGGGAGAGTCCTGAAGATGATTAGAAACTTCTCTTTGGGAAATGGAAAGAAAATTTCTCTCTAGACAAGTAGACAGCTCATACAAATAAATGAAGCATCATAGCACCTGGCGCTGTGGGGGAGAATCCTGGGGACATAGTACAGCTGAAGCACACAGCTCTTAGAGGGAAAGGATGGTAGGAAATGAGCTTATGAAGAAGGACAAGGGACTCTTTAAGGACAGAACTGCATCCTTCCTCTAGTTCATATATTGAAGCCCTAACCCCTAATGTGAGTGTACTTGGGATAGGGTCTCAGTTCAGTTCAGTCGCTCAGTCGTGTCCGACTCTCTGCGACCCCATGAATCGCAGCACGCCAGGCCTCCCTGTCCATCACCAACTCCCAGAGTTCACCCAGACTCACGTCCATTGAGTCAGTGATACCATCCGGACATCTCATCCTCTGTCGTCCCCTTCTCCTCCTGCCCCCAATCCCTCCCAGCATCAGAGTCTTTTCCAATGAGTCAACTCTTCGAATGAGGTGGCCAAAGTACTGGAGTTTCAGCTTCGGCATCATTCCTTCCAAAGAAATCCCAGGGCTGGTCTCCTTCAGAATGGACTGGTTGGATCTCCTTGCGGTCCAAGGGACTCTCAAGAGTCTTCTCCAACACCACAGTTCAAAAGCATCAATTCTTCGGCACTCAGCTTTCTTCACAGTCCAACTCTCACATCCATACATGACCACAGGAAAAACCATAGCCTTGACTAGACGAACCTTTGTTGGCAAAGTAATGTCTCTGCTTTTGAATATGCTATCTAGGTTGGTCATAATTTTCCTTCCAAGGAGTAAGCGTCTTTTACTTTCATGGCTGCAGTCACCATCTACAGTGATTTTGGAGCCCCAAAAAATGAAGTCTGACACTGTTTCCACTGTTTCCCCATCTATTTCCCATGAAGTGATGGGACCGGATGCCATGATCTTTGTTTTCTGAATGTTGAGCTTTAAGCCAACTTTTTCCACTCTCCACTTTCACTTTCATCAAGAGGCTTTTGAGTTCCTCTTCACTTTCTGCCATAAGGGTGGTATCATCTGCATATCTGAGGTTATTGATATTTCTCCTGGCAATCTTGATTCCAGCTTGTGTTTCTTCCAGTCCAGCGTTTCTCATGATGTACTCTGCATATAAGTTAAGTAAGCAGGGTGACAATATACAGCCTTGACGTACTCCTTTTCCAATTTGGAACCAGTCTGTTGTTCTATGTCCAGTTCTAACTGTTGCTTCCTGACCTGCATATAGATTTCTCAAAAGGCAGATCAGGTGGTCTGGTATTCCCATCTCTTTCAGAATTTTCCACAGTTTATTGTGATCCACACAGTCAAAGGCTTTGGCATAGTCAATAAAGCAGAAATAGATGTTTTTCTGAAACTCTCTTGCTTTGTCCATGATCCAGCGGATGTTGGCAATTTGATCTCTGGTTCCTCTGCCTTTTCTAAAACCAGCTTGAACATCAGGAAGTTCACGGTTCACATATTGCTGAAGCCTGGCTTAGAGAATTTTGAGCATTACTTTACTAGCGTGTGAGATGAGTGCAATTGTGCAGTAGTTTGAGCATTCTTTGGCATTGCCTTTCTTTGGGATTGGAATGAAAACGGACCTTTTCCAGTCCTGTGGCCACTGCTGAGTTTTCCAAATTTGCTGGCATATTGAGTGCAGCACTTTCACAGCATCATCTTTCAGGATTTGAAAGAGCTCAACTGGAATTCCATCACCTCTTCTAGCTTTGTTCGTAGTGATGCTTTCTAAGGCCCACTTGACATCACATTGAGGATGTCTGGCTCTAGGTCAGTGATTACACCATCGTGATTATCTGGGTTGTGAAGATCGTTTTTATACAGTTCTTCTGTGTATTCTTGCCACCTCTTCTTAACATCTTCTGCTTCTGTTAGGTCCATACCATTTCTGTCCTTTATCGAGCCCATCTTTGCATGAAATGTTCCTTTGGTATCTCTAATTTTCTTGAAGAGATCTCTAGTCTTTCCCATTCTGTTGTTTTCCTCTATTTCTTTGCATTGATCGCTGAAGAAGGCTTTCTTATCTCTTCTTGCTATTCTTTGGAACTCTGCATTCAGATGCTTATATCTTTCCTTTGCTCCTTTGCTTTTCACTTCTCTTCTTTTCACAGCTATTTGTAAGGCCTCCCCAGCCATTTTGCTTTTTTGCATTTCTTTTCCATGGGGATGGTCTTGATCCCTGTCTCCTGTACAATGTCATGAACCTCATTCCATAGTTCATCAGGCACTCTATGTATCAGATCTAGTCCCTTAAATCTATTTCTCACTTCCACTGTATAATTATAAGGGATTTGATTTAGGTCATACTTGTATGGTCTAGTGGTTTTCCCTACTTTCTTCATTTCAGTCTGAATTTGGCAATAAGGAGTTCATGATCTGAGCCACAGTCAGCTCCTGGTCTTGTTTTTGCTGACTGTATAGAGCTTCTCCATCTTTGGCTGCAAAGAATATAATCAGTCTGATTTCGGTGTTGACCATCTGGTGATGTCCATGTGTAGAGTCTTCTCTTGTGTTGCTGGAAGACAGTGTTTGTTATGATCAGTGCATTTTCTTGGCAAAACTCTATTAGTCTTTGCCCTGCTTCATTCCGTATTCCAGGGCCAAATTTGCCTGTTACTCCAGGTGTTTCTTGACTCCCTACTTTTGCATTCCAGTCCCCTATAATGAAAAGGACATCTTTTTTGGGTGTTAGTTCTAAAAGGTCTTGTAAGTCTTCATAGAATCATTCAACTTCAGCTTCTTTAGCATTACTGGTTGGGGCAAAGACTTGGATTACTGTGATACTGAATGGTTTGCCTTGGAAACAAACAGAGATCATTCCGTCGTTTTTGAGATTGCATCCAAGTACTGCATTTAGGACTTTTTTGTTGACCATGATGGCCACTCCATTTCTTCTGAGGGATTCCTGCCTGTAGTAGTAGATATAACGGTCATCTGAGTTAAATTCACCCATTCCAGTCCATTTTAGTTCACTGATTCCTAGAATGTCGACATTCACTCTTGCCATCTCTTGTTTGACCACTTCCAATTTGCCTTGATTCATGGGCCTGACATTCCAGGTTCTTATGCAATATTGCTCTTTACAGCATCGGACCTTGCTTCAATCACCAGTCACATCCACAGCTGGGTATTCTTTTTGCTTTGGCTCCATCCCTTCTTTCTTTCTGGAGTTATTTCTCCACTGATCTCCAGTAGCATATTGGGCACCTACTGACCTGGGGAGTTCCTCCTTCAGTATCCTATCATTTTGCCTTTTCGTACTGTTCATGGGGTTCTCAAGCCAAGAATACTGAAGTGGTTTGCCATTCCCTTCTCCAGTGGACCACATTCTGTCAGATCTCTCCACCATGACCCGCCCATCTTGGGTTGCCCCACAGGCATGGCTTAGTTTCATTGAGTTAGACAAGGCTGTGGCCCTATAAGGATAGGGCCTATAGGGAGGTAATTAAGATTAAACGGGATCTTAAGGGCGGGACCCTAATTCAGTAGCACTGGTGTCCTTATAAAGAGGAGGACACAGAAGGAATGCATATGCACAAGAAAAGGTCCTGTGAGGACACAGTTAAAAGGCAGTCATTTGCAAGCCCAGGAGAAAGGCTCCACCTGGAAACCACCCCTGCTGGTCCCTTGATCTTGGACTTCAAGCCCCAAGAACTAGGAGAAAATCAGTTTCTGTGGTTTAAGCCACCCTGCCTGTGGTATTTTGTTATGGTAGCCCTAGCAGACTAAGACAGGATAATTGCAAACATTCCTGAAAATCACAAAAGAACATTTGCCTATGATCAAACCTACGATCAAAGTCCCATATTTCTCAAACTTGGGTTCAGATGTACCTAAGATAATCAAATATGTGTTTAGAAAGGAGACCCTGGTACCCTGGGGGGAATGCATTTGAAGGTGGAAAACCTGGAAGCAAGAAAACAAGAGACGACTGCACAGTTACTGAGATGAAGAGGGTCTGAATTTGGGCCTCTCTAAAGTCGAATTATAATTGCTATATAAATAAAATACAGTGAATATTTTGGCCTAAATGGCCTCGTAATTGTCTCAAAAACACTTGCCACTGAGAATTTTGTAGTTATATCTAAATACTTCCTGCATAACTGTTACAGTGGCCTATGAAAGTACTAAAAGATGCCAACAGACACAATCGTGTGCATGTGCACTCAGTCGTGTGTGATTTTTTGCGACCCCATGGACTGTAGTCCACCAGGCTCCTCTGTCCACGGAATTTTCCAGGCAAGAAATACTGGAGTGGGTTGCCATGTCCTACTCTAGGGGATCTTTCTGACCCAAGAGTCAAACCCAGGTCTCCTGCATTGCAGGGGGATTCTTTACCAACTGTGTCACAAGGGAAGCCCAGCAGACGTAACTGGAAGACAGAAAAGTTTGCTGAGCAAGAGGGAGCCCAGACAGGGGACACTAATTTTAACTACCCTATTACAACCTGTTTCAGTTGTTGCATGCTAGTTTTATCCCTCCTTTCCTCTGTCACACTGAAGAGCTGGTCCCTCTTAATAAATAAAACCAATCCCCTCTACTTGTACTCTATCTCAGCATTTTGAAAGCTGCAGATGGGTCCAGAAACTGATTGAGCAGATTATTAAAAAAAAAAAAAAGAACAAAACAAAAATCACCACCACCAAGAGACTGGAGTAGAAGACAATATAAATGATATCACAAGCAGTAAGAGTAAGTATTGCTTTATGAAACTTGTTTCAGTAATATGTGTGTGCTCGCATCAGATAGCAAAGATAAAAATTTATTTCCCAGAGACTCACAGATTTAGAAAATGAACTTATGATTGCCGGGGGGAAGGGATAGTTAGGGACTTTGGGAAGGTCACGTACACACTGCTATATTTCAAATGGATAACCAACAAGGACCTACTGTATAGCACATGGAACTCTGCTCAATGTTATGTGCCAGCCTGGATGGGAGAGGCATTTAGAGGAGAATGGATAAGTATGGCTGAGTCCCTTGACTGTTCACCTGAACTGCCACAACATTGTTCATCAGCTATACCCCAAAAGAAAAGAAAAAGTTTTGGGGAAAAAAAAGAAAAAAAAAGTTCCTACTGAGGGTTGTGGCCAGAAAAGTTTGAGAGAGACTGCTCTAGATTCTCTTTGCTTAGAACCCCTTCGAAATCTCACTAATTATCTTCTTGCCTCCATCTTGAATCTCTTCTTCATTTTTAGTTTTTTCCCAACAAAATAAAAACTCAAACATCTCATCTCCTGAGTGTCTCCTTTCAGATCCCAGTGTCTCCCTGTCAGTCAAGCTTCTGGAAGAGAAAACTACAATCTCAGCTTGGACTTTCTCACCTCCGTTGCTTCTCAATCCACTGGAGGCTGGTTTGGCCTCCACCTGCTACTGCAGTTTAAAGACCTCCATGTGCACTTTGGAATTTCTCTCTTTTTATCCCTTGACCAGCATCTGACATAGTTTCCTAAAACATACGTCTTTGGGCTAGTTCCACTCTCTTCTGATTTTTCTCTTACTTCTTTGGCCGTTAAATTTTCTTGCAGTTTCCTTCTCTCCTATCCATCCTTTAAAAGCTGGTTTTTAGTCACTCTTTCCACTCAACAGGGGTAGTCTCTCAATCACTAAGTAGTTTCAATTTCTACCCTCATGCTTTGGTTTCTACAACTCCAGTTATGATCTCAAACTGTTTTTGAACTGTGGTGCTGAATACTCTTGAGAGTCCCTTGGAGAGCAAGGAGATTAAACCAGTTAATCCTAAAGGAAATCAGTCCTGAATATTCATTGGAAGGACTAATGCTGAAGCTGAAGCTCCAATACTTTGGCCACCTAATAAGAAGAACTGACTCATTGGAAAAGAAAGACCCTGATGCTGGGAAAGATTGAAAGCAGGAGGAGAAGGGGTTGACAGAGGATGAGATGGTTGGATGGCATCACGAACTTGATGGACATGAGTTTGAGCAAACTCTGGAAGATGGTGAAGGACAGGGAAACCTGGTGTGCTGCAATTCATGGGGTCAAAGAGTCAGACATGACCTAGCAACTGAACAACAGTCCTGATCTCATTCCTAACATCCATTTTTACATGGCATAAAAGATGTGTCAATCTGGAAGCTTAACTTTCTGGAATCATTTCATTTCAACCTCTAGCATTTTACCCTTTAGATATACCAAACTACCCATTTAGGGTTTCAGTCTAACAGCAAAAGCTATGGAATCAGACTTCCTGAGTTTGAATCCCTATTTCAACACTTTGTAACCCCAAGTAAGTTACTAGATTACTCTGTGCCTGAGTTTTCTCATGCACAAAATGGAGAAAAATAACAGAAACAAACTCTCATAAAAGAGAGAATTAAGTGAGTTAATACATATAAAGCAAGTCTTAAAAGCATGCCTGGCACATAGCAAGCAGTCAGTAAGTTATTATTTATGCTATCAGGTCCTGCAATACCATATACATACAAAACTTGACTGTATGCTATTCTCGTTAAGGGCGCTCTACATTTAGGTTCCTTAGATTAATCTACACATTATTAGGATTTCAGGTTAATTTAGAAAATTACTATTTTTACTTCACATTCTTTGTTGAGGCACCCACTCAACATTCTTGATGGCTTAAAATGGTATCTTGAAGTAATAAGGGGCCTCAATAATCACCTCAAGTGACCTTTCCACCCAACACAAGAATGTTTTCTAGCCGTTGTCATCCAACTGCTGAACCACTAGTATTCACTGCCAGTTTCACTTCTGAGCACCACCCACTTTGCCAAGCCAAAACCTGCTTCCCTGTAATTTCCACCCAACCTCTGCCTTTCAGATTACCTGCAATAAGGCACCCTTTCTCACATGGCAGTTCTCTAAATACCTTAAGTCCCTTCCATGTCCTAAGTTAAACTAGTTCCTTTAGTTATTTCTCAAAGAAAATGATTTCTACTCCTTCGACTATTGCGGACACCTCTGAATTCCAATTTGCACCTGAACTCATTGAAATATTGCAGGTTTGGTTTAATGGTCAAGACTAACATCCCTATCACTAGGTACTATAATTTTATTAAAAGGGCTTACTTTAATGAAAGCATTAAAAATCCTAGCATTAATGCAGGTGGTCGGTCAACTATATAATATTTTTATTTCAGTTATCCATCTTCCTAAGTTTTCTTTTCTATCACCATTTCACAGCCACACTTGTGCCGGGCACAGCCACACTGGGGGTTTCTTGTTACACAGTCCTGCTTCAACTCCTAGATCTTTAATTTTGTCCTCCTATCTTGATTATCTTAACTATCACTTCAGTCCTACTGGTCTCCTAATATGCTCTCCATTTAATTAATATTACCAATATTCTCAGGTACAAGAATCCCCTTTTCTCAGGCATAGTCTGCACCACAGCAGACTGTCTTAAACTCACCAGGCCAAGCACTCTAAAATGATCATCTCAACCATCACCTCTTTTGCTCTTACATAAAATTGAGAAATACCAAGTCATATAGGTCTGCACCTGCAGCCAAATCCAGAATTCCTGCCTTCATGTTCAAGTTACAGTCTACCAGGAATTCCTGGGGTAAGGCTTAAGGGCCAGAGGGTTTTGAGTTAGACCTAATTCAGATGTAGATGCAAATCTCAGATTGCAAATCTCAGATAACTTACGACTTGGGCACGTTAGTCAACTCCAATTATCCTCATCTGTGTATCGGGAATAATAAATTCACAGTGTTGTTCAGAGTAGTAAATGATCTAATGCAAGAAAAGTTCTTAGTTCATTGCTCTTATTGCAAGTAAACACTCAATGAATGTTCCTTGTTGTCGTAATTCTTATTTGTGCATGTATGGAACTCCATGGAAATTACATATCTTTGTGGGTTCTCTTCTAGGGAGAACCCTCCATAATTTTCACTAATTTTCAATGGCTTCTTATCTCCTCTCCAGCTGTCAAAATTTTAGTCCTTCTCTGGTGAACCTCAAGACTAATCAGACTTTTACAGATACAGAAGAATATGGCCATCATCAATCTGTAACTTTCTTAACAGTCTACGACTACTCCTGTTTTGGTAATTGGATTTATTCCATTTTGACCTTAATTTTATGTTGTCTACAGTTATTTTTTATTTGAATGAGTCTCAAGACTAAAATTCAGAGAAGGCAAGGGAAACCCACTTCAGTACTTTTGCCTGGAAAATCCCATGAATGGAGGAGCCTGGTAGGCTGCAGTCCATGGGGTCACCAAGAGTCGGACACGACTGAGTGACTTCACGTTCACTTTTCACTTTCACGCACTGGAGAAGGAAATGGCAACCCACTCCAGTGTTCTTGCCTGGAGAATCCCAGGGATGGCGGAGCCTGGTGGGCTGCCATCTATGGGATCGCACAGAGTCAAACAAGACTGAAGCGATTTAGCAGCAGCAAGCCTAAAATTACAATGTAAGTTTCCTGAGGGCAAGAACTTTATGTAGGTGCTTCTATAACCTATACAAATGTTAAAAGGCTAAGGTATAAGTGAACAGAAGACAATCTCCTAACTCTATGAGATAAACCACTTCTGCAGATCTAATTCTCAAGGTAGACCTTAACTTGTAGTAATTAAATACAGCAGGACAGTCTAGTCCTTCCCTTCCTCCAACTCCATCCTCCACCAGCCTTCTATCTGTAGAAAAACTTTAGTCAAATAAGTTTAATCGAAAAAGTGAGAAAATAAAGAAGCAAAGGACAACAGGACCAAATACTAATAGTGTATCACTAAGCAAAGTCAAGGACCTTTCATTTCTCTTCAAGGGCTATAGATAATATTCTGAGCTATATCCTTTAAGCAGTATTATCTAACCTAAATCAAATCCCTTATGATTATACAGTGGAAGTGAGAAATAGATTTAAGGGACTAGATCTGATACATAGAGTGCCTGATGAACTATGGAATGAGGTTCATGACATTGTACAGGAGACAGGGATCAAGACCATCCCCATGGAAAAGAAATGCAAAAAAGCAAAATGGCTGTCTGGGGAGGCCTTACAAATAGCTGTGAAAAGAAGAGAAGCGAAAAGCAAAGGAGCAAAGGAAAGATATAAGCACCTGAATGCAGAGTTCCAAAGAATAGCAAGAAGAGATAAGAAAGCCTTCTTCAGTGATCAATGCAAAGAAATAGAGGAAAACAACAGAATGGGAAAGACTAGAGATGTCTTCAAGAAAAATAGAGATACCAAGGGAATATTTCATGCAAAGATGGGCTCGATAAAGGACAGAAAAGGTATGGACCTAACAGAAGCAGAAGATATCAAGAAGAGATGGCAAGAATACACAGAAGAACTGTACAAAAAAGATCTTCATGTCCCAGATAATCACGATGGTGTGATCACCGACCTAGAGCCAGACATCCTGGAATGTGAAGTCAAGTGGGCCTTAGAAAGCATCACTACGAACAAAGCTAGTGGAGGTGATGGAATTCCAGTTGAGCTCTTTCAAATCCTGAAAGATGATGCTGTGAAAGTGCTGCACTCAATATGCCAGCAAATATGGAAAACTCAGCAGTGGCCACAGGACTGGAAAAGGTCCGTTTTCATTCCAATCCCAAGGAAAGGCAATTCCAAAGAATGCTCAAACTACCGCACAATTGCACTCATCTCACACGCTAGTAAAGTAATGCTCAAAATTCTCCAAGCCAGGCTTCAGCAATATGTGAACAGTGAACTTCCTGATGTTCAAGCTGGTTTTAGAAAAGGCAGAGGAACCAGAGATCAAATTGCCAACATCCGCTGGATCATGGACAAAGCAAGAGAGTTCCAGAAAAACATCTATTTCTGCTTTATTGACTATGCCAAAGCCTTTGACTGTGTGGATCACAATAAACTGTGGAAAATTCTGAAAGAGATGGGAATACCAGACCACCTGATCTGCCTTTTGAGAAATCTGTATGCAGGTCAGGAAGCAACAGTTAGAACTGGACATAGAACAATAGACTGGTTCCAAATAGGAAAAGGAGTACGTCAAGGCTGTATATTGTCACCCTGCTTATTTAACTTATATGCAGAGTATTTCACGAGAAACGCTGGACTGGAAGAAACACAAGCTGGAATCAAGATTGCCAGGAGAAATATCAATAACCTCAGATATGCAGATGACACCACCCTTATGGCAGAAAGTAAAGAGGAACTCAAAAGCCTCTTGATGAAAGTGAAAGTGGAGAGTGAAAAAGTTGGCTTAAAGCTCAACATTCAGAAAACGAAGATCATGGCATCTGGTCCCATCACTTCATGGGAAATACATGGGGAAATAGTGGAAACAGCGTCAGACTTTATTTTTTTGGGCTCCGAAATCACTGTAGATGGTGACTACAGCCATGAAATTAAAAGACGCTTACTCCTTGGAAGGAAAGTTATGACCAACCTAGATAGTATATTCAAAAGCAGAGACATTACTTTGCCAACAAAGGTTCATCTAGTCAAGGCTATGGTTTTTCCTGTGGTCGTGTA
Organism: Bos mutus; assembly: GCF_027580195.1. NCBI lineage: Eukaryota > Metazoa > Chordata > Mammalia > Artiodactyla > Bovidae > Bos > Bos mutus. The sequence goes on from NC_091630.1 coordinate 20,972,247, forward strand.
TGGATGTGAGAGTTGGACTGTGAGGAAGGCTGAGCGCCAAAGAATTGATGCTTTTGAAGTTTGGTGTTGGAGAAGACTCTTGAGAGTCCCTTGGACTGCAAGGAGATCCAATCAGTCCATTCTGAAGGAGCTCAGCCCTGGGATTTCTTTGGAAGGAATGATGCTAAAGCTGAAACTCCAATACTTTGGCCACCTCATGTGAAGAGTTGATTCATTGGAAAAGACTCTGATGCTGGGAGGGATTGGGGGCAGGAGGAGAAGGGGATGACAAAGGATGAGATGGCTGGATGGCATCACTGACTGGATGGATGTGAGTCTGGGTGAACTCTGGGAGTTGGTGATGGACAGGGAGGCCTGGCGTGCTGCGATTCAGGGGTCGCAAAGAGTTGGACACAACTGAGCGACTGGACCGAACCGAACTGAACTGATAGATACTGAAATACCCAGCTGGTGGCAGAAGATAATTACATGATGACCGAAATTGTAGCCATGACATTAGCTGCCACAACTGGTCTCAAAGAAATGAGAACAAATGGACCCTTGAACTGAAGACTTGCTGTACTTAAAACAATCAAGATTATGCTGCATGACCAATTTCAACAAGACTGTCTGGCTGCCTGTGCTGTTTTTACATGTAACCCACTTCCTCCACCTATAAACGTCCTTTCCCACTGATTGTCAATTGCAGGGAGGGAATTCAGCCTTGGGACATGAGTCTGCCCCTGCCTCCAGTTCAAACCTCCAAAATAAAGCAAAGTTTCCTTTCTATCAACTTTGCCTCTTTATTTGCTTTTGAGACGAGAGTAGCTGGACCCCACTTTCAGTAAGAGAACTGAAATACCAGAAAATAGTTTGCAAATAAAGTTATGAAAAACATTTTTTGAAGTTATCTTTTTCAGAATTTTATGTTGAGTTTAACTTTTAAATTATTTTCTTAATTTCCATACAGTTAATTCACTTAGTGCACTTAATTCAATAAAGCTAAACAAAAGCCTATACTATTTGGATTCTAGCTACTTATTCCTTCACAAGGACCCGTACCATACTACACACGACAACAACAAAGTTTCAAGAGAATTCTGTACCAACCCCATTCCTAGCAATGTGATTCCTCCCTACTCCAGGATTTCCCTCACAGCCCACAGGGCAAACACGTGTCTATTCTAAGATTTCCAAGTACAGGTTTCCCGGCTATGCTAAAGTAAAGCATGAAAGAGTTAATATAGGCCAAAAGTGCATAATGTGAAGGAGCAATTACCTTAACACGCACTTTGCTAAAGGATGCACAAAATAAATCCAGATAAAGCACAGATGCTCACAGAAACAGTTCAAAGCTATGATTGATTGACGCTGAGATGCTGAGTGTGGTTTTCGGGAAAGGAGCTGGCGGTGCCATTCGTGCTGCTGGCGGTGCACGCTGCCTCTCTAGGGCTTGCTGCAAAACAAACGCTGAACTTGCTATTCTCCATTTTCGCCTTCTTTTTGTAATGGCGAAAATCCTTTTCCATTCTTTGCGATTTGAGGGTGAGCGGGAAAAGGCTTACTAATGAAAGCCTTTCCTAAAAGCTAGGTGGTGTGAAGCGAACTTTCGAAAGGCTGGGGGGTGGGGGTGGGGGGTGGCGGGTTCTTGTATCTCCAAGGGTGAACGATTTGCACGTGTGAGGTTTTAAGCCCTGAAATGTGATCAATCCTTTCTTATTTTATAAAGCATGCCTTTGAGTTCCACGTTCTATACCAATGAGGGCCTTTCTCAGACTTTTATATCCATTCTCTTCATCCCTCAGTACCGGGGGAAAGGGGACGCCGGCAGCCAGACCACTTAAACCAGACTCCCTTTCCTCAAATCTGGCCCCACAGGAGCCCGGGCAAACAGTATTCTTTAGCTCTCGCCTCGCCTGCAGTACGCAAGAGGCAGGTGAGGACGAAGCCCTCCCTCTGCATCTTTATCACTCGGTTCCGGGTGATCGCAAGGAGAAGCCCAGGGTCTGACTGGTCTCTTACCGGCGAAGCGGATCTTCACGAGGTCAAGCGGGTGCAGCGCGAGGTTGGAAAGGACCCCGCCGCTCACGCCCGCCACCAGATTCTCGTAGCGGACGTGGCGGAATATTGTGCTGCTCCACGCCGACAAGCCGGACGCCGACTGGCCCTGGCCTGTCATGGGCTCAGGGTCCGCTGATGCCGCGGGCGTGGGACGAGATGCAGTGGCCGCCACCGTGGCGACGGTCGCCGCGCTGGAGCAGAAACCGCAGGGCACGAGCCCACTTCCGGCACCCGCGCGTGGAGTCACACTCGTGGAGGCGAGGGTGAAGCCGAGAGACCTAGGCGCACGAGTGACTGACTAGAGAGGCGCCGCCGCACGTCAAGCGGACAAGGGAAAGTGGGCAGCGGGGCAGGGAGCCTCGGTCAAGGCCCCGCCCCGCCTCGCCCACCTCCGCGGCTGGGCTTAGGCTGAACTGCGCGGATCTGAGAACACAGATGAAGCACCGCCCCCGGCCAACCTTTGTCCGCACGACTACGGAGCGCCGCAGAGCCCACCTGAAGCCGGTTTCCGCTCCGCGGAAGTCACATGACAAGAAGTAGTCGGGAAGAAGCGGAAGTGGCATGTGAGAAGGCGGCTGTGGTGGCGGTAACTGGGCCCGGGAGAGAAAGGGTTGTGAGATCCCTGGAGAACTGGCAGCAAGATGAAGGTGAAGATGCTGAGTCGGAACCCCGACCACTATGTACGCGAAACCAAATTGGACTTACAGCGAGGTGGGACAAGTTAGACAGCCTTGGATCCGGCCTGGGCTCCACCGAGTAAAGCTGGTCGGGGAGGGGAGGCTGGTGTTCCACTCGCGTTGTTTACCTGTTTTCTTTCCCTAAGGCTCTTGGTTTATAAAACGCTTCTGGCTCTTCAAATCCCTTTCCTCATAACTTTTGTCTAGTGGTCAGTGGCAAGTTAGTTACATGGGGAAATGATTCCGTCTACACCGCTTTCAGCTGCTGCTCTCTGAATGTTCTCAGGGTCCTGTTGGGGGGAACGTGGACTTGAATGAGCCAAACTCGTGGATTGTGAAGGAATTAACAATTAAGCAAACATCTTTAAACCTCTCCTTGTTACTCTAACTTTCGATAACTTTGCTACTTAAAGTTACGTACTTCGGGATGTGGGAACAGACAAAGGTGACACTTAAAGCCGTCAGTTTTCTCTTAAAAACTCTTGTGGAGAACTTTAGTGGGGGAATGACTAAAATGAAATTAATGGATTTTATCTGTACTGGTCTGTTCCCCCATTAACCTGCTGGTCTGTTCCCCCATTAACCTGCTGACTACTTAATGAATTATAGGTAAGTGACCAAGCATGTGTGAATAGACTATTCTAAGTGAAGCGAATAACAAGTGCAAAGGCCTTAAGGCAGGAATAAACTTAAGGCATAAGAGAAGGGCCATATCTTTGGAGTTTGAGGTAGGGGTGAGCCATAGGTGTTCCATAGGGCTGGAACAATATTTCCGTATGATTGAGTCATATAGCTTATCAGTATATATTGTGAGCAATGCTAACTAAATGGTCTCTGCTCACAAGATGTTTATGGGTTAAGTATCAAAACAACAGTGTTCTTAAAATGCAAAGTAGATTATGTCACTCGGACTTGACATCATCCCTACTCCTTGAACTTGGTCCCATCTTCCTCTCTCCTTTCATGGATGACTACTTTTCCCACAGCTAGTGTACATGTGCTCTTGTTAGTCTGTGTGCATTTCAGGCATGCGATGGCACACACCTCTACCCAGTCACTGTCCCTTGCAGATTTCCCCCCATCCTGTACACATGTAGGCACCCTCCTATGCTTCTGTTTCATATTTTTATACTAATATCAGAGTGTTTATTACATTGTCTCATTATTATTGTGACTATCAGTCTTTTTTTTTTGATCAGATTGAGCTTGCAGAGAGTGGCCCAGTCGTGTTTGTTTCTATGGCCCCTGTGTTTAGACAGCACCTGGCACCTAGTAGTTGCGTTATTAATGTCTGAATGAAGGAATGGGTAACTGGTTGGTTATAGATTTTTTTGTTTAAGTGGTCTTTGTAAATTTTGTGCAGTATTCAAATACTTATTTGAGTATTCTGACTCATAGATCTGGGGTGTGGGCATCAGGGAATCTGTAAAACTCTGTTGGTAATATAGCTGATAACATACAAATGTATAAGAACAACGTACATAAATATGTACCATGAGTTTGCTCTGATGTCCTGAGTGCTTGTGGTATATGGGAGGTGTTCCATGTATCTTTGTTGAATGTTTATTGTTGACCACATTGAATTTAGAGGTGTGCATAATTATGGGTATTTGGAAAAATTTATAGAAGATACAAGATTTAAGCTGAATTTTTTTTAAAGGATGTGTAGGGTTCACATGGGTTTCCCAGGTGGTTTGGAGGGTAAAGAATCTGCGGAGACCCATGTTCAATTCCTGGGCCAGGAAGGTCCCCTGGAGAAGGGAAAGGCAACCCAATGCAGCATTCTTGCCTGGAGAATTCCATGAGCAGAGGAGCCTGACAGGCTAGAGTCCATGGGGTCGCAAAGAGTCGGACCCAACTGAGCGACTAACACGCACACACAAAATCAGACACTAAAAGTGCTCAATAAATAGTATAATCATCATCACTACATTGTATACTTATCAGTACAGTGATCAGCACTGGAGATTATTAGTGTTCCCTGCCCAGTAAGGGGGCTTCCTAGATGGCGTTAGTGATAAAGAACCCATCTGCCAGTGCAGGAAATGCAAGATACACGGGTTTGATCCCTGGATCAAGAGGATCCCCTGCCTAGAGATTCCCATGGACAGAGGAGCCTGGTGGGCTATGTTCAATGGATTGCACAGAGTTAGACATGACTCAAGCAACTTAGCATGCATACACACACCCAGTAAGGAGCTTAAGAGGTCAGTTGAGCAAATGTTCATGATGCACTTGTTTTGTGCTCGGTATAAGAAATGTAATGAAGAATGTAGTGGAAGCCCTGCAGGTGAAGGCTTATAACCCAGTTGAAGAGCGTAGTAGGACATAGAAAAGGAAAAGTTGTGTGTGTATGTGTATAGAGTCTAGTTATTTTGCAAGATGTATGTGTTGTATCACTTTCTGGTCATTTTGGAAAGGTTCTGGACAAAAGGTCTTCAATGTTTTTAGTGTTAGTCCTCTGCATAGTCAGTGTCCCTAATAAAGGCTTATTGAATAATATATTGAATGATTAGCCAAGGAATACCACAGGAGGTATTAAATGTGAATTATTTTATTAAGAGAAATCATTCTTATTTCAGTTCCAAGAAACTATGATCCTACCTTACATCCTTTTGAGGTCCCACGAGAATATATAAGAGCTTTAAATGCTACCAAACTGGAACGGGTATTTGCAAAACCATTCCTTGCCTCCCTGGATGGTCACCGAGATGGAGTCAATTGCTTGGCAAAGAATCCAAAGAGCCTGGCTACTGTCCTTTCTGGGGCATGTGATGGAGAGGCAAGTATCACTAAACACTGACATTTTAAACTGAAAATAGTTATGTTGCAAATATTCTTCCTTTAATTGTGAGTTACTGTGGGTTTTAATTGGTTTGATTTCATTTTGCTATGTCCTGTTTTCTTTTAATTCTCAAGACTAAATTTTCTTTGAATCAGTAACTTCAGTAGTTTCTTATCTAAACCTAAGAAATTAAAAATGTAGTCGCTTTCGGCTGTTTGACAGTAAGTAATAAGGCATGTTTACAATACAGATATTTAGCTGTGAGTTTTTTCACAGAGTATGTTATTAACAATTCAACACAATTATTTCCCACTCTGCCAAGGAAAGAAAAGCTTTAAAGCACTTTTACACTAGAATCAACAGAGTATTTAAGAGATTCAGTTTTCTGCTTGTTGATGTTCGTATCCATAGACATTGCTTTTTTTTTTCCAATGTGCCCAACAGACATTCTTCTGTGAAATTTTAAAAAAAAATTATTTTATTTATTTATTTATTCTATCTTTGGCTATACTGGGTCTTTGTTGCTGTGTGTGGGCTTTCTCTAGTTGCCACGGGTGGGGAAGGGGGCTACTGTTTGTTGTGGTGCTGGGGCTTCTTACTGCAGTGGCTCCTGTTGCAGAGGCTGTAGGGTGCACAGGCTTCTGTAGTTGCTCTGTGCCATGTGGGATCCTCCCTGACTAGGATTGAATCCGTGTCCTTTGCATTGGTAGGTAGAACCCCAACCATTGGACTACCAGGAAGGTTCAGCATTGCATTATTTTGATCTAGAGGATTTTGTTTTTAGCCATCTGGTAGAGTGATTTACAGCCTTTAAAGTGTTGAACTTATTTTTCTTGGAATGTAATACTTCTGTGCCTGAACATTTTTTATTTATACTTCACTGAAATTTCCTAGTATGTTTTATTATAGGTTAAAATTTGGAACTTGACCAAACGAAAATGTATTCGTACGATACAAGCACATGAAGGTTTTGTACGAGGAATATGTACCCGCTTTTGTGGGACATCTTTTTTTACTGTAAGTATAATACAGTTAGGTCATTAACTCTTTTCAACATGTGTAGAACTAATCTAGTTGAATATTTTCTGAGTTCATTTATGTGATCCAAGGCCCTTTCTGATTTTCACAATGCAAAATAACATTAAAACTCAGATAAGTTTTGGTTTTCTTTATGTAATCCAGCCTTTCCCATACTTTAAAATTTTTTATACCTAATTACATATTACATGTGTGTGTGCTAAGTCGTTTCAGTCATTTCTGACTGTTTGTGACCCAGTGGACTGTAGCCAGCCAGGTTCCTCTGTCCATGGAATTCTCCAGGCAGCAGTAGTAGAGTGGGTTGCCATTCCCTCCTCCAGGGGACCTTCCCGACCCAGGGATTGGACTCACGTCTCTTAGGTCTCCTGCATCGGCAGGCGGGCTCTTCACCACTAGTGTCACCTGGGAAGCCCAAATACATATTACTGAACTAATATCCTATAGAACAGTTAGAAGTGGGATTAAAGCAAGATGAGTCCTTTGTACTTCCTTTGTCGGTTAGCAATAAGTCATTGAAGGATTTTTGTGTATGATAAAATATACCTAAAATTTACCATTCTAGCCATTTTTAAGTGTACATTTCAGTGGCATTAAGTACATTCACATCATTGTAAATCCATCACCACTATCCATCTCCAGGACTGTTTCACCTTCCAAACTGATAGGTGTAACTGTTAAACACTGTAACTCCACATCTCTCACCCTTACCTCCTACCCTTGAGTAATTTACCTGGTAATTACTGTTGTGCTTTATGTCCCTGTATGTCCCTATGTGTCTGATAATTTCACTTAATATAATGTCCTTAAGGCTTACCCTTTTTGTACCATGTGTCAGAATTTCTTTCCTTTTTAAGACTAATGCTCCATTGTATGTATATACCACATTTTGTCTGTTCACTCATCCATTAATGATGTTTTGGTTATTTCTACCTTTGGCCTTTGCAAACAATCTACTGTGGTGTGCAGATATTGAAAGTTCATTGAAAGCTTTTAATAGGAAAATGACGGAGTCTGAGTTGAGCTTTGAGAGGATTAATTTGACAGCTGTGAGTGATCAGTTTGGAGGCAGTTTTAATAGTCTGCATAAGCAATAATAGAGTCAACTCTGGAGAGTGAAAATAATTGAAAGTAGTTGTTAGGTTTAACAACATTTTTATTTTTAGAATTAGAAACTGTTTTATTGCAGTGTAGCTGGCACCACGTAAGTTGAAAGTGTACAGCACAGTGGTTATATGCATCCTGAAGTGATCACCACAGTGAGCTTCCTGAACATTCATCATCTCATATAGATACAAAACTAAAGAAATAGAGAAAAAGTTTTTTTCTTGTGATAGGAACTCTTAGGATTTAGTCTCAACGGTTTTCCTATGTTACATACAATCATGTTAATTATATTTGTCACATTGTACATTACATCCCTAGCACTTTTTTGTCTCATAACTAGACGTCTGCACCTTTGACTGCCTTCTTCCAATACCCACTGCCCCAACCCCACACCTGTGGTAATCGCAAATACCATCTTTTCTTCTGTAAGTTTGTTTTGTTGTTTTAGAAGTATAATTGACCTAAAATACTAGGTTGGTTCTTTGTGTACAACATAGTGATAATATTTCTGTGCATTTCACAGTGATCACCACAATAAGTCTAGTTGCAATATGTCACCATACATAGATATCCGTAGTTTTTGACTATATACTCCACTCTCTACACATACTTTGCAGCTAGAAGTTCATACCTTCTAATCTCCCTCACTTACTTCTCTCATCTCCCCACTACTCTCTCTGCTGGAAACCACCTATTTGTTCTCTATATTGACAATTCTGTTTGTATTTTGTAATGTTTATTCATTTGTTTTTTAGAGTCCACATGTAAGTGAAATCATACAGTGTTTATCTTTTTCTGACTTATTTCACTTAGCGTTATACCCTCTAGGTCCATCAGTGTTCTTTCAAATGGTAAGATTTCATTCTTTTTTTTTAAGGCTGAGTAATATTCCATTATGTTTATAGAACACATTTTTTTTATCCATTCATTTGTTGTTAAGCACTTAGGTTGCTTCCCTATCTTGGCTATTGTTACTAATGCTGCAGTGAGTATAGGGGTGCACATATCTTTATATCTTTTCTAATTAGTGCTTTTGTTTTCTTCCAATTAATACATAGGAGTTGAATTGCTGGATCATATGGTAGTTCTATTTTTAATGTTTTGAGGAACCTCCATACTGTTTTCCATGGTGTCTCTACCAGTTTACATCCACCAGCAGTGCACAAAGGTTCCCTATCTCCACATCCTCACCAACACTTGTTACTTGTTGGCTTTGATAATGATAGCTTACCGTGAATAATGTCAGATTCGTGATCTCCGAAGAAGATTTAGCTTCAGGACCAGGGACCAGGCTTGATCACTCAAGCCTTGATCACTCAAGCCTTGATCACTTTGTATAGCAGAGTTTTACTAAAGTGAAAAAGGGACAGAGAAAGCTTCTGACACGGACACAGAAGGGGGCCAGAGAGCACCCTCGCTCACTAGTCTATGCAAGGCCTTATATGCTTTTACCAGACCCCCTCCCACAACATACATCTTAAATTAACAAGATTAGAACTAACGATAGAAAGATGTTACCAGACCCACTCCCATAGATTTCAAGATGACAGGATTAGTCAGAAGATTCTTAAGAAGGAGAAACATATCCTGGAGCAAGATATATTGTTATATTGACTAAGACAAAGCAATGTAGGAAAAAAACATTTGTCCTTTTCTCCTTCTTGAGATCCCCAGACCCCTTTCTCCTCCTAAAGGACTCTGGACTCCTTCCTTCTCCTTGGGGACCCTGTACTTCTTATCAACCTACCTAGGAATTGACTCTCTCAATAATAACCATTCTCTATTCTGACAGGTATAAGGTGATACCTCATTGTGGTTTTGATTTGCATTTCCCTGATGAGCAGTAATGTTGGGCATCTTTTCATGTACCTATTTGGCATCTATGTATCATTGAAAAAAATGTTTATTCAGAGCCTCTGCCTATTTTTTGAGTTTTTTTGATGTCAAGTTGTATGAGTTCTTTGTATACTTGCATATTAATCCGTTATTGTATATATTGTTTGCAGATATCTTGTTTTTTTACTTTGTTGATAGTTTTTTTATGCTGTGCAAAGGCTTTTTAGTTTGATGGAATCCCATTTGTTTTCCTTGCTTGAGGAAACATATTCAAAAAAATTTAGTAAAATCGATGTTTACGTGACATCTTGAACATATCTGCCATGTCCCAAAGTCTGAATTACCGAAGTTTGTTTCCTTAGCTTTCATTTGGGCTAAGGTGCCAGCAGTTCTGCCCACCATTTCTTTCACCATCTCTGTAATCGTCAGGGCCAGTGAAAAGGCAAGCAATGCCTATACTAACATTATGAAAATAATATTATCCTAATGGACTCCTGAAAAATTCTCAGGATCCTTCAGAAGTCTACATTTTACAGTTTGAAAACCTCTGCCTTAATATTGATAGTTTCTAGAGTTTTGAGTCATACAAAGAAAGACATTTCTCGTGCCAAGATTATAAAAATGCCTTGTCTCTAGTATCTTTATGGATTTTGTTGCATGTTTTACATTTAAAGTTATCTGGAATTATATTTTTTTATCAGGTGTCACATTGGTTCATACTTTTTAAATGACTAACCTGATCTCACAATACCATTTTATTGTAATTCATTTTTCTTCCTAATTTGAAATGTCATCCTTATTACAACATGCAGCTTTTACCATCTTTATGATGTAATATTATTTCTACCCTTAACTCTTGTTTTGCTCTATTCATCGTATTTTATTTTCAATTTTATGCGTTTTATATGTTTATCACAAATCTTTAACAAGGTGGGACATAAATGAATCAATAAATACTTTACTGGAAGAATGTGGTATATGTTATTTTTTAAACTAAAGATGTTTATAATTTGATGTATGTGTTGGCAAGCTTACCGTTTATAACTGTTCTTCATTATCATTGTAAATATTTCTAGGTTGGTGATGACAAAACTGTGAAGCAATGGAAAATGGACGGACCAAGCTGTGGAGAGGAGGAGGAGCCATTGCATACAATATTAGGAAAGGTACAAAAATAAATTGACCCATACTTGGGCTACTAACATTCTTCTCTTTTACCTACAATTATTTCATAGTTTCAATTTCATAAAAAGGTGTAAGAAATCAGACAGTTTAGGCTGCAATACTTTACCTGTTTTAAGCAATAGTTAATGCAATCAAAGGGTCTTTGCAGTTAAAGAATTTGAACAGTTCTTTGGTGTTCGTTGCAATAGGGTTCTGTTTCTATTTTTAGTTAGAGGAGGCAGTGGAGCATTTCCTATAGCGAGAACATGGGGGGAAATCTATAAAATAAAAGGTCAGAAAAAAACAGTGCTTCAGCTTCTCATTTATATCATGGATCTTTCCCAGAGCTCAGCATTTACTTGAAAGTATTCTTTAGGAAATTAATAAATTTAATAGTGTGCTTTCTATATAAATCTTATTTACATTTCTTAACAGCATTCTGCAAATCACTTGATATAGTTTAGTTATAACTTTAAGTTATAGCTTAATTATTTGGATCATTTGCTCTACCTATGTTTTTTAATCCTTATGTTTTGATACTAAGGGAAATTCTAAAATTAGAATTAATCTTTAAATATTTCATCTTTAAAATTTTTTTGTCATTTTAGTATTTAGTGTGTATTTAGATTCTGCTCTTTAGGCTTCAAGAAGTTCTAAATTTTTTTTTTTTTTTAATGAGAGGTTTGGCCCATGATCAGGACTTTGCTGAATTCTAATGGTCGATCTAAATGTTCTTGAGGGATGTGGAGGTGGTATATTAGTGTGAAATGGAAATAGTTTGCAGATGGTAAAAAATTAGTAATTCCTGAAAGAAAATTTGTTTCATTGTTGTAAAATGTCCGTTCGCTAGGAGTTCCAAAGATTTTTGAAATATTTAGTGTTACCCCTTCGCTGTGGTACTGGGGGTTAATTCTTACTGTGCAGAAGTTTGTAGAGACTTGAATAGAAATAATTCTAAATCTGCAGATGCTGATAAGAGTTCTTAAGAGCTTAAAGTATTGGCTAAATAGTGGCCTTTAATTTGCTTTCCAAACATTTTTTACTGTCTAGTACAAAGGTAGACTTTAATCTGACCCTGAATAGATGAGTCACATATTTTAAGTAAATAATACCAAATTTATGAGATTTTATTGCTTTTAACAACCTTAGCATCCACACTTGCTAATTTTGTTTCTCTCTCCAAATTTTGATATGGTTGTTTGTATCTGTGTTTCTTTCCTGGGACTCAGTATTTTATATGTTAAATGTGGAATTAAGTTTTTTAGAAATTACCTTTTGTGTTTCATTAGTTGATTCCAAGATCCTTCAATACCCAGTAAGATTTAAAAATTACTTCAGTGCTATGTGTTCAAACTTTATTAAATACATCCCATGTTAACATTTTTCTTTATTCCCAGAATGTATGATAAGGAACATCACTTCTTATGGTAGAATTTTCTCCTTTAAGTAAAGGCTTTAAAGAAATTTCTTAGTGAACAGGGATTTTCTTAAGCACATGAGAGTGTAGAGAAATATATTTTAAGATACTATTCTGTAGAGTTGAAGTACCAATGAAAAGACTCATCTGTAACAACCTCTCTGCTTCTAAAGACAGTGTATACAGGAATTGATCATCACTGGAGAGAAGCTGTTTTTGCCACATGTGGACAGCAAGTAGACATTTGGGATGAACAAAGAACCAGTCCTATATGTTCAATGACTTGGGGATTTGACAGTATAAGCAGTGTTAAATTTAACCCAATTGAGGTAATGCTCCTTTTTGAAATATGTTCTTCTTATTGTTTCTTTATTATCATATAATTTCAACTCTATTCAGGAAGAACTTGAATATGTGATCCAAGAATTTTCTGAATTTTAGTGGTGTTCTCCCATTTGGTCTGAGTTCCACTTTCTTTGGTCAGGTCTCGACATGCTTGACCACAGTTTAGCCCCGGACACTGGTGTTCAGCATTGTGAGAGGCGTGTGGTCGTGGGGGTAGAACTCAAGCACACACGGTCCTAAGAAACTTTCAGTTTTATTTGTACCCTCAGCACTCATGTTCCACAAAGTGAAAGTCGCTCAGTCATGTCCGACTCTTTGCCACCCCATGACTATACATGACTATATACAGTCAACAGAATTCTCCAGGCCAGAATACTGGAGTAGGTAGCCTTGCCCTTCTCCAGGGGATCTTCCCAACCCAGGAATCGAACCCAGGTCTCCCGCATTGAAGGCGGATTTTTTACCAGCTGAACCACAAGGGAAGCCCCATGTTCCACAGATTACCTTTAAAAAAAAAAAGTTAATTCTTCTTAACTCTGTTGGAGGTCAGAAGAAGAAGTGTTGAGCATTGTTTTCTTTAATTATTTGTACATTACAAGGACATCAGTGCTTCCAAATAATATGCGTGGTTATTTTTCTACTACATGATAATTCGTTATAATTCTATTTTTCTTCGCTCAGAAGACTAAATTGTGATTCCTAATTCTTTCCAGATCTAAGGGAAGAGTTAGAGGTTAGCCTCCTTATTGTTTATTTAGGTCCAAACTTGGTAACGGAGGCTGCCCTGAAGGCTAAGCCAGCTCCTGGACTCCAGGCCTTTCCCTGAGCTTTTTCTGAATGCATAGTAACTGATAAACTCAGTGTCTAGAAGACTCAGTTGACATGCCTTTTCCTGAAGGAAGAAAAGGAAATCACTGTGTATGAGCTGGTTTTAGAAGTTACCAGGAGATTATCTTGTTAGGTGGTCGCAGAGGAAATTCTCATCTGCAAGTTTTGCATTTAAGAGACTCTAATTGACAAAAGGAGGAATAAAAGGTTGAGTCAAAGTAGCAGGGTATAAGACTTCCTTGGTGGCTCAGTGGTAAAGAGTCCACCTGCCAGTGCAGGAGACATGGGTTCAATCCCTGATCCAGGAAGATCCCACATGCCAGAAAGTAACTATTGAGTCTGTGCTCTAGAGGCTGGGAGCCTCAACTACTGAAGCCCATGTGCCCTAGAGCCTGTGCTCACAACAAGAGAAGCCGCCGCAATGAAGAGCCCCTGCTCACCACAACTAGAGAAAACCCTGCAGAACAAAGAAGACCCAGCGCAGCCAAAAATAAACAAATGAAATTATAAAAATAAAAGTATTTTTATAAAAGAGTGAGATGCTGTAGTATGATGTGAACTTGGCTTTGAAGTCCTGCTGAGAAATCAGTCAAAGGATACCCCTTCCTTCAGCCCACACTGGTAAACACACTTCTGGGAGAAGCTGCAGGGTTAGAGCAGGGGTTAGCAAGATATAGTCTGTGAGGCCACTGCCTGTTCCTTGTTTTTATTTTTAAGTTTTTTCTGGAACACAGCTGTGCCCTTTAGCTCATGTATTGTTTGTAACTGAGTTTGCACTACAAAGTAGAGTTTAATAAACTGCAGAAACCATATGGCCCCACAAAGCCTAAACTATGTCCTCTATCACCCTTTACAGAAAAAGTTTGCCAATCGCTGGGACAGAATATCTGTCTGTTTTGTCTGTATCTTCCTCACGCCACCCTCCATCTCCCTTCCCTCAGTTGCCCTTGATTGGCGAAGTGAGCCTTGTAGACCAGGCCACAGTGCCACTGGGCAGAAGCAGGCTACAAACACAGGTGACCTGTGAGAAAATTTAATGTCTTACCTTGCTGCAGACGTAGGCTCGAACTATATTTCCTGCCAGTACGCCTTTGTGTTGACCTTTCACAAGTCATAATTTTTCTCTGTATTTGTCTATTTTTAAAATGAGATTAATTATGTCTTCCAGTGTACTTCTTAGGTTTGTTGCAAGTGTCAAATGTGATAATATATGTGAATATTTTTAAAAGGTGCTACCCAAGTTTAAGATGGTGGTGTTATGCTGTTAAAAAAAAAACGAAAACGGAACAGATACTGATTTCTTCCCTAATGGGTAAAGGAGATCTTTTGTTTCTCTGTTTTGGTGAACACCTGTGTCAGTAGAGCTGATGGCCAATCCTAAAATCATAATTAATGATTAGTGATGACCTAGCAACCATGTTTCTCAAATTAGCATGTATAAAAACTCTTATTTGTTCAGCTAGGTGTGTATGTGTGTTTTATTAACCATATGACCTTGACTTGGTGGTAAAAGCAAATGGTGTGGATGTCTCTTACCCTGACCCTTTATTAAACTTAATGGGGAGGGCATGTTGCTGTGAACAAATGGAGTGTATTTGTCTCCTCTAATCATCACTAATTATTTTTCTGTAAAAATATTGAAGCTGAGGGTTCTGATAAAGCCAAAAGTTTATTCTGAGAATTGCTACATTTTACAGCATTAAAATCAGCTTTCCTTCTTGGTAGAATTTTTTGCTTTGCTCAAATTCAGGTCTTTACTTTTTGAAAACAGTACCTGGTCAGACCTTAGAGTGAAATAATGAGAAACTAAGAAAGGTTGAGAGGAGTCATTCAGTAGGGGAAAAGCTCAGAGGAAGCAGTTTAAAAAGAGTATACACAAATGTGGCTATATAGCAGTGTAGTAAGTAACTCTTCTGGTTCCTCTTATGCTTGCAGTGGGAATAATATAAGCAGAAGACAGGAGTTAGATCAGGAACAATGGGTGAGGAGGAACGGTGCTACAAGGGGTGGGATTTGGGATTCCATTGGAAGGTGGAGAGCTTATTTTCACTTAATACCAAGAATCATGTAACCACTTGACACATTTATAATTGACTTACAAATAAATATATGAAACATCTTGAAACCACAGTTGGACAAAGGACAGGCCTAGTTTATACAGAGTTAATAACCATGAGGAAATGTCTAATTGTTAATAAAGCAATAATTTATACAGTTGACCCTCCAAATCCATGGGTTCTGCATCTGTGGTTACAGAAGGCATTTTTATATGATACTTAATATTGCCGCCCAGTGTAGTAAAATTAATATATTTCCACATTGCAACGCTTACTGCTATAACTCTGGAAAAACCATTACCTCTAAATAGCATAAGCTATAAAATTATTCATACTTTTTGATTAGGGTGATGCCACTACTAAAATCTTACCCTTAGGAAAAGAAGATCTAAATGTATTCAAATGTTTACTGAAGTGTTATTTATAATATGGAAGAACAGGAAACAGGTCTAAGTGAAGAAGGGGTAAGTAAAATATATTGTTATAAAATAGAATGCAGAATACCTACATCTCAGACATCTAAAATACAGGCATGGGGATTTAATCATGAAGATCTTTGGCTTTGGTTGCCAAGATTATGAGTGATTTGTTGTACCCTCTTACAATGGACTTTAGTGTTAGAACTTTGTATCTTAAAGGTAATTAAATCATTTGTTCAGGAATGGACATGGTTTGCTGCCAAACCTGGCTTTTAACTGATAATTGTTACACTTATTTTTAGACATTTCTCTTGGGAAGTTGTGCTTCTGACAGGAATATAGTACTATATGATATGAGACAAGCTACTCCTCTGAAAAAGGTGAGTTTCAATTTGTCTTTTACTTTATATAGTTGTTAATGCATCCTTTTGTGAATCGAGTGACTGAAAATACAGAGCAAATGTTTTTTCAGAATTAAAAAAAAATTCTTTTTAATAGAGATGTTCTTAGAACCCAAGTGGTCATAGTGGCATTCCCTCAGTTCCCTGTTGCTTTTTAGAGACCCGTCAATTTCCATGAGTTACTCTCTTCCAGTCTTCCGTTTGCCATACTGCCAGAATATTGTAGACATCTAGTTTGTACTCAATGAATTGAAAGTTCTTCAGTATTGCATCCTATTAGTCAGGCCCTGTGATTATCATAGTGACACACATGGTATTTTATTCCAGAAAGTTTTATAACTAATTCACATAATCACCTTTATTTGTTTAGTTACACACCAGTGGGTACCAGTTTGACGTTTTATTTAGACAGGCACTATCCTGTTCAAGGTGTCAGATTTCCCAGCAGTTCTGAAGCAGTCATTCCAGGACTTAGATATCAGAGTTAATGAAACCTTAAGCTGATTATAAAGAGGGAGGGAATACTATTAGTAAAGAGACGAGTGCCATTATAAGTAAACGAGTATACAGTTGATTGCAAGTGCTGGAATTGAGAGAGTACCAGAAGAGCTATGCCTTGTTAATGGACTTCAGGTCTGTTATCATAGACATCTCTGTGCCATACCTAACAGAGATGCTTTTAATATTTTTGTTGTTATCAAATCATTTTTATAACATGTACTAAATTCAGAAATATTAGAAGTAGAATATATTGATTGACATTTGAGCTAAATAAGTAGAATAATCTTTCCAAATTTCACTCACCCATGTCATATGGTGGGAATAACATGCATGAACTTTGGTGTTAAGACTTTAAGCAGGTAACTTAATCTGTGTTTCTTCTGTGAAATGGTGATATTAATAACTGCCTCACAGCCCAGTGGTAAGAATAAAACATTAAGCATTTAGCAGAATGTTACCATGGAAGTGCTAGTTTTTCGTTTATTTGGTTTTTGTCTTTTTTATTGGGGTATAGTTGCTTTACAATGTTGTGATGGTTTCTGCTATACAAGTGAATCAGCTGAGTGTATACATACATCCTCTCCGTCTTGGACCTCCGTCCGAATTCCTTTCATCCCACCCACCCAGGTCATCACAGAGCACCAAGCTGAGCTCCCTGCTCTGTGCAGCAGGCGTTCCCACTAGCTGTCTGTCTTACACATGGTAGTGCGTGTACGTCAGTCTCCATCTCCTACTTGATTCCACCCCTGCACCAAAGGACCAGTTTAATAAATAGCAGTTTCTGCCACTTTCAACCCTACCTTCTCAGTTGTTAATAATATATTGTACTTTACAACTTTGGGGTTGAACTTTTCTTACATATGTCTCATTTTCCCAACTACACTATAAGCTTTTTGAGGTCAAGGGACCATTTATTAAGCATTTTTATATTTTTCAATATTTAGCACTGCCTGTGTGTTCAGGAAACTAATTATTGATTTTCTTTTCCTATTGCACTGAGCCAAATTCTGTGCAAATGATAGGTGTTTACTGAAGTATTTGCTTAAATCAGTGAAAAATGAAGAAAAGGAAATGAAGTAGGAATTTATTCATTTTAGAGGGACTTAATTTCATAGTAATGGGTTAGTGTATGTTTCTCAGGTCATCTTAGATATGAGAACAAATACAATTTGCTGGAACCCTATGGAAGCATTCATTTTTACTGCAGCAAACGAGGATTACAAGTAAGTTTCCCTTTTCTTATAACTTAATTTCTATCAGAAGTGACTCAACTGTATATGTCTTATTAATGAAATATATTTTCCTAGGTAGTATTCTTTCATACACATTAGAAAATTACCATTTGTTTTGCTTAAAATTAAAAAAAAAAAGATTTCCCAAAATAGAGAAGTGCTTCTTAAAAAGTATTCTTAGTTTTCAAAATGATATGGATCAGGGACAATAAAACTTTGATCTATGGACTCAGTGCTGTCTGCTACCTGTCTCTGTAAAGTTTTATTGCAATATAGTCACATTTATTTATTTTTCACTTTTTAAACTTTTTATTTTGTATTGGCGCATAGCTGATTGACAGTGTTGTGATAGTTTCAGGTGAGCAGCAAAGGGACTCAGCCATACATCTTGATACATCCATTCTCCCCCAAGCTCCCCTCCCATCCAGGCTGCCACATAACAGTGAGCAGACTTCCATATGCTATACATTAGTACATTTCTCTTTTTCTGACTCACGTCACTCAGTATGACAATCTCTAGGTCATCCGTAGACACATTTATTTATGTATGGAATATAGCTGCTTTTGTGCTATAATGCCTGAGTTGAGTAGTTGGAACAGAGCCCGTATGACCCACAAAGCCAAAAATGTTGATTATTCGGCCCTTTACAGAAAAAGTTGGCTAATCCCTGACATTAACCATATATCAGTAAATAATGACTGAATCATACATGTTTTAAGAACCTAAAAATGTCTGCCTGCAAAATGTGGAGGCAGGTGGTTGTTACTCATGTTGTCATGCTACCTGCCACCACTGTTACTTCAGTAAGACGAAAGGAAAACCTGAAGTTTCAGTCTTTACCTTAATATTTACAGATATGTTTATTTGTGACTCTTTGTAAAGGAGTAACTTAGCAGCCTTATGTTCTTGACCTGGATGGAATTTTGTGATTTCTTATATACTGCTTTAAAACTTGCTGAAGCATTTGACATTAGCTCACTTTATCTTTCCAATATCCCTATAAGGTGAATGGAGAAGGCAATGGCACCCCACTCCAGTACTCTTGCCTGGAAAATCCCATGGGCCAAGGAGCCTGGTTGGCTGCAGTCCATGGGGTCGCAAAGAGTCAGACACGACTGAGCAACTTCACTTTCACTTTTCACTTTCGTGCATTGGAGAAGGAAATGGCAACCCACTCCAGTGTTCTTGCCTGGAGAATCCCAGGGACGGCAGAGCCTGGTGGGCTGCCGTCTATGGGGTCGCACAGAGTCAGACACAACTGAAGCGACTTAGCAGCAGCAGCAGCAGCATAAGGTCAATAAGACATGTATGTTATCCCCTTCTTATAGATGAGGGTATTGATGCAGGGAGTTTAATCTCCTAATGAGGAAAGAATATCTTATTCATATTTTTTTATCCAAGCATTTATTGTAGTGCTGTGTACATGATGGATTCTTAATACGTGTTTTTTTGCAGAAGGTGGAAATTTGTCATTGGATTGAACTTTAGATCTTCTGTATTTAAATTCTTTGTTCTTTCCACTACTGTTAGTTAAGAAAGCATAAATTAGCTCAGAAATAGGATTTATTACATGATGCTTTAGTGGTATTAAACTAAAAGCATCAATTATGACTTTTCTGTACTAAAACGAAGCTCTCATCAACTCAAACCACTTAATTGAAGTTCTTTTAGCCTTTATTAGTATTTGAAATTAAATGCCCTTGTTCCAGTTAAAAGCAATAAAAAAAAGTCCTGCTGACCAATCTTACTAACATTTCTAAAGTTTGCTGTAATTAGTTATTTGGGGAAAATAATCTTTTTTTCAGAGTATCTTTAGAATTTCTCAATTTTTGCCTTGGAAATAATTATATATGGAAGCTGAAACAAAGAGTACATCACTTGTAAGAAGTGACTGTTAGAGTACCGTAATTGCTCTTACTTGAATGTGATTTTGCTGTGTAAAATATCTTTTAACATTTTATTTCTTTTATTGCCCTTTAAATAATCCTGTTGTGATTTAGAAATCCAAGTTCAAGTGTAGACCCAACCAGTAACTATTGTAAGAATTTAGACAAGTCATGTAAACTAGTCTATACCATAATTTCATCAGGTAATAGGGTTGAACTGTGTTATTCCTGAAGAATACTGTGACTTGAAACTTTATTTACAAAAACATTTTGCATCTAGATGGGTTGATTTGCTTGGAATTCTAATAAGTTCTTAAAATTAAAACAATTTACTAAAAAAGAAAAGAAAAGAAAAAAAACACAAAAATTTGCTAAAAACAAGCCTGGTTGAAAACCACTGTTCTAGATAGGGAATATACAGCAGTTGTCAGCTCAGAAATTTAACTTCAGTGATCAGTATGACCTTGATTGACAATCCTGTGTTATGTTTGAAGATCATAAAAGAAAGCAATGACTCATCTCTTGATGAGAATTTCATGGTTATTTGAAAATTGTTACCTTTAGCATCCATGACTTTTTCTAATAATGGTATTAGAAAATAATCTTTATGAAGTTTTTTTTTGAATTTTTGTTTTTAAGTAATCTTCAGTTCAGTTCAGTTCAGTCCAGTTGCTCAGTCGTGTCCGACTGTTTGTGACCCCATGAATTGTAGCATGCCAGGCCTCCCTGTCCATCACCATCTCCCGGAGTTCACTCAAACTCACGTCCATCAAGTCGGTGATGCCATCCAGCCATCTCATCCTCTGTCGTCCCCTTCTCCTCCTGCCCCCAATCCCTCCCAGCATCAGAGTCTTTTCCGATGAGTCAACTCTTCGAAAGAGGTGGCCAAAGTACTGCAGTTTCAGCCTTAGCATCATTCCTTCCAAAGAACACCCAGGGCTGATCTCCTTCAGAGTGGACTGGTTGGATCTCCTTACAGTCCAAGGGACTCTCAAGAGTCTTCTCCAACACCACAGTTCAAAAGCATCAATTCTTCGGCACTCAGCTTTCTTCACAGTCCAACTCTCACATCCATACATGACCACTGGAAAGGCTTACTGAAAAGTTACAAAAAAGGTACCTGTAAGACAATTTCCCCAAATGTTAATATCTTAGGTCACCATAGTCCAGTTAGCAAAACCAAGAAATTAACATTGGTACAATATTGTAAACTGTAGACTTTATTCCATCACCTGTCTTTCCACTAGTGTTCTTTTACTGTTGCAGGATCCTACATTGTATTTGCATTTGATTACCATGTCTGCTCACTGACTTTCTCAGTCTTCCCTTTTCTGTTATGACCTTAGTACTTTTGAGAAGGACTTCCTTGTCAGTTATATTGTAGACTGCCTTTAACTTGGGTTAACTGGTGTTTTCTCATTATTTCATTGAGATTATGCATCTTTGGCAAGAATACCACAAAATTGATATCCCCTCCTTGGTGCATCAAACCAGGAATACATAACGTTGGTACATCTTATTACTAGTAATGTTGACCTTCATCACTTAGTTAAGGTGGTGTCTACCAGCTTTCCCTACTAAAGTTACTATTTTCTTCTGTAATTAACACATATCTGTGGGGAGATAGTTTAAAATTTTGTGGATATCTTGTTTCTCCTTAAACTTTTCCCCTTGCTAATATTTGCATCTGTAAGTATTTTGATGTTAGGAACTTGGTTACAGTAATTCTGTATTACTACTCTCCATCATTTATGTTGGTTCATTTTAAGCACTGTTCTTCTAGCTGTCAATTAAAAAATTTTAAACCTCGAAAATCACGAAGTCATTGTTCTTGCCAATTGTGCATGAAGTATAGTTTTCTAATCTTAGTACACCCTTTGAAAAGCTGTGCTTGCTCTCATGTATCACTGATAGAGTATAAATTAGTGTGATTTCATTGGAAGTGATTTATCAACTCAAAAACCTTAAAAATGCTTATGCCTTTGAACTTAATAATTCTAATTGTAGGAATCTGTCCCATTAAATATCAAAAGTTAAAATAAAACATGGGAAACTTTACTAACAAATAGATTTAAATATAAATTTAAACAGATTATTAATTATTTTAACTCATTTACATATGAAAACATTAAAATATGTTCAGATATTAATAAATGCTCATAATATGCTACATGAAATATCAATATAGAGCTTTATACAGTAATATCTTAATTGTATTAAGAGGCATATAATTAAATAGCGTGGTTAAAAGAAACATTTACACTGTGCTGACTTTCTCTGGGTAGTGAAATTAAATGCAAGTTTTGTACTCTTCATGGTCTTGGTGTTTGCACATTTTCTACAATGAGATTTCTGTTTGTAAGGATTAAAGTGTGTAAGTATATAATCTTAAGGAATAATAAAACTGTTGATATTTTTCCCTATCCCTTATCTGCCATGTGAAGAATTGAGCTATGTATTTAGATGTGCTTTATTTATTAGCTAGCCCTCTTAAGTTCAGTAATGTCTCTTAATACTGCATGTGCATTTTTTAATAGAAACTTGTATCAAATAATTAAAAACTCTTTTACAGCTTGTATACTTTCGATATGCGAGCCCTGGACACTCCTGTAATGGTGCATATGGATCATGTATCTGCGGTGCTTGATGTGGATTACTCTCCCACTGGGAGAGAGTTTGTGTCAGCTAGTTTTGATAAATCTATTCGAATCTTTCCTGTGGACAAAAGTAGAAGCAGGTATGTTACTACCAGTGAACATTTGTTTCTGTTTGACTTTTTTTCCCTGCCTAGATCATCATGTATCTTTTTCTAAAGGTTATTTGGTGGACAGAGAAGCCAGTGGACTCCAGTACATGGGGTAGCAAAGAGTCTGACATGACTGAGTGACTTAACACACGCTGGTTTTGTGTATATGATGGGACTCACACTCAGGTGTTGTGATGTGGGCTGCCACCTTCTGCATCTGTGAGCAAAAACATCGGCCTACAGGGCAGATTCTTCATTGAACAGGATAGTCAGTTCAGTTCAGTCGCTCAGTCGTGTCCAACTCTTAGCGACCCCATGAATTGCAGCATGCCAGGCCTCCCTGTCCATCACCAACTCCCGGAGTTTACTCAAACTCATGTCCATTGAGTCAGTGATGCCATCCAGCCATCTCATCCTCTCGTCCCCTTCTCCTCCTGCCTTCAGTCCCTCCCAGCATCAGAGTCTTTTTAGCTTTATATAATTTATTGATGTGAAATCTTTGCCTTAGGGCAAAACCTTTTTGAGTGTTTTATACTAATTTTTTAAAATAAAGGCTTTTTTTTTTTAGGGGAATTTTAGGTTTACAACAAAATTGAGAGGAAAGTAGAGTTCCCATATATTCCCAGCTCCTACGCATGCAGAGCCTGTTCATTATCAGCATTCCATATAGGGTGGTACTTTTGTTACCTCACCAAAATGTAGGATGAACCTACACTGACCCATCGTAATCACCCCAAATCCATAGTTTACCTTAGAATTCACTCTTCGGATCACACATTCTATGGGTTTGGATAAATGTATAATGACATATATCCATCATGATAATATGCAGAGTATTTTCACTGCCATGAGATAGAGTAAACTTGAAAAAAGATTTTAATTTGATAAGGAAGAACTTAAAGTTTCCCCTAATACAGTTTAAGAGCAGTTAATAATACCTTATATTTGTTGTTTTGTGCTTATTTAAATTCAACTCTCATACACTAAGGCAAAAATGAAAAAGAGAAAAATTACGGTTTAAATGGTCAGGACAGGTATCCCTCCATCCTCATCTAGTAGACACATGCTCTGGAATGACCAGGAGACGGGAGATCGAAATACTCAGCTGTCCTGTGCTGTGTGTGTGTGTCATTGTTTGTGTACAGTGAATGTAACTAGTGTTTAAGGTGTTTTGTGTCATACAGCTTGGCCCTCTGCTACACACATTACTGAGTGTAGTGTATATACTTGTACCACCGTGTTATATTATTTCACGTGTTATTGTATTGAGGTAGTTTATAGTAAACTGGCATTTAAAGGTTTTCAGGAATACTTTTTGACTGCATTTGAGTTTTTGCCAACTTTAAAAATTAACTCTTGTAAGATACAGCCCCTTATATTAGTATGCTGTGATTTACAGAGCATTTTATGCATATTCAAGGCAAATCCAAGTAAACTAGAAGATATCTTCCCATAAAAATGATGAAGGATTATGGTGGTGTCACTCACTCTTGAAGATACAACCACCTCCATTTTGATTCAGTAAAAGTAGGAACATTAGAATTTAAAAAGAACATATATTCTCTCTAAAATACTATACATATATACACATATGTCATGTCATGGTATGTGACATATACATGTCGTATATACACATACGTCATGTCCATCTATTTTGCGACCCCATGGACTGTAGCCCGCCAGGCTTTTCTGTCCGTGGAATTTCCCAGGCAAGAATACTGGAGTGGGTTGCCATTTCCTTCTCCAGGGGATCTTCCCAACCCAGGAATCAAACCCACATCTCCTGCGTCTCTTGCATTACAGGTGAACTCTTTACTGCTGAGCCACTAGGGAAGCAAGTTTGGGAGAGCAACCACCCAACATACGCAAGACATGTGATATACATTTATATGTATACTTGCTTGGATGACCTTGTCTTGATTCAGTGTTGGAGAAAATGCACATGGTGAAAGATAACAGAATGATTGGAAGCCATAGAAAAGGAAAGGAGAAAACTAAGCAGAATCAGGGAAAAGAAAGACCAGAGAATCTGTATGCTGAGGCTGGAAGGTGATGATCTGTGCTAGAGAACGGTAGCGTGGAGCTGGTGAAACAGTTTCCCCAGCTTGATAAAGTCTTTATGGGACCCTTCCTTCACTTAAAGCTAGAGAAAGAGCATTCAGTTTGGTGTTGTAACTATAACAGGGTGGATAAATTTCACCATTTAAGTGCAGTGATGAGAATTTTGATCATTACTCTTAATGATAACTAACCTAGTGTGTACAGTGTTGAAGGGGTCTGATCTTCCTGAGCAAGTGATGCTTGTTTTCACAGGCACATCCTCCTGACTCAGGACTCTTGCAGGTGCCTAGCCTGTATCTGCATCACCCTGAAAGTGACAGCCTCCTTAGAGTTTACACTGTAGGCACCTCATTTGCCTCACCCTTGTCCCAGCCTTGTGTTCACAACCAAAAGATCTTGCCCACAGAGCCTCTTCAGGGTCACACAGCTCCATACGTTTTTTGGTAATAGCCAATCTGCTTGTCTAACTCTTTGGTGTTTTTTCGTGTGATAGTTGTATCTTTCTCTTCTCTGACTTGAGGAAGCCATATTAATTCCTAAACTTTTTCATATCATCATGAATTGCTAGCAGATAGATAACTGTCGTCATCATCATCATGTGTATGATTAAAAAGGTATTTGAATCAAAAGTATACTGAGTGGGTGTTCTGGTGACTTTGATCCTGGACTCTGGGGTTGGTTCCTATGTGACTGTTGAAACTAACTTGATACTCTTGTCATGAATGGTAATTCATGATACTCTTGTTGGTAATGGTAATTGTTCAGTTAGGCCCAAGGCAAGGCTGATAGTTTCTATTCTTTTCACTTCTCTGGAAAAAAATCAAGAGATTGTGGCCCTCCATCATTTTTGACACCAGGACCTCCAGAGGTATTAAGTAGGACAGTTCTAACATGATGCATAAGCAGACATAAGGATCAAAGGAGGAGTGCAGGAAATGGGAAGTTTAGGCACCCGTGATGCCAAGAGCCCCATCGCTGAGTTCAAACTGATTATTCTAAAACCAGCATGGGCAATTAAATGCAAGTCTAGTTAAAAGCTCAGATTATTCCAAAATTGTATGAAGTGAGTTCTTATATCCCATTTCTAGGAATTGTCTCCTGATGTTTTTTGAAGATTTTGTAATCACAATTTAATACGTGTTACTTCCTGTTGGGTTTAGTTATAAACCATATAAACAATACTCTCTCTGACCATTACTGTCATCTGCTGGAAAGCTGCTTCTGGTTTGTTTCCATGGTCTGCTCTAGTTTCCTATCATTACAAAAACATCAAATAATACAGGCAGTGCTTTGAATGATCTGTATTTTTAAAAATATTTTCCTTTCAAAGAACTTAAAGTCACTGAAATATATTTTTAAAGTAAATTTTCACCACAGCCAAAAAATAAAAATAAATCTTTTTTAAAAAATAAATTTTGAGTAGGTTTTCAAAAACTACAGTTAAATCAATATTCGAAGGTAACTTCTATGGATTTTATTCAGTATTTACTTAGCAAACAAGTAAATTCAGTTGCATTCACATGGAACAGTTCTTTTAGCTTGACTATGTATGTAAAGAATTTAAGTTTTTAAATTATTTATCTCCACAAATAGCATAATTTATAATGAACTTTATGTATCTGTTCTATGTACAAGCATAAACATATCTAGATATTAAACTCTGTAGTTTACCATTAAGGAGGATTCTCAGTTGGCCAAGTAACTGTCCACTGGATTTGTCTGGTCTAATATCAGTACATGAACTGATGTAATATATGCAGGTTATTTTTAGTGGTTACCAAAGCCTAATTGAATTTCCTGATATTTAAATTCAGTATATTGCTATGGGGAAATGGGGATCTTAAATAGGTAGAGGTTGTAAGAATTGAGTCTTGTAGAAGCAGAGCATTGAGAGAAGAAAAAGCAGTCTGTCTGATCCACTTTTTCTTTCAATAGTATGTTCGTTCTAACCATCCTCTCTTTTAGAATTGTGTCATATGGTTTATCTACATATTCATTCAAGAGCTCAAAATGTATCCGTTAGAAATAGCATAATAGACCACTTTTCTGAGTGTACTTCAGAAATGTCTTTACACAAAATCTATTGATTTCATCATCCTACGTGAGTTTTCTTTTACTGTGCAGAACTGGCTGAGTGTGTTTCCTTTGTAGTCTGCATTCTGAATCACTTAATCCAGATAAGGAAGTTTTACTTTTCCAGGAGTCTCATGTTTTAATTTTTTCTGACCTTGTCTTTTACTTGCTTTTTAATGCTTTGCTTAACACTTCCTAATATAGTATCTTCTGTGAATTCACTTAGCATGTTTCACACCTTTCCAGATAGGTATGATATTTGACATCTCCATTTACTAAATGATCCTTACCTCAGCTCATCACTTCTGTAGCCCTCTGTTTCTTGTCACATATGTAAGTCATCCACTCTCACTTTAATTAATTACACTTTTTCAACAATTTGACCAAAACAGAAATCAGACATTAGGATCAGCATATCAGGATATGTTCTTTGAATGCCGTTGAATATTTTTTTCCCAGTGAAATGAAACCCAAAGAAGTGTGGTGGTTGATCTTATAGTTATTCCAGCTTCAGTGTATTTTATTTGTGTTATATGCCCACAGTTATTTTGTGATCTTTTCTGGATATCTAGTTTTGCTTGGTTTGTTTATACTTACTTTTCTTACTGGATTATAACTTCTCTGGGGGCAGGACTTTTTAATATGTTCCACAGCTCTTAGCATAGAATCTTAGCAGTATGGTTTAATAAAAATACATTTGCTGCTAAGTCACTTCAGTTGTGTCTGACTCTGTGCGACCCCATAGACGGCAGCCCACCAGGCTCCCCCGTCCCTGGGATTCTCCAGGCAAGAACACTGGAGTGGGTTGCCATTTCCTTCTCCAAAAAAATACATTTAAGTTTTATACTCTTTCAGGACTCAAAAAATGTTACCCTGATACTTGATAGGTAGTTGGTTAAAGAAAATCTGTACCAGATTCCTAAATGTTTTAACTTAGTTCCTCTTCTGTAGGGAAGTCTATCACACAAAGAGAATGCAGCATGTTATCTGTGTAAAATGGACTGCTGACAGCAAGTACATTATGTGTGGATCTGATGAAATGAACATTCGTCTATGGAAAGCTAATGCTTCTGAAAAGTTGGGTGTGGTAAGAGATCCTATTTTCTTTCATTATCACGCAACTTGTTTATAAGTGTTATTGAATATCATTATATTATAAAGAGAATTTATTTCAAGTGCTTTAGTTGTGATGAAAGGAAACAGACAAGGGTGTATCGAGGTTTACGTTTTTCATGTCAAAGGCACCTTCAGAGTTCTTTGTTTTTGTTTTTGCTGTTGGCCACACTGCATGACTTGTGGGCTCTTAGTTCCCCGACCAGGGGTTGAACCTGGACCCCCTAGCAGTGCAAATGCTACATCCTAACACTGGACCACCAGAGAACTCCCCCAGAGGGCTTTGTTAATTCAAATGTTTGATCGCATTTGAGCCTTCTTGTTTCTTTGTATTTTCCTTGAGGTAGGGAGAGAAGATGTAGGGACTAGAGGCTTAGAACTTTTAATACGTATTCTGTCAAAGGAATAGTAATCAGGCAAATCAAAGGCTCCAAGCCTCTGGGGGGTATTAATATTTTAATATCAAAGACACAGTGAAACACTTAAAAAAATTAACAGCTTCAGACTTAAGAAAGATTTGATGAAAATATAACAAATATTACTGTTGACTAGCAACCTCTGGGTTGTGAGTTAAGGTTGATTTCTGTTCTTAATGTTTTTCTAAATGTCTCATGTTTTCTGTAAGAAATATACAGGGTGTTTATATCTGAAGCAAATAGTAAGTTTAATAAGGAAAGGTTGAGTGTGGTTTATTTTCTACTTAGCCCTGGAAGGAAAAGCAAGATACGAAAATAAGTAATTAAAGATAAATTTATTTTAGGTTTAATGATTATTAAAGTACTACACTATGCCTAGGTTTATCTTCATCATTAAATATTCCTCTAAATCATACCATCCTTAACAACTGTTAGACAAAGGCTGGTTATTATGTCATCACTTTTGTTTCTGTTTCAATAATTTTTACAGAAAAAATTTTTGAGTGATTCATCAAGTGCTTTTTCTGTGTTACGTGGACCAACTCAGAGGGCCACAGAACCTGACTCCCTAGGCGCTGCTCGTTTGCACTTGGTGGCACCCAGCCGTCAATACGTTGTAGGCGCCCTGACTAAAAGGACATAGCAGAGCTGGTATCAGTAACATAGCCTTATAATGGGTACAGTTTAATGTAACTGTACAGTTACATTAGTAATTTTGGTTGCATGTCATAAATGTTGATAGTTTTTTGGGGAAACGTTTCTTCCTAACTCTGTTGTACTGAAGCAAAAAGAACACATCATTCGCGAAAACATCAAAATGTATTTTTTTTTCAGCTTACATCACGAGAAAGAGCAGCCACAGATTATAACCAGAAGTTAAAGGAGAAATTTCAACATCATCCTCATATAAAACGTATCTCTCGTCACCGACATCTACCAAAATCTATCTACAGCCAGATTCAGGAACAGCGCATCATGAAAGAAGCTCGTCGACGAAAGTATGTTTTGGAGCATTTGTGTCTCTCTCAGTACTGTTTTCTAGCTGTCCCCTCACATCCCACCAAAACCAAACAAAAAATGTGCCCGTCAAAGGAATAGTTTATGTGCTGTTATACATCAGAGGTGGTTTTGAATACTCCTCTGGGCTTTTTCCTGATAAAAGGGGAAGCTATGATTATCTAACATGGTGAGAATTTTCATTACCTATCTTTGGGAATATGTTTAAAGGGCAAACAATGTCAAAAACATACATATCAAAATTAGAAAAGGCTCTACTCACACTAAAGAAACTATTGTAAATAGTGTAAAAAAATGATTTCCAACGTAGCTGGAATTGAGGTAATGTGTATTTTCTAGCTTAAAGACTGGCAAAAATATTTGTTAGATAAGAATTTATCAAAAAAAAAAAAAGAATTTCTCTAATATGCTTGCTTCATCATAGCATTTGGAATCTAGCATTTTGCCTCTGAAGAAAAAGTTTCCACCATCACCATCATTTCCCCTGTAGAATATTCTTCTCTGTGCAATCCTTGAATTCATGTAATGTATTATAGAAATTCTAAGAAAGAGTTGTTTTTTTTAGTTAGGCAATGCAAATTGTTATTTTGTTATGTTGGATAGATGTTGGAGTTGAGTCAGTTTTAAACATTTTAATAACTTGCAGCAGGTACTGTTGCCCGGAAAATCCCATGGACGGAGGAGCCTGGTAGGCTGCAGTCCATGGGGTCGCTAAGAGTCAGACACGACTGAGCGACTTCACTTTCACTTTCCATTTTCATGCATTGGAGAAGGAAATGGCAACCCACTCCAGTGTTTTTGCCTGGAGAATCCCAGGGACGGGGGAGCCTGGTGGGCTGCAGTCCATGGGGTCGCACAGAGTCAGACACAACTGAAGCGACTTAGCAGCAGCAGCAGGTTTTTAAACTTAGTAAAGGACACTGATGTAGGAAGAGAAGAAGCCAGTAAGTTAACAAAAGTTGATTTCTAAGTGAAATTGCTCAGTCATGTCTGACTGTTTGCGACCCCATGGACCATACAGTCCATGGAATTCTCCAGGCCAGAATTTTGGAGTGGGTAGCCATTCTGTTCTTCAGAGCTACTTCTTACCTACTCTGGTGAAAACTTTTTTTCAGTGGGTAGTTTTGTGGTGAAAGAAAATGCCATGTAATTTTTCTGAGAAAGTTTTCTTTGGTTAAAGTGACTTGTCATAAACTTAAAATTTGTGTATTTTGTTTAATTTCTAGGGAACTGAATCGTATCAAACATAGCAAGCCTGGATCTGTGCAGATGGTGTCAGAGAAGAAAAAGCACGTAGTGGCGGTTGTGAAATAACGTTTGCTGTTCTTCCCGAGGCTAACGTGTGATTGTTTGTTACATGTCGATTTGTGAATTGTATAGATAAAAGTGCTGCCCCTCTTATAACAGCCAACGTTTGGTGTTCTTACCAAGGCTAACGTGTGATTGATTGTTACATGTTGATTTGTGAACTCTATAAAGAAAAGTGCTGCCCCTCTTATAACAGCCAATGTTTTAGTTATATGTGTAAAGCTTAATTGTTGCACATTTTTGCTGTCTTGAAAACTTATCTTTAAAGGTGACCTGGTTGATAAGACTATCCAACATGTTATCCTTGATCTTCTTTCTTCATTGAAGAATATAGAATTTACAAACTTATTTTTTGCTGTTAGAAATTACAGATGTACTTTCACTTTGACCTGTTATTTTAGACACTCTACATTTGAATTTACATCTAAGACCAAACATCTCTTGTGTTACCTTTAATGTTACTTTGGATAATTATTGCAGTGATTCTTCCTAGGATTCCATATGACACATAGAAGAATTTTGTCTGAACTTGTCTCAGTTGAACTTATTTTCTGTGTTTTATTTACATTGGGCTTTTTGAGACTGTATAGATGATTAGCCTACATTTATATAACTTTTATAAATAATTAACTTACAAACAAGATTATAAAATATCCTTTTTCTCAGCATTATAACTTTGTTCCATTTCTGCTAAATCATCTATTTTTAATCTCAGTAATCATAAATAGCTCTGTGTGACATAGATTGGGTTTTTTTTTAAAACCCATCATCAGCTTAGTATTATAAATACATACAAAACTAATTTTTAGTAAATTATGTTTAAAAGAAATTAAAAATCCAAAGGAAAAAATATGTTAAGAATACTTGTAGTAAAAATATTTAAAATACAGAAGTGATGATAAATATCAAAATCTGGAAAGTGAGAGCAGGATTCAATCAGGGTGGGATACACGGGAGATTTTAACTCTTGATAAGGTTTCTTTCTTCAGCTGTGTGTACTTTCTATTATTTTTTATGCTTTCTTCGTGTTTATATTTCATCATGTTTTTCTCAAAGCTGATAAAGACATCAACCATCTATCTTTTAATCCTTTGGAAGTATTGTAGGACTCAAAGTGCTTGATTTATAAGGTGAACCAAGTTCTCTTGTACATCTTCCACTGCTGTTTGGGTGTGGTTTCAAAGAAAATATACTGATCCATAAACATGAGCTTCTGTGTCAGTTTGAATCCATCAAGAAGCAGGTGCCTATGGAAGACATGTGAGAGATTTCCTGGAGGGGACTGTCTTTGAAGGATAAAGAGGAGAAGCGGGAAGAGGCAGGTAGAGACTTCCATCTGTACTGTAGGCTTGACCTCTGGGGCAGGAGAGCAGGAAGGCAGGAGGACCCTTCCCTGACGTGGAGCCTCAGACTACAAAGGTTGGACCAGGTTGTTGGGGTGTTCTTGAGCGCAAATTGCTTGTCAGACGAGTCCCACATTGTGTGAGACTGGTTCAGTGCTGCTGCCCTCTCTGGGCCCAGCCAGTGGCAGGGAGCAGCCCCAGGGGAGCCTGGCCATGCAGCAAATGCAGTGGTGAGTCCAGAGGGGTGGCAGCGAGGACTCCTCAGCTGGGACTCAGTTAGCTGTGCTTCCTGCAACCAGTTCTCTCAAAGGAATTGCAAACAACATTTCTGTAGCTGTACCTCTTGCACCACACAGACCCACTTCTTGCAGGATTGGGGAGCAACTCCATGACTTCCATGTACGTAATGAGGAATTGAAGAGGATCATCAATGTTCCCTGTCACTGAAGGGCAATGACTGGTATTCACCTTGTCTTCCATCATCCATTTTAAATACTTCTCATCCACAGGTATTACTTTAGCAGATTTTGGTGACTTACCTAATCTTGTGACCCAAACCTTCATTCCCGAGGGGTCTAACCTTTGTTGATCGTACCCTTATCAGGCTGGGGTTGTTACACATATCTGTTTACAGTTGCAGTGGAGCAAGGGAATACCAGTAGGCACAAAATGGGTCACCTGTGTTCTGCACAAGTTCTCCCATTCCCCACCCCCACCACCTCCTGCTGATAAAGCCAGTGACCTCTGCCAGGAGGATGACTGCTTTTCTAGCTTGTTGGTCCCTGGACATAAGTACAAAGTACTTTGGTGACAATGGCATGTAATTCAGTAGGACTTTTGCTGTGTACCCTACTAAGAGTGTGCCCCCTTTTGGTGACCAGTACTTCTGACCCTGAAGAGCCCAGTTTCAGGAATGGTAACCAGATCCTCCAGTGAGTCACTGGAAGTGATGGTAATTGGAGCCATCACATGTATCCTCTCATCTTGTGAGTTAATGCATATACTGCATTCTGAAGGATGGCACCCTGTCCTTTGCGCATGTTGCCTCTGAGCTGGTGCTGTGTCTTTAGCAGGCCACTCCAGTGATCTGTGAGATGGCATATTTCTGGATTGCCTTTATGTGATACGATCAATGGGTACTGTGGTTGGGCCCACTCTCACTTCTTTACTGAAATAGATCCCCTGATAAAAACTATTGGGGGGTGGCGGACTTCTCTGGTGGTCCAGTGGTTAAGAATCCATCTCTCAATGCAGAGGATATGGGTGCAATCCCTGGTCCAGGAAGGTCCCACATGCCACGAGGCAACTAAGCCTGTGTGCCACAACTACTGAGCCTGTGTTCTGGATCCCACAAGCTGCAATTCCTGAAGCCTGCACACCTAGAGAGCCTGTGCACCACAAGAGAAGCCCCCGCAGTAAGAATCCCACACACCGCAGCTAGAGAGTAGCCCTCACTCAGCAACTAGAGAAAAGCCCTTGTGCAGCAATAAAGACCCAGCACAGCCAAAAATAAATATATAAAAAATTAAGAAAAATTGTATTGGGGTGGGATTGATGCCTGAGAATTAGGCATTTCATTAATATCCAAATAGAGGTGCTGGCTGAGACATGTAGCCCTGGTATCTGGGGATATCAAAACAGATGTCCCTGTGAAGTTGAGTTGCTAGCCCTTCTAGAATCAAAAGGATCCAGTGTAGTAAAGTTGACGCCAAGTGGCCTGTTGTTCTAAAGGAATAGTGCCATACTGGGGGCGTCGCATCTCTGTTGCTGACAGATTGGATAGAAACACAGTAGCTAGATCAGCTTTGGTAAGGGGGAGTTTATCTGTTGGGCTCATTCAGAGCCTCTGTCTTTGCCACAGGCCATTCCATCCACATGCCCATCGTGCCTCTTCTAGGCTGGCCATTGTCAAGTGATGGAATCATTTTATCTACTTGGTGGTTTTTGTGCCGCCTCTATGGTGGATGCTTTCTTGTGGACATTAACAGGTTATACAAACATATTTATTCTTTATGCCCACATCCTCATCCATCCACATACTTGTACCTCAAACCATGTCTCTGATATTCAAGCTGTTACTCTTCTACACCCTCACCAAATGGCCAGCCATAGACCACTGCCCAGGAATCTCCCCTAAGTCCACTTCTACATAAAACTACAACCAAGTGCTTGTTCCTAGATCTGCCCATTGGGAAGATTTTTCCCTCACTACTCTCTTTCAAGGCCCACCCCTTTATATGTCTCTAACACAGCTACCTTCACCAACAAAGATCCATACAGTCAAAGCTCTGGTTTTTTTCAGTAGTTGTGTACACATGTGAAAGATAGACCATAATGAAGGCCAAGCACTGAAGAATTGATGCTTTCAAGCTGTGGTGCTGGAGAAGATTCTTGAGAATCCCTTGGACTGCAAGGAGATCAAACCAGTCAATCCTAAAGGAAATCAACCCTGAATATTCATTGGAAGGACTGACGCTGAAGCTCTAATACTTGGGCCACCTGATGTGAAGGGGTGACCCATTAGAAAAGACCGTGATGCTGGGAAAGATTGAGGGCAGGAGGAGAAGGGGTGACAGAGGACAAAATGGTTGGATGTCATCACCAACTCAACAGAATGGGTTTGAGTGGACTCTGGGAGAGGGTGAAGGACAGGGAAGCCTGGCATGGTGCAGTCCATGGGGTTGCAAAGAGTCAGAAGTTTTTACTTGTTTTTCCTTACTGTCTTAGCTCTTACCTATAGGACAAGATTCAATATGGTGCTTACTCCAGCTATATCATTCCCATTTATGAATTTGAGAACTGAGGAAATGACAACTGGGTAAGTCCATGGACTTAAAACTTACCCAGTCTTATAACGTATACCCAGACTTATAACTTACCCAGATTTTAGATAGATCTCTATTTATTAAGTGGCCCTCACGAGCTGCCATGCTAACAGGACAATGATGACTCTAGGTCTTCAGGAATCAAACTCTGGATCCCATAGTCCTTTCAATATCTCGGTATTCCCCCTTTCTCACAGTTCCCTGAATAAATGGTCAGAGGTCCTTTGGAGGAACCATTGCTGCATACACTTGCAGTGGTTTTGCAAGGGTCTTTCCTCTGAGGGACTCAGCCACCTCTCCAGTCTCTGATTCCAGATACGAAAATTAGCTCAGGTCTGGCAACAGCAAGAGATTGCATTTCTTATTGTGACTCCTCCTGGGCCCCTACTCCACCCTACTCCTCCAGTCTTGCCCTTTTCTGGTTGTGGATGTCAAGGAGTACCCTCATTGGATGCTCATCTGTTTTGCCTAAAGGACATCATGCTTTGTTTTCACAATTCCCTGCAGATTAAGACTCTTTGCCTGTCCCTCAGCCTTGCTGATCAGTGTAGTCACCTGGCTTCTAATGGTGAAGCACCACCCCCTGACCTCTATTATTGGTAAATATTTGAGGGCAAGGGTTTGGATACCACAGATTTTTAAAATTGTATTTCTTCACTTATGTTTGGCTGCACTGGGTCCTCATTGCTCCTCGTGGACTTCCTCTAGTTGCGGCTGGTAGGGACTACTTTCTAGTTGCAGTGTTTGGGCTTCTCACTGCGGTGGCTGCTCTTGTTGCGGAGCACAGGCTCAGTAGCTGCGGCTCACGGGCTCTAGAGCGCAAGGTCAGTAGCTGTGGCTCACAGGCTCAGTTTCCCCCACGGCAAGTGAAATCTTCCTGGACTAGGGGCTGAACCTGTGTCCCCTGCATTGGCAGGCAGGTTCTTAACCACTGGACCACCAAGGAAGTTTCAACACCAAAGATTTTAATGAGCCCAGTTCTGGCCTGAAGAGGAGCATTTTGGTGATTTAGTACTCCTCTCACCAGCACATTCCTGTTGACCTTGGTGAATGGTGTGTCTTCTAGGCTTTCCCATGGTACATCAGGTCATCTTTTAGCCTAACATATCCATCCAGCATGCCAAGTTCCTTCAGCTCTTTGTTTCTTCCTTTATAGGCTACCAAAACAACACAAGTGTTTCCACTTTGCTCAACATCGGTGATCACTTTCTCTAGGCTTCTAAGAGTCAAACCTGTTGGCTCCATCTCTTGCATCCTTGCCAGGCTGCTAAATCCCATGACAAAAGAAAGTGCCCTCAGTTAAATGCATTATTATTTATTTTTATAAATGCATATTTATTATTATAAATGCATTATTCCTTTTTCAGTGTTACGTTCCTGTCCCCTTAATCAAGTATCCTCAGAATCCAATCCCAGCAGCACTTGCCTTGCTCCTGCCAGTGTACACTAGCTAATTCTCACAGCTCCTTTGTCATGGAATCCCCAGAAAAGAAATGCTGGAATGTAACTCTAGTTATTGGGCTGGCAGCATGCAGTGTAGATGGATAGATCTCCATACCTGCTGCGTGGCAGGGGAGAAGCTTGTGCAGTATCTTCCCATATGGGGAAGTGCTAGCTCCTGCTAGAGTGGACCACCACTCCAGCCTCTAGGGATTCAAGGAGGTTCAGTTCAGTTGCTCAGTCATGTCCGACTCTTTGCAACCCCATTCACTGCAGCATGCCGGGCTTCCCTATCCTTCACCAACTCCCGGAGCTTGCTCAAACTCATGTCCATTGAGTCAGTGATGCCATCCAACCATCTCATCCTCTGTTGTCCCCTTCTCCTGCCTTCAATCTTTCCCAGTATCAGGGTCTTTTACAATAAGTGAGTTCTTTGCATCAGGTGGCCAAAGTATTGGAGTTTCAGCTTCAGCATCAGTTCTTCCAATGAATATTCAGAGTTGGTTTCCTTTAGGAAATTAGGATTGACTGGTTTGATCTCCTTGCAGTCCAAAGGACTCTCAAGAGTCTTCTCCAACACCACAGTTCAAAAGGATCAGGGAGGTTTGCAGTGCCCAAATCCTTGGGACATCATTAGAGCACCCCATATTTCAAGGTCCTGTTGTTTTTTTTTCCCTACCTGAGTCTTGTCCTCAGCATAACAGACCTACATTGGTGGAGCATTTAAATGTCCCAGGGGCTCTACAACTCTCATTATCAAATCCTTTGTCTGCTTATTTGCTTTGTCTACACTTTCACTGCAGAAGCTGAGGGCCTCTTTGGAAGCTAGCAAAGACTCGGGTCTCTGGCTCTCATATTTACATATAATCGTCAATGGTCCTCATTATTGCCCTGCAGGGCACCAATACAATTTAATAGCTGGTGAGTCTGCTATTCTTACAGACTTTATGCCCCTCATATCTTTCAGATGGCTTGACTCATCACACTTGCAATGGTAGTTTCTTCTATCAGGATATTTTTCTAGGTCATCACCACTGAAATCTTCAACAATTGGGCCACTCAGGATAGTTTTTATCAGCCAGGCAGTGAGCCTACTTCCAAACTCCATCTTATTGCCTATGTATTTTCTTGAATGGCTCCCAGTATCACCTGGTTCTGTTCAAGTTCTCTGAGAAACAGGTGCCAGTCAAGGTTAAACAAGCAAGAGATCTATGGGAGGGAACTGTGTGTGAAGGCGAAGGAGCAGTAGGCAGTGAGAGCCTTCTACCTGCATGGAAGACTTGACACATGGGACAGGAAACAGAAAGAAGGTCTGGGTAGGAAGCGCCTCGGACTGCAAGGCAGCTTTAGGAAGGCTTTAGCCAAGCCAAAGGAGAGTCCTTTAGCCAAAGTTGTCTTCAGAGAAGCCCTGAGTCGGAGAGGACAGGCTAAGACCCCTGCTATACTCAGTCACTGAAACAGCTCAGGAAAGTATAGCTTGACAGAAGCCTGGTGGTGGATCCAGGGGGTTGCAGTTGGGGTTCTTAGAAAACGATGCTCCCCACTGCCAATCCTCTTGAAGGAAATCCGAGTGGTACATTTCCATGGCTGCCACAGCCACCCACTTTCATTTTCGTTGTCATGATTTACTATCGACTTGTATTGCTATATAGGAGATATCAGATCATTGCTAAGTGCATATTTAATATTTTTACTTATCCTGAAATTAAGTAAAAGTGCAATTCATTTGCAAAATGCTATTTAAATATTGTTCTTAAGTGGTATTCACTTAAGTGATATTAATTTAATATTGACCTTAAGTGATATTAACTGTTATGGGATTGGAAATGAGTGTAGAGAAAGGAGCCAAGCTCAACACTTAGCACTTGGCACATAGTGGGTGCTCAGTAAGTGCTGTGGACATGACAGAAACCCAGACTTGTGTTCCTGGTAGAATATTTGCTGATTATTTTAGTTATATATTTTCATGACTTAACTCTTTTTCCTTAATGCCTTTGTCCTCCATAAGCCTGGGAATGCAGAATGTCCCTATTTAAGAAGAATGCTGCCCTAAAATATATTTTGTCCTAAAATGTTAAAAAGTATTGTTCACAAGCATGAATAAAAAATATATGGCTCAATTTTTTGATGGTTTTAATATCAAAAAATATATTTGATAAAACAAAAAGTTAATTAAATTCAAGCCACCGAACTATGCGTTGTGGCAGTGTTAGTAACTCAGTTGTGTCTGATTCTTCTTGACCCCTTAAACTGTAGCCGCTTGGCTCCTCTGTCCATGGAATTCTCCAGGCAAGAATCCTGGAGTGGGAAGCCATTCTCCACAACTATGCATTATAACTGGTTAAATTCATTTTAACGAAAATATTCAAGCTATCTTTTCACCCATATCACACCTCAATTTGAATGAAATAATTGATTCAAATAATTGAAAATATATCCATGTACAAAAATGGAGTCAAATATTTAAAGTTAGCCCAAATAGATGTTTAAAAAGTACCTTTCTGATGTCATGTTCTGTGGAAGAGTAATCACTATAACTGAAACAGAACCCAGCCATGATTCCTACTGGAGAAGGAAATGGCAACCCACTCCAGTATTCTTACCTGGAAAATCCCATGGACAGAGGAGCCTGGCAAGTTACAGTCCATGACTTAGTGACTAAACCACCAACATCATGATTCTTAAGGGAAAGGGGATGAGAGTGTTTATATCAGGCCACATAGTTAAGAAACAAAGTCCTAGTTTTCCCTTCTGTTTGATTTCTTTTTAACCACAATATATTTTTTCTTAAATTTTGCAAAAAAAAAAAAAAAAAGGACCACAGATTTTTTTTTTCTTTTTGGATGTGCAAGGGTCTTCAATAGTGGAAAACTACTGGTGCAAGTTTCTGTCCTATCAACAAGCCATTTGACCACTTTGGAGTTTCCATATTTGCCATCATTCTCTCTCATTTTTACTTTGGGGGAGTGTAAAGAGGAAAAATGGAGCGTGAATGATCACAGAGCTTATTGTCAAGTATGATGATAGAGTTCTCAACTTAAAGTGAAAGAGAGATGTTGATAAAATGAACAGGAGAAGCATTTTTTTTTAAAGTAGTATACAGTTATTATAAATATTATACATATATTATACTTGGTACATATATTGCAAGTACCTAGGAAGGGAGAAAATTTATGAGTCTTCTTCCTCTGGCACTGAAACAAATTCAGTTCAGTTCAGTTCATTTCAGTCGCTCAGTCGTGTCCAACTCTTTGCAACCCCATGAATTGCAGCACACCAGGCCTCTCTGTCCATCACCAACTCCCGGAGTTCACCCAGACTCACGTCCATCGAGTCAGTGATGCCATCCAGCCATCTCATCCTCTGTCGTCCCCTTCTCCTCCTGCCCCCAATCCCTCCCAGCATCAGGGTCTTTTCCAATGAGTCAACTCTTCGCATGAGGTGGCCAAAGTATTGGAGTTTCAGCTTCAGCATCAGTCCTTCCAAAGAACACCCAGGACTGATCTCCTTTAGGATGGACTGGTTGGACCTCCTCCCAGTCCAAGGGACTCTCAAGAGTCTTTTCCAACAACACAGTTCAAAAGCATCAATTCTTTGGCACTCAGCTTTCTTCACAGTCCAACTCTCATGTCCATACATGACCACTGGAAAAACCATAGCCTTGACTAGATGGACCTTTGTTGGCAAACTAATATCTCTGCTTTTTAATATGCTGTCTAGGTTGGTCATAACTTTCCTTCTAAGGAGTAAGCGTCTTTTAATTTCATGGCTGCAGTCACCATCTGCAGTGATTTTGGAACCCAGAAAAATAAGGTCTGACAGTTTCCACCGTTTCCCCATCTATTTCCCATGAAGTGATGGGACCAGATACCATGATCTTCGTTTTCTGAATGTTGAGCTTTAAGCCAACTTTTTCAGTCTCCTCTTTCATTTTCATCAAGAGGCTCTGTAGTTCCTCTTCACTTTCTGCCATAAGGGTGGTGTCATCTGCATATCTAAGGTTATTGATATTTCTCCCGGCAATCTTGATTCCAGCTTGTGCTTCATCCAGCCCAGTGTTTCTCATGATGTACTCTGCATATAAGTTAAATAAGCAGGGTGACAATATAGCTTTTCCTATTTGGAACCAGTCTGTTGTTCCATGTCCAGTTTTAACTGTTGCTTCCTGACCTGCAAATAGGTTTCTCAAGAGGCAGGTCAGGTGGTCTGGTATTCCCATCTCTTTTAGAATTTTCCACAGTTTATTGTGATCCACACAGTCAAAGGCTTTGGCATAGTCAATAACAGAAACAGATGTTTTTCTGGAACTCTCTTGCTTTTTTGATGTTCCAGCGGATGTTGGCAATTTGATCTCTGGTTCCTCTGCCTTTTCTAAAACCAGCTTGAACATCTGGAAGTTCACGGTCCACGTATTGCTGAAGCCTGGCTTGGAGAATTTTGAGCATTACTTTACTAGCATGTGAGATGAGTGCAATTGTGCAGTAGTTTGAGCATTCTTTGGCATTGCCTTTCTTTGGGATTGGAATGAAAACGGACCTATTCCAGTCCTGTGGCCACTGCTGAGTTTTCCAGATTTGCTGGCATATTGAGTGCAGCACTTTCACAGCATCATCTTTCAGGATTTGAAGTAGCTCCACTGGAATTTAATCACCTCCACTAGCTTTGTTCGTAGTGATGCTTTCTAAGGCCCACTTGACTTCACATTCCAGGATGTCCGGCTCTAGGTCAGTGATCACACCATTGTGATTATCTGGGT
Organism: Bos mutus; assembly: GCF_027580195.1. Classification (NCBI taxonomy): domain Eukaryota; kingdom Metazoa; phylum Chordata; class Mammalia; order Artiodactyla; family Bovidae; genus Bos; species Bos mutus. The sequence continues at coordinate 21,013,076 of NC_091630.1, forward strand.
CATGAAGCTCTTTTTTGTACAGTTCTGTGTATTCTTGCCCACTCTTCTTAATATCTTCTGCTTCTCTTAGGTCCATACCATTTCTGTCCTTTATTGAGCCCATCTTTGCATGAAATGTTCCCATGGTATCTCTGATTTTCTTGAAGAGATCTCTAGTCTTCCCCATTCTGTTGTTTTCCTCTATTTCTTTGCACTGATTGCTGAGGAAGGCTTTCTTATCTCTCCTTGCTATTCTTTGGAACTCTGCATTCAGATGCTTATATCTTTCCTTTTCATTTCTCTTCTTTTCACAGCTATTTGTGAGGCCTCCCCAGACAGCCATTTTGTTTTTTTGCATTTCTTTTCCATGGGGATAGTCTTGATCCCTGTCTCCTGTACAATGTCACGAACCTCCGTCCATAGTTCATCAGGCACTCTATCAGATCTACAAAAATTACTTTTTTTCCTCAAAAATGTTATAGGAGAATCTGGATTCACAGCTCCCAATCAGCTGGGAGCAAGACTTTTTACATCTTGTCCTGTGCTTCTCAACTGGGAGCAGTTGTGTTCCCCTGGGGACATTTGAGAATGTCTAGAAACAATTTTGGGAGAAGGCAATGGCACCCCACTCCAGTACTCTTGCCTGAAAAATCCCATGGACAGAGGAGCCTGGTGGGCTGCAGTCCATGGGGTCGCTAAGAGTCGGACACAACTGAGCGACTTCACTTTCAATTTTCACTTTCATGCATTGGAGAAGGAGATGGCAACCCACTCCAGTGTTCTTGCCTGGAGAATCCCAGGGACGAGGGAGCCTGCTGGGCTGCCGTCTATGGGGTCACACAGAGTTGGAGACTACTGAAGCAACTTAGCAGCAGCAGCAGCAGCAGAAACACTTTTTACTGTTACAACCAACTGGGTAGGGGTAGAAGGTTGTAATAGTAGCAGGTGCCTGGGGCAGAGGGAAGCAGTCTCCCTCAACCATTGGTCTGTGTCACAGTGGGCCTCTCCCCCAAGTAAGTGACCGTTAGGAGCAACTGTCAACCAGCAACGGTTAGTGGTCCTGTTCAGCCATTGGTTGGAACGGCAGTGGGCCCCTCCTCCTCCCCTTCATCTGTATAAAAGTAACTGAGAAATTCAGACTTGAGCAAAGACAGTTTTTTGAAATACTAGAGTGTCATCTTCTCCATCTGCTAATTTTCCGATTAAAGTTGTTATTCCTTACTCCAACAACTCATCTCCCACTTTACTGGCCTGTCATGTGGCGAGCAGAGGGAGCTTGGGCTTGGTAACATTGTCACTGGCGTCTGGTGAGTAGAAGCCTGAGAGAGAATTGCTAATATCCTACAATGCGTAAAGCAGCATCACCATGAGGAAGAATTATCTTGTCCAAAATGTCAATGGTGCCACTGTCAAGAGACTGCTTCATATTTAACCAAGCTGCTACAGAAATTCCAATGGAGATCCTTACTTTATATAATTTTATTTATTTACCTATGGCTGTACTGGGTCTTCATTGCTGCGTAGGCTTTTCTCTAGTTGTGGTGAACTGGGGCTGCTCTCCAGCCCCTGGTGGTGGTGCTTGGGCTTCTCATTGCCGTGGCTTCTCTTGTTGCGGGGCACAGCCTCTAGGTGTGCAGCACAGCCTCTAGGTGTGAAGGCTTCAGTAGTTGTGGTTCCCTGGCTCTAGAGAATGAGCTCAGTAGTTGTGGCACAGGCTTAGTTGCTCTGAGACATGTGGGATCTTCTAGAATCAGGAACTGAACCTGTGTCTCCTGCATTGGCAGGCAGATTCTTCACCAGGAAAGCCCAGATTCTTCTTTTTTTTAATCAGAATTCAAAACTGCAAATGTTTAACAGTTTATAATTCATTAAGAAAAAAAAAAGACTCCAGGCAGGAAAGAGCCTAACATGAAAGCACATCCTCCCCTTACTGCCTCCCCGGAGTAACCAGTTTCCATCACTGAGGCCAACTTTCAAGTGATTTACAAAACTGAGTAGAACGGTAGCTTGCTTAACTCTTTTTCCTTCTTGATTGGGTCTTTCTCTTTGTCGGTTTTTGTCCTGCTTGAGTTTGGGCTGGTCTAAAATCTGGTTGCATCTGAGCCCAGTGAACATCAGAGTATATACCACCTAAAGAATGCAACACCCATAGTGTGTGCTGTTTGTCTGGCACCTTGTCAGGGCACGAGGTACTGTTGACTTGAAGGCAAGCACCACCTGCTGAGTCACTGGCACGACCTCCTGATACAACCCGTGGTTTCCATAGTGACATCTCAGGGAATAGCTCTTAAGAGAACCTGACTGGTTAGAGACATGAGCGATTTCCTTTAATTTGAGCTTTTTACTAATCTAGAAACGGGAGCATGATTTTGACCATAATAACTTTTCCAGTCAAAATCTTTTGGAGTAAAATGCACAGAGATGTTTGAAAAGTGAGGTTATCAGGATAGAACACTGAGAGAGAAAATAAGAATGGTGGTGATACGAAAGTGTTGCTTAAGAAGATAGAGAAATGTTAGTAAATGCAAAGGATTTACAGTAGCCCATCAGGAAAGAAAGGTTGCATCAAATGCCTTGTTATTAATTCTTACCACTTAGTCACTGGCAGGACAATTTTCTCTGATAGAGCCAGAGGACTCAGATTGTTCTTGAATGTATTTTTTTTTAAATAATCTCCACTCATTATCTTATTTTCAGAAAAAAGAAAGGGAAAAGAACAATTTCCCTTCCTTGCCACCCACTTAAAAATGTGAACATAGAACAGTCTTTCTGTCTTTTCCTTTCTTTCCTCCTCCCTCCTTTCTTTCTCTCTTCCATCTCCCCCATTTCCTCCTTCTCCTTCATTTGCTTCTACAGTTTTACAATTATGGAACAGATTAGGGAGATTTTTTTATAACTAGTGTGACATCAACGTACTAAGGAGACTTGAGGACTGGTTATGGTCAAGGGATAATCAAGAAATCAGGCATCTTAAGCCTTTAGAGAACATTCATGGTCAGTTTGGATGTTTGAGTAATGAATCTAAAACTGATTGCTACCCAGTGAACACTGATGATTTATACAGGACCTTAAAGCCCCATGTTCAGTTCAGTTCAGATCAGTCGCTCAGTCGTGTCCGACTTTTTGCAACCCCATGAATTGCAGCAGGCCAGGCCTCCCTGTCCATCACCAACTCCCGGAGTTCACTCAGACTCACGTCCATCGAGTCAGTGATGCCATCCAGCCATCTCATCCTCTGTCGTCCCCTTCTCCTCCTGCCCCCAATCCCTCCCAGCATCACAGTCTTTTCCAATGAGTCAACTCTTCGCATGAGGTGGCCAAAGTACTGGAGTTTCAGCTTTAGCATCATTCCTTCCAAAGAAATCCCAGGGCTGAGCTCCTTCAGAATGGACTGGTTGGATCTCCTTGCAGTCCAAGGGACTCTCAAGAGTCTTCTCCAACACCACAGTTCAAAAGCATCAATTCTTCGGTGCTCAGCCTTCTTCACAGTCCAACTCTCACATCCATACATGACCACAGGAAAAACCATAGCCTTGACTAGACCAACCTTTGTTGGGAAAGTAATGTCTCTGCTTTTGAATATGCTATCTAGGTTGGTCATAACTTTCCTTCCAAGGAGTAAGCATATTTTAATTTCATGGCTGCAGCCTACTTGTTAGAAGGTACTAAATAAAAATTTAATTATTTGGAGAAAAGAATTTGAAAATGTTTAATTGACCAGTGTTGTTCAGTTTTTTGGTATTATAATATTCATAGTAGTGCTAATGGTATATACATTTAAAAATAAATGTTACATTTTCTTTGATCCTATCCCATAAAGTTACTGAACAGCTAGAGTTAAATCAGGGCCAAGAACTCATTCATTGAACAAATGAATGAATGAATGACCATTCTCTCAGAGTCAGCATTTATTCCAGCAAAGGAAGTGTGTGTTTTTAAGTTGCTTCACACTTGGGTCTCTTCACAAGCACTGAAGCTAATGTCCCCAAATGAACTCATTATTTTACTCCAACTCCCAAATTTCACCTCCTTTTTAATTCCCTATTTTTGAATAGCACATCACCCACAGAGATACCCAGACAGAAACCTAGGTGGAAGGAAGCAAACTTTGTAATTAATAATAATTGGAATAGTAACAATAGCTGCTAATGTTTATGGAACACTCACAACATTGCAAATGCCTTGCATGCTTTTAAACTAATTTACTTTCAATTCTCCTAAGAACCCCCCAGAAGAAGGCCATAAGGAGGAGCGCAATCTTAAAGGACATGTACATGAAAACAAATCACTGCAGTACATTTTGATGCCTGTAGGATACTATGGCAGCTCCCAAGAGGAAGGGCCTAATTTCCTGCTGGAGATGAAGAAGCCTCCAGAGGTGAACAAGGACCATCCAACGCTGCTAGTTCTGGCATGTTGCCTAGCGAGTAGGAACACAGCAGGGCTGTTTTCAAAATAAATCTGTCGTTCCTCATTCAGATATGTCACTATGAAGGAAAGCAACTGTTACAGCAATGCTATGTTACCAACAACTTATTACCTAGGGCTAATAATATATAAGGTTTGGGCTAATATTCTCCAGGAAGATAAGAGAGTTAGGGATAGGCATTTGACTAGGCACTAAAGATTAAGGATCAGAAAGCACAAAAGCATATTGGTTGCGGGGGGAGGGTCTTAGGACACAGGACAGAAAAGGCAAGTGGTAGGGAAAGATAAAGGTGGGTGTGAGCAGTGGAGGTGCTGAGCCAGAACAGGGTGCTCTGCAGGTCTGGGTGGATGGCCCAGGCAAGCTCAGCCAATGGCAAATGCCTGCACACGCAGCTGCGTGCTCAAAGGATGAGGAAGCAGGCTGGCTGCAGGGAAAAGGGAAGACGTCTTCTGATCTTTATACCCATAATTCATCCAAACAAGGAGGGGGGCAGTTTTACTTTTAGGGTCAGCTTTAAAAATAGGCCTAAATGATTTTGTGGTTCCCCTCCTCTGCCCCACTAAAAAACAAAAACAAAAAAACCAAATACAGGGATTGGCTAATACATCGATTTAAACACTGTAGTTTTGTGGTAGATTGAGGGTAATGTTGTTACAAGAAACAGTATTTTCCCCAAGGCAGTTCAAGAAATTCGTGGGAAGGAATCTTGCAGAAACCCAAGGATAAGACCCCAGTACAGCTGAGTCAGAGGCCAGGGCTCTGGAGCTGGGCGCTGGAGAGCCACGAGGAAGTGGGACTCCTTCAGCGTCTGCCCCATCTGTTCTCTGCCAGCTGCCTTCTCATTGCTTGTAATTTCTGCTCTTTTGTAACTTCAACTCTTTAAGTCCACAAATGGCTTCCCTGGCCTGATCCAACATGGCTTTTCAGTGACCCATCAATTGGCTCCTTACCCAAGTCTCTCAACTTCAGTTCTCAAGAGAGGAAAAAGCCTTAGTTGGAATCACTTACTTGGGGGCGGAGTCCTTTGTGGCAGAGTCACATCAGAGACCCTGGTCAGCAGACCTTGCCCTTGACCACTCTCGCAGCATGGATTAGAGGTGGGACAGCTTCAGAATGAGCTCTGGGGAGGTAAGTCCCTCAGATGCTTAAGACCATTCACTTACTTACTTACTGAAACAAATAGCAATCAGTATTTTGCAATCATATCAAAATAAGCCATATCAGTATTTCGATATGGGTGAGGAGGTGAAGAAAATAGGAGGTGAAGCAAAGAAGAAGGACTTGGGAGTGTACAGTGTGGGCAGGTCATTCCTGAGTTGATATAAGGGCACAGAAAGAGGAGATTGATGTCTGCCTCAATTGACTTTGACTGCCTCTGCTTTCTTAGCCCCTTGACTCCAGGTCTCCTGGTGCTCCCCCTAACACATCCCAGTCTTGCATTTGCCGCTTCTAACTGAGGTAGGAAATACAAGGAAGGCTTCAAAGTCAGTTAGACTCTCTAAGACCCTAATGTCTCCCTGGGTTTGGGTGTAGACCCCAGTCCTCCTTTCTCCTGTGGCTTCACCCTGAGTCCCAGTAGTGAGTACTGCCATGGAACTCTAACTAGTTCCTATTAAATTGGCCTCCCACACGGCTGAATCCTGCAAGCTGGGCCCCACTCACCGGCAAAATAGACATTGATAGGTGTCCTCTCTGGCTCCTACATTGAACACCATTTGGAAACCCTCCCTCTGTGCTCTGACCAACTACGAAAGAGCCCCTGAATTCTTCTCAAGCTTGCTAAACCACAGCATCTCTGAGAGCACTACAGCACTGCCAGCACCTAGAGCCCCTGTGTTGTCAGGTCAGACCTTCTCACTGCTCAGGTCCCAGCAGGTCTTGCACCAGAGAACAAACTTTCCCAACTTCAGAATTACCTCAAAGGAGATTTTATCTTCACCTTAACTGGGATAAAATAGAAACTCTGTACAGAGGTGGTGTTGTCCTGCTAACACATTCGGGAAACCTTGCTTTGCATGATTTCTGAAGCTTTTTGTTGGCTTTAACACCTTGAATTTCCTTATGAAGAAACAGTTCCCTAAGGATTCTTAATCAAAAATCACATTAGTTTTGTGAAAAAGTTCCCTTCAACAATTAGAAGTGGTAGAGAATTTAAGCTGAAATATTGAGTTTGGCAGGATGGTAATATACATTCCTCAGCTATTTTTCTCATCATCTGTAATTTTAATTAAAAAATTCATCTGGACTTAGATGTGTTATCACTGTACATAGAATCCCAAATATGAAAGTTTCAAGCTCAAATATAACAACTAACTAGAGCAAACACATTTGAGTCATTTCAATTCTACAAGGAACTAGGTCAGAAATTAATTTATAAAAAGCACTCTTGTTAATTAGATTCCTTCCAGGTGAAATGTGAAGCTTTGAATAGCATTATCCATTCTGATTTATAATTAATGGGCTCAATTTCTATTGTAGAGAAGAAATTTCCTATTCATCCATCAAGGATTTTGAAATCACTACTATTCATTTTATGAAGAAAAATGTGAAATGTTCCCTATAGATGAAATATATATTTGAAAGTAATTTTATTAATCATGTTTTACTTAGAGTATATAGGGTAGAAGAATTAATTACACAAATCTGTTTATATTGCATAATACCAATTAGGCCTATAGTTTGTGATTATAGGCAAAACGCTTTATCCTCCCTGAGATTCCGTCATATCATATGCAAAATGGGTATATAAAATGATATACCTATGGAGGCAATGGCGATCTTGACAAAGAATTGTGTTTCAAGATCTAAGAATCAAAGGTAAACATGGGTGGTGTTTGTTATTTGAGTCAGCCAGTGGCTGACCCTTAGGCAAAACTTCTTTGCTGCTCTTACACTTTTGAAATCCTTGGCTGAAATTCGACATTTTCATTAAAATAACACTTTAGTAAATTACCAGAAGCAGAGTACAGTGTGTCCTGTTTGTGGCTGCCTGGTATCTACTCTGACGAAATCCACACTGTGTGATTATTGAAAGTGATGGAGCCAGGCATTTCCTCTCCCCATTCCCTTATGGGAAAAGCCAATTGGATGCTCCTGATCAGTGCTTTCAATTTGAGGCTAGTGAAGCTATTATACAGGGGCAGTTTTGAATTCACACGTGGAGGTGCATCTAGCAGCAGCCTAGGGCAAAAATGGCAGTCATGTCCACTGAGATATCACAAATAGACCTTTCTTGCAGTGGGATTTTGGCCTGGTTCCTGCTCCCTGACTTTTTCCGGCTCCTCTCAAATTTCCAAGCTTGGAGTCTAGCCCTCCCATCCAATCTGTAACCTATCCTCTATCTTTCCAACAAATTCCTTTTCTGCTGAAGTTAGCAATAGTCAGTTTCTGTTTGTTTTCAAGAACAAGCATATAGCTTTTGGCTAATTAATTTAATAGGAGATTGCCTTTTGGTTGTTACATTAGGAATGATTCTAATTTATTAGTTTTCCTTAAGTAAATCTTGCCTTTTGGAGAATTAATTTTCTTAAAAAAACAACAATGACAACAACGAAACAGTTGAGTGAGAACCCTACAAAGAACGGGAAGCCCTGTATTGATTTCGGGGTATGTTGCATATGAACAGCCTCCTCTTCTGACGTTTTTTTAAATTGTACTGGATCTTCATTGCTGATCAGGCTTTTCTCTAGTTGCAGAAAGCAGGGTCTACTCTAGTTGTGGTGTGCAAGCTTCTCATTGTGGTAGCTGCTCTTGTTCAAGAGCACGGGCTCTAGAGTTCGCGGGCTCAGTAGTTGCTTTTCCCAGGCTCAACAATTGTGGTGCAAGGGCTTAGTTGCTCTGAGACATGTGGGATCCTTCCCAGACCAAGGAATGAACCCATGTCTCCTGCATCGGCAGGCGGATTCTTCACCACTGAGCCACCAGAGAAGCCCTCCTCTTCTGATTTCAATGGGGATTTTTTTCCCCCTATTGGGGATGTATTTTTCCCTTTCTCTTTTCATTTGTAACTCTGCTTCCCTAGTGGCTCAGATGGTAAAGAATTCACCTGCAATGCAGGATACCTGAGTTTGATCCCTGGGTTGGGAAGAACCCCTAGAGGAGGACTTTGCAACCCACCCCAGTATTCTTGCCTGGAGAATCCCCATGGACAGAGGAGAATGCTGTGCTACAGTCCATGGGGTTGCAAAAGAGTTGGACATGAGTTAGTGACTAAACAATAATATTAATATAATAATTTATATTATCATAAAGGATTCAGATGAGCGGCCTCATGAATCAATACAATATATAGAGTGAGGTATATGGGAAGGGTAGTGAGCTTTCCAAACACGACTGAGCGACTAAGCACAGCACCTCTTGCTTTTGATGCCTTTGAACTGTGGTGCTGGAGAAGACTCTTGAGAGTCCCTTGGCAGCAAGGAGATCAAACCAGCTGATCCTAAAGGAAATCAATCCTGAATATTCATTGGAAGGACTGATGCTGAAGCTGAAGTTCCAATACTCTGGCCACCTGATGGGAAGAGCCAACTGACTGGAAAAGACTGAAAGATTGAAGGCAGGAGCAGAAGAGGATGACAGAGAATGAGATGGTTGGATGGCATCAACGACTCAATGGACATGAGTTTAAGCAAACTCCAGGAGATGGTGAAGGACAGAGAAGCCTGGCATGCTGCAGTCCATGGGGTCACAAAGAGTCAGACATTACTGAGCAATTGAACAACAACTTGCTTTTCTCAAGACTATTTTTTCTCATTGATCAATCACTGCCCTACTCCGCATTCCTACCAGTGATCCACAGATTTACCCCAGATAGTCCAGGAAGAGAGATTCCATAGAGAGAATGAGCATAAAGGAATTTCTGGCAGCATCTGGGAAGGGGAGGAGGGGCAGGAAGGAAAGTCTATCACATTTACCTTTACTAAATTTCACTCTCTTGCATTCCCTGGGCAGTTCCTGCTTTTCACTCTTGGGGTAGGGAAATGAGAAAGGGGTAAATGTAGAAGAGTAAAGAAAACCTTCTTGTTGTCATCACTCCTATTCTCAGCCCTTTATTTCCAACTAGACTGCGAAGACCCTTGTATTGTTCATTATTGATTTCTCAGCGCATAAATAGAATCTAACAGATGCTTGATGGAACTTATTGAATAAATGTGATGGATCTCTTGGACATGATTTATATAGATTCTTATTCTAGCTGTAGCAAGCAAGTAGCAAGTGAAAGTCGCTCAGTTGTATCCAACTCTTTGTGACCCCATGGATTATACAAAGAGTCAGACACGACTGCGTGACTGAACTGATCTGGACTATACAATCCATGGAATTCTCCAGGCCAGAATACTGGAGTGGGTAGCCTTTCCCTTCTCCAGGGGATCTTCCCAACTTTGGGATTGAACCCAGGTCTCCCTCTTTGCAGGTGGATTCTTTACCCACTGAGCCACAAGTGAAGCCCAAGAATACTGGAGTGGGTAGCTATCCCTTCTCCAGTGGATCTTCCCAACCCAGGAATCAAATCATGGTCTCCTGCAATGCAGACAGATTCTTTACCAACTGAGCTATCAGGGAAGCCCTGATATTCTATTCTAGCTGTATTAAGGCTTAAAATAACTTTTTACAAGTTGGTTTGGGAACTCATTCATGATTTATAACTTGTTCTATTAGAAATTGTTTTCCAAGGTTCAAATAGTAGTCTTATAAATAAACTTTTGTACGGGAATTTCAGGTAAAATAGACACTGCTCTTTCAGTGCCGATGTTGGCAGTGATGGTCTAGTAAGTAAAAGAGATTTCAGCTCAAAGTTTATCCCTGGGTTGGGAAGATCTCCTGGAGAAAGGAATGGCAACCCACTCCAGTATTCTTGCCCCACCCACCAGAAAAAGGGGCTCAAATAAAATATTAAGAGGATCTTGTGAACCGTAAACTTCCAGATGTTCAAGCTGGCTTTAGAAAAGGCAGAGGAACCAGAGACCAAATTGCCAACATCTGCTGGATCATCGAAAAAGCAAGGGAGTTCCAGAAAAACATCTATTTCTGCTTTATTGACTATGCCAAAGCCTTTGACTGTGTGGATCACAATAAACTGTGGAAAATTTTGAAAGAGATGGGAATACCAGACTACCTGACCTGCCTCTTGAGAAATCTGTATGCAGGTCAGGAAGCAACAGTTAGAACTGGACATGGAACAACAGACTGGTTCCAAATAGGAAAAGCAGTATGTCAAGGCTGTATATTGTCACCCTGCTTATTTAACTTATATGCAGAGTACATCATGAGAAACTCTGGGCTGGAAGAAGCACAAGCTGGAATCAAGATTGCCGGGAGAAATATCAATAACCTCAGATATGCAGATGACACCACCCTTACGGCAGAAAGTGAAGAGGAACTAAAAAGCCTCTTGATGAAGGTAAAAGAGGAGAGTGAAAAAGTTGGCTTAAAACCCAGCATTCAGAAAATGAAGATCATGGCATCTGGTCCCATCACTTCATGGGAAATAGATGGGGAAACAGTGTCAGACTTTATTTTTTTGGGACTCCAAAATCACTGCAGATGGTGACTGCAGCCATGAAATTAGAAGATGCTTACTCCTTGGAAGAAAAGTTATGACCAATCTAGAGAGCATATTCAAAAGCAGAGACATTACTTTGCCAACAAAGGTCCATCTAGTCAAGGCTATGGTTTTTCCAGTGGTCATGTATGGATGTGAGAGTTGGACTGTGAAGAAAGCTGAGTGCCGAAGAATTGATGCTTTTGAAGTGTGGTGTTGGAGAAGACTCTTGAGAGTCCCTTGGACTGCAAGGAGATCCAACCAGTCCATTCTGAAGGAGCTCAGCCCTGGGATTTCTTTGGAAGGAACGATGCTAAAGCTGAAACTCCAGTACTTTGGCCACCTCATTCAAAGAGTTGACTCATTGGAAAAGACTCTGATGCTGGGAGGGGTTGGGGGCAGGAGGAGAAGGGGACGACAGAGGATGAGATGGCTGGATGGCATCACTGACTCTGAGTCTGACTGAACTCCGGGAGTTGGTGATGGACAGGGAGGCCTGGCATGCTGCGATTCATGGAGTCGCAAAGAGTTGGACACAAATGAGCGACTGAACTGAACTGAACTGAATATATGAATTGGCTAATGACTTCTCTCCACTTAAAAATATCTGCTCAAATTCTACCTTTATCAGTATATCTGCACCAGGGAGCTCAAGTGAATTTTAGTAAAATATTTAGAAGTATTTTTGAAAATGGCCAAGAAGCTTTAGGAACCTCCCCACCCACACTTCTCTTCCTATTGTCATCCTAGGCATCAGTCCTTGCCTTCTCCCCCACCTGTCATACCATCATCTACATGCAACCTCCGGCTTCTTCCGTCTGCTCTGCAACTTGCTAGCATTGCTCACTATTATCCAAATGTTAGATTTCTACCTTTGGATGTCTCTGGCTCTTCCATCTTTTTTCATTAGTGATTAAGGCCTAAATATCTTCTAATTATATTTGAGTCTTTCCTCTCCTCTGCATCTCCACTGTCAACATCCCAATCTAGCCTACCACCAAACTTCACTCAAAGTACAATTAGGAAGCAGTAGCTCCCTAATAGGCCTTTTTACATAAATTTCTCCTTCTTTTAACTTGTTCTCCACTGTTTGGCCAAAGTAATCTTTTCAAAAAGCAAATTTCACCATGATTCTCCTACATTTAAAAACATTTCTGTAGCTGACTATTGCCTTTAGAAGAAAGTCCAACGTTCTCAGCATGGTCTGCTCTCTCAACCAATATCACATCGCCATCTCATGCCAAACTCCTCCATCTCTGTGTTCAGACAACTGATCTTCTCTCAGTTCTTTGATCACATTGAGCTTTATCCTGCCTCAAAATGTCCACAAACTTTTTCTTCTATCCTAAGGGCTTGTCCCAAATTCTTCAGATTTTCTCGAGCACCATTTCCTCAGAGAAAACTTTCTGGATGCCACAAGTCAGGAAGGCCTCTCATTATGAAATCTCTGAGAGCTTCTCTAACTGAGTGCTCAAGAGTGGTGTAGACCATGTTTGTTTTATCCTCAGCTGTATTCTCAGCTCCCTGACTTCTCTACTTTGTTGCATCCTTCAAAACCCCCATCTTCCCTATATCCCAAGTAGATGTTATCTCTTCCATTCTTTTCTCATTAGGACTTTCTCTAAGCAAAATGTATCCAAAAGTTATCCAACCATTCTGAGAGTCAATGAGAGAGGTCTCTAATCAACCTATTTCAACAAGCAATTTCTCAATAAGAGAAATAATAGTGCAGTATTAAGATCATGGTCCCTTAAGTTAGAATGCTGCTGCTACTGCTAAGTCACTTCAGTCATGTCCGACTCTGTGTGACCCCATAGACGGCAGCCCACCAGGCTCCCCCGTCCCTGGGATTCTCCAGGCGAGAACACTGGAGTGGGTTGCCATTTCCTTCTCCAATGCATGAGTGTGAAAAGTGAAAGTGAATACTTGGGTTCAAATTCCTGACTTTGCCAATCACAAGGATTATAACCTTGGGTAAATTACTCAACCTCTAGCTCTGACTGAGTTTCTTCATCTGTAAAGTGGTAGGGATGTTGGGAGAATTAAATGAAATAACATCTGTCAAAAAAGTGCCTAGTATGTAACACATACTGTGCATGTATTACTTATTATCACTTCTTAAACATGGACTCTATACTACATTAGATTAACAAAGTTAACCCTTTGAAGGTAGGGTTTATATTGGTCTTTTTTTTTTTTTTTAAGATTTATTTATTTATTTATTTTTGGCTAAATTGTTTTGGCGCACCAGCTTGGCTGCCTTGAGGTATGTGGGATCTTCCCTGACCAGGGACTGAACCTGTGTCCCCTGCATTGGCAGGCAGATTCTTAACCACTGGACCACAAGGGGAACCCGTGGTCTTGTTTACTTTTGTTTTCCCAATCACTAGCACAATACCTAGCACTAAGCAGTCGTCCATTAAATACTTACAGCATGAAATCAAGAATGACTGAATGAATGATCGTAATTTGTTAGACAATCATGGGCTTCCGAGGTGGCACAGTAGTAAAGAATACGCCTGCCAGTTTAGGAAATGCAGGGCATGCGGTTTGATCCCTGAGTCAGGAAGATCTCCTGGAGAAGGAAATGGCAAATCACTCCAGTATTCTTGCCTGGGAAACTCCATGGACAGAGGAGCCTGGCAGGATACAGTCCATGGGGTCACAAAAGAGGGGCATGACTGAATGACTAAACGACAACAACAAAGCATGAAAAATATTTATCCCAGTGCCCAGCACTCTTAGCTCACCATTTACGGGCTAGCTATTATTAGTCTCCAAGTCTGGAAGCTAGTGGGTCTGACTCTTTTTTCCTCTTGTTTCCAGTATTTGAGTCTCCCTTCTGCATCTTTGGCTGTCCTTCTTTATTATGGAATTTGCCACAAGATGATTTTCTGTCCTCTTCCAATTGTTGTAAAAAAAGGTCAGCAGACTCTTGTGCCTTCAATAGTAGCCAATGCTTCCCCTGTCTGGAGCTTACTCCATTCTTACGGATATTGGAAAGATAAATGGGGATGATTAGGATGTTCTTTCCAAATATAAAGCATTGGACTATAAGAGTTTGTCAAAGGGAATTAATATAACCAGATATCTGGAGAAGAACTTTATGAAGACCCTGTGTATCTCTAACCTTAATATCTGAGATTGTAGATATGATAGAAATCTCTAAATAGCATGTAAAAGTGAATTTATTGAAGTCTGAGACAACTGCATTACCCAGCTGTATGCAGTGTGTTCTTTCTTCAGACACTGAGATAAATGAAGAAAAAAAAGGTTGCCACAGAGATAGTTAGAGTATGCCCTTTGGCTAGCAGATTAGAAGTGCATTTGAGCCTAGGAGAAGAGAATGTATTTTGCCTTTGAGTGACATTCACAGATTATTTCTATCATAGTTGCCACCCAAGTTATTAAAGCTCAAATGCAAAACATATAAACATTGCACTTTATGAAGACTTTTGTTCTTTTGCTAAAACTTATTTTAACACTTACATTCAAACCTTAAAGCTACTATCTTTTTGCCTCAGAAAATGTATTTTTTAAAGTTCCTCACCCTAAGATGGTATTAAACTCTTCCTTGAAATCTATTCTACCACACAGTTGGCTTCATTTTCTTTGAGGCTCATATTTTATTTTTGAATCATTTGTCAGAGGCAATGTGTAGTATCACAAAGGATGCACCCGCACAGGAAATGCTTATGAAATATGGAAAGCCCACTTAGTGATAACTCATAGTAATCAGTTAGCAGAAAAATTTGTGGATGGTAATATTCATATCCTTATGCAGCCATTTAATCTGTTCTTCAAAATTAAGAAAGTAATTACAATCCATAGCTGGGAAAATCTGCCAGTTGATGCAAGCATTTGCTTCAGGGAGACAATTCGTCAAGGTTAAGCTTATTTTGCCTGGTTGGGTAAGATAGGTTCTGTGGATAACAAAGAGGAAGCTGAATTTTTTTGTAAATTCAATGAATTTTATGTCATCGTAAATCTGACCACTGTTCCCTGAAATATTGCTGCATAAATCCATTTTTCAAGTGTGATAACTTAAAAGAGATTTGTATTCCCTAGGGCAATAATAATTTCCCTCTTTTCCTGGCATTGGGTATTCAGTCACAACCTTCTTTTGCCCAGGCCAAGGTTTAGGTAATTGCTTCTTCTTTCCCCTATGCTGGTGGTGATTATTTATAATCTCTGTGTGTGTGTGTGTGTGTGTGTGTGTAAGTGTATATGTTTAATTGGGCATTTACAGGGAGGAAAAATAGTAGAGACAAAATACTTTGCTAAAATACCCTGAATTCCAGATCAGGACCTGTTAAATTTCTGAATTTGGTGAGTAAATTGTTTCTCATCTCCCCATCATCCCCAGTCTCCACTGTCTTTCTCTTAAGTATAGGAAAACCAAATGAGTCAATACGCATGAAGATCTTTTATGACCTGAAAAGGAAGGCCACAAACTACTTAAGTTAGAATACGTTTTCTTTTTTTCTGAAATGAAGTGGAAATTTAAGCAACCTCACACCTTCCTAGATTAAGACAGTTGGAAGAGGAGTTGTACAGTGTCTACATTCTTGTTTATTACCCATAAAATCAGTTATTTTATTTCCTCACCTAAGAATCTTTTTAATGTTTGTACAAGAAAAAGTTTGGCAAACAGTAAAATACAACCAGCCTAAATCCCACTCCCCTCCTCTTCTTCATTCCCAACTCTCTACTGGAGAGGTTAGAAATGCAAAATATTTTCTTTCTACCGGCCTTACACTTGCAGCTGGCCATGTGACCCATTCTGGCCAACATGGCCTAAACAAGGATCTACTATGAGGCTTCCAGGAAAGCTTTTCTTTCCTAAAAACAGAGAAATTTCGTTGATGCCACCTTGTTCCTTCCCACCCTCACCCGTCTTTCTTTTATGTTTTAAATGTGACTGTGGTATCTGTTACTGTGGTAGACATATTATGACCATGATATGTGAGTCCAAAGTGTGAGGTTCAAAGTGTGAGGCTAAGTATGAGGGAACAGAAAGATAGAAAAGGCCAAGGTATCTGATGACATCATTCAGCAGGAGATCTGACCTCCTGTCTTCTAATTCTAGAGACAAATACATCCCTACTGGTTTAAGCCACTGTTAATTTGATTTTCTGAATACTTACAGCCAAAAAAACATACTAACTGATGCAAGACTTGGTTTGAGTTTCAATCTAAGCATCCCCTACCCCACACGAAAGGATAAACTAATATATTTATTTCCTGGCTATTTTGGGTGATATTGTTCCATCTGTAGTAATCATCATTATTATTTTTTTTTTTTTTAATTTGGTAAGTAAACTAGACTCTTACAAATGGTGGAAGAGAGGCAATAGTTTAGTGCTATTGCCTAAACATAAGGAAACACTATGTTATGTTATGGAAACATTATTTTATGTTATGGCAAAAAGATAGGACACTGAAAGATGAACTCCCCAGGTTGATAGGTGCCCAATATGCTACTGGAGAACAGTGGAGAAATAACTCCAGAAACAATGAAGAGACAGAGTCAAAGCAAAAACAATACTCAGTTGTGGATGTGATTCGTGATGGAAGTAAAGTCCAATGCTGTAAAGAGCAATACTACATACAAACCTGAAATGTCAGGTCCATGAATCAAGGTAAATTGAAAGTGGTCAAGTAGGAGATGGCAAGGGTGAACATTGACATTTTAGGAATCAGTGAACTAAAATGGACTGGAATGGGTGAATTTAACTCAGATGACCATTACATCTACTGCTGTAGGCAAGAATCCCTTAGAAGAAATGGGGTAGCCCTCATTTCTTCTAAAAGTCTGAAATGCAGTACTTGGATGCAATCTCAAAAATGACAGAATGATCTCTGTTCATTTCCAAGGCAAACCATTCAATATCACAGTAATCCAAGTCTATGCCCCGACCAGTAATGCTGAAGAAGCTGAAGTTGAATGGTTCTATGAAGACCTACAAGACCTTCTAGAACTAACACCAAAAAAAGATGTCCTTTTCATTATAGGGGACTGGAATGCAAAAGTAGGAAGTCAAGAGATAGCTGGAGTAATGGCCAAATTTGGCCTTGGAGTACAAAATGAAGCAGGGCAAAGGCTAACAGAGTTTTGCCAAGAAAATGCATTGGTCATAGAAAACACACTCTTCCAACAATACAAGAGAAGACTCTACACATGGACATCGCCAGATGGTCAATACTGAAATCAGATTGATTATATTCTTTGTAGCTGAAGGTGGAGAAGCTCTATACAGTCAATAAAAACAAGACCAGGAGCTGACTGTAGCTCAGATCATGAACCCCTTATTGCCAAATTCAGACTTACATTGAATATAGTAGGGAAAACCACTAGACCTTTCAGGTATGACCTAAATCAAATACCTTAAAATTATAGTGGAAGTGACAAATAGATTCAAGGGATTAGATCTGATAGACAGAGTGCCTGAAGTAATAAAACTATGGACAGAGGTTCGTGACATTGTACAGGAGACAGGGATCAGGACCATCCCCATGGAAAAGAAATGCAAAAAAGCAAAATGGCTGTCTGAGGAGGCCTTACAAATAGCTGTGAAAAGAAGAGAAGCAAAAAGTAAAGGAGAAAAGGAAAGATATACCCATTTGAATGCAGAGTTCCAAAGAATAGCAAGGAGAGATAAGAAAGCCTTCCTCAGTGATCAATGGAAGGGAATTGAGGAAAACAGCAGAATGGGAAAGACTAGAGATCTCTTCAAGAAAATTAGAGATACCAAGGGAACATTTCATGCAAAGATGGGCACAATAAAGGACAGAAATGGTATGGACCTAACAGAAGCAGAAGGTATTAAGAAGAGGTGGCAAGAATACACAGAACTATACAAAAAAGATCTTCATGACCAAGATAATCACAATGGTGTGATCACTCACCTAGAGCCAGACATCCTGGAATGTGAAGTCAAGTGGGCCCTAGAAAGCATCACTATGAACAAAGCTAGATGGAATTCCAGTTGAGCTATTTAAAATCCTAAAAGATGATGCTGTGAAAGTGCTGCACTCAATATGCCAGCAAATTTGGACAGCTCAGCAGTGGCCACAGGACTGGAAAAGGTCAGTTTTCATTCCAATCCCAAAGAAAGACAATGCCAAAGAATGCTCAAACTACTGCACAATTGCACTCATCTCACATGCTAGCAAAGTAATGCTCAAAAATCTCAAAGCCAGGCTTCAACAGTACATGAACCATGAACTTCCAGATATTCAAGCTGGATTTAGAAAAGGCAGAGGAACCAGAGATCAAATTGCCAACATTTCTTGGATCATTGAAAAAACGAGAGAGTTCCAGAAAAACATCTACTTCTGTTATGCCAAAGCCTTTGACTGTGTGGATCACAACAAACTGGAAAATTCTTCAAGAGATGGAAATACCAGGCCACCTTACTTGCCTCCTGAGAAATCTGTATGCAGGTCAAGAAGTAACAGTTAGAGCCGGACATGGAACAACAGACTGGTTCCAAATTGGGAAAGGAGTGCCGTCAAGGCTGTATATTGACACCCTGCTTATTTAACTTATATGCAGAGTACATCATGTGAAATGCCAGGCTGGATGAAGCACAAGCTGGAATCAAGTTTTCCAGGAGAAATGTCAATAACCTTAGATATACAGATGACACCACCCTTATGGCAGAAAGTGAAGAGGAGCTAAAAAGCCTCTTGATGAAAGTGAAAGAGGAGAATGAAAAAGTTGGCTTGAAACTCAACATTCAAAAAATTAAGTCATGGCATCTGATCCCATCACTTCATGGCAAATAGATGCAGAAACAATGCAAACTGTGAGCGACTTTATTTTTGGGCTCCAAAATCACTGCAGTCATGAAATTAAAAGACGCTTGTTCCTTGGAAGAAAGGTATGACCAACTAAGACAGCATATTAAAAAGCAGAGACATTACTTTAACAACAAAGGTCGGTCTCGTCAAGGCTATGGTTTTTCCAGTAGTCATGCATGGATGTGAGAGTTGGACTATAAAGAAAGCTGAGCACTGAAGAAGTGATGCTTTTGAACTGTGGTGTGGAAGAAGACTCTTGAGAGTCCCTTGGACTGCAAGGAGATCCAACCAGTCCATCCTAAAGGAAATCAGTCCTGAATATTCATTGGAAGGACTGATGCTGAAGCTGAAACTCCAATACTTTGGCCACCTGATGCAAAGAACTGACTCATTTGAAAAGACCCTGATGCTGGGAAAGATTGAAGGTGGGAAGAGAAGGGGATGACAGAGGATGAGACGGTTGGATATCACTGACTTGATGAACATGAGTTTGAGTAAGCTCCGGGAGCTGGTGATGGACAGGGAAGCCTGGCGTGCTGCAGTCCATGGGATCACAAAGAGTCAGATATGACTGAGCGACTGAACTGACTGATGGAAACATTAGCACGTTATCAAGATGTGCATGTAACACAGTTCAAAAATCATTCTTAGGGTGATAATAACTTTTAACTAGTTTGGGAAATGAGGCCAGGTACAGAAAAGAGCAAATTTAAAGTTAATCCCTTTAAATCAGAGGTTCAGTTGGCTCATTTAAGGCATTCCTTTGTGTGTAAGTTAATGAAACTGACTTCATAGACTAGAAAGCACATCTTCCCTGTTAGGATTATTAGCTTTTCTACCCCAATTCTGTATCCCTGGGAATAGAACCTGCTCTCTTGGCAGAGTCACCTGTTTTCGGTAGAGTGATGTATATAACTCTTCTAAAGCACTCCTCTTGATTCTCCTTGGCTCTAATTAACTCCTCAGAATAGTAGATACACTTCTATAGTTTCTAAGCTGTCAGCTGCATGGCCACGGATCTATCAGCTTCATCACCTAACACTATCAATTTCCCCAGGATCTCCTAGTCACTTCGGTCAGCCAGTCATGTTCAAATTGATGTCACTTGTTCTGAATCAATTCTTTATCAGTTATGGGGAAACAACACTAAATAATTTAAACTGCTATTTAACAGATATCAGCTAAACTTTGAGTATACACACTCATAAAAAGGATTCCCCTGAAAAGATAGATTTTTATGATACTTTGAAAAATTATTTCAACTCAATGAACTGTATATGTCATCAGAAATTATGGAAATAAGAATGCTGCATTCTGTTGATTCTGGCTTCAAATTTGCATGTGAGATCGTTAAGTAATAATCATCAATGGCTTTTGTTTTAAACTGAGGTTAAATCCACATAACATCAAAACAACCAATTTGAAGTGTACAGTTCTGGCAGTTAGTATATTCGCAATGTTGCGCAGTCACTACCTCTATCAACTTCCAAAAGGTTTTCATCACCCCAAAAGAAAAAGGGACTTTCCTGGTGGTCCAGTGGTTAAGAATCTGCCTGCCAGTGCAGGGGACGTGGGTTTGGTGCTTCATCTGGGGAGATTCCACATGCTGTGGGGCAACTAAGCCCATGTACCACAACTACTGAAGCCTGTGAGCCCTAGAGCCTGTGCTGTGCGACTAGGGAGTAGCCCCTGCTCACGCCAACTCGTGAAAGCCCGAGCACAGCAATGAAGACCCAGTGCAGACATAAACTTAAACAAAAATAAATTAATTTAAATTTAAAAAATCCTATTAAAAAAAAGAGAGAAAACCCATGCCCATTAATAGTCATTTACCATTACCTCTCTTCAGCCTGAGGTAAGCACCAATAGGCTTTTTGTCTTTATGAATTTTCCTATTCTGGGTATTTAATATAAATGGAATCATACAATATATGACCTTCTGGGTCTGGCTTCTTTCACCTAGCAACATGTTTCTGAGGTTTATCTACATCATAGCATGCACCAGTGCTTTGTTTCTCTTATGGCTGAATAGTATTTCACTGTATTCATGTACTACATTTTGTTTATCCATTTATTCATCAATAACTTCCCTTGTGGCTCAGCTGGTAAAGAATCTGCCTGCAAGGTGGGAGACCTGGGTTCGATCCCTTGTTTGGGAAGATCCCTTGGAGAAGGGAAAGGCTACCCACTCCAGTATTCTGGCCTGGAGAATTCCATGGACTGTACAGTCCATGGGATCGCAAAGAATCGGCCACGACTTTCACTTTCAATGCCACTCTCGGGCTATTGTGAATAGTACTGCCGTAGACATTTAAGTAAGAGCATCTATTTGGGTACCTGCATTAAATCCTTTTGACTACATACCTTGGAGTTGACCTACTGGCATATGGTACCCTACCTGGGCATATGGTAATTTTATGTTTAGCTTTTTGAGGAGCTACCACATGATTTTCCACAGCAGCTGCCAATTTCAGAATTTATAGAATTTATATCTACCCAGATGTCAGCATTGGCTATTTGCTCCAACTTCTTTCTCTTAGTGGTAAGTCCAATTGGGAGACAAAATGTTGGTGTGACATCTTGGCAGAAATAAAGTAATGATGTGTGTTGTGGGTCCAGGTAGGAAGGATCTTTACCTGTTCCTCATAGTACGAGGGTGCATGCATGCCTGCTAAGTCACTTCAGTCATGTCCAACTCCTTGAGACCCTGTGGACTGTAGCCCTCCAGGCTCCTCTGTCCATGGGGATTCTCCAGGCAAGAATACTGGGGTGGGTTGCCATGCCTCCTCCAGAGGATCTTCCCCACCCAGGGATGGAACCCGCATCTCTTGCATCTCCTGCTTTGACAGGAGGGTTCCCCCCACTAGTGCCACCTGGAAGCCCACCAGGATACTTGAATATAAATATTTTCTCCAAAGAGAGTCTGTCTCTCTCAACAGGTACACTGTTCATTCCCATCCATAGCTTTTCTTTTTCGTGGGTTGTAGCTTGAATAAAAGCATACTTAGTGTATCGAAGAGCAACAGCTCTATCTGCCTCTCAGCTGAGGTACAGTCCCTTCCACACCAGGGGAGAGATTTCTCTTCTATCAACTTAAAGCCCTCTTACAAATGGCTACCCCATGCTTACACTTTGAGCAATCTGGTGGTTTCAATAATTTAAAAATAAACCCCTGAGCCACTCGTTAACTGGAGGAAATTAATGATATTATATTTTTCCTCCATTTTTTCCCCTCTGAAAAGGCAACGAACTTGAAGAAAAAGTGACTCATAAACTGCATTTAGTACTTCCTTTCTTACACACTAAACCACAACATCACTGTAGACAGGCAAAATACATATGTCTTAGGATTTCTCAGAATAGGACCTGTGATCACCAGTTGTACACCAGTTGATTTCAGCTGTTGCATGGATGAAGAACTTTTATTTTTAAGGTTATACATTTATGCTAATGTATGTTAGAAAACGATACAACTAGCTTATCAAACTCATGGGGCTACAGATACTATTGCTTAGGATGAAGCTAAAGTGAGAAAAAACTGTTTTAAGAATTACATGAAACAACATACAAATGGTATGAGGATATGGCAAAGATGATAAAGGTAGGGCCCAAAGGCTAAAATTTTGAGACCCTGAACATATTGATTGTATTAAGTAACAAAGTTTTTGCAGCATTTATGCAATGTCTTGATATCTTATTTAATACTTCCAACTAATCACATGCTATTCCCTATCTTATATGTTGGTTCTAAATACTCACCCCTCAATTGCTTGACATCACAAAGTATCAACTTCATGGGGAAAAAGTGCTTACTATGGCAAGTTCTACATGGGATGTCTTCTTCCAATTTTCCTCTTCATTCAGGCATTTAGATTCAGCTGTTATCTACAAATGCACTCCCTTGTGATTATGCCTCATCCTTACTTTCTCTTATCAGTAGGTCAACCTTGCCTTTTTCCTAGTCTTTCTTTCTTTTCATCCACTCCTGAGCTGCCTGTCCCTTAAAACTTCCATTTAGCAATTTATTTTCCTATCTGGCACTAAATGTACATTAGTCTCCCCATTCATGACATTCTTATCCACTCCTCTTCCTAGTTCTCTCTGCCTCCTGCAACACATGGTGAAAATAATAACAACAAAAATAGTTAGGTGTAATTACTGCTATTTTTATAAAATTAAGTGTAGCTTGCCCCTGCTCTATTCTAGGTGTATTCTAACTAAATATTTGACATTGGTCCCCTGAAGTCAAGTGTCCTGCCATCAGGGGATCCTGGGTAAAACTAATATCAGTTTGCTCTCTGGCCTTTCTTTCCTAAGGTCTAAGGCAGACTTCCAATCCTCCTGTTATGACAGCACAACAGAAATCTGAGGCATTTGACAATATCACTGGGTGGACTACAGTTTTTTTTTTTTTTTTTTTTTTTTTGAGAAATCCAAAGAATTTCTTAATTGAACTAAGAAACAATGGCTCCATCTGGGACATCGTATTAAATCAGTGAAAGTGTGTCATTTCTGTAGATGCAGTCCTATCCAACTTTTTTTCTGTTTATCAGAAGCTAACCTTCCCTTGATCACATCCCCAAATTCTGGAGCTGTATTTTATATGGGACTTAATGAATTACTATACTCTCCCTTGTGGTTCCTAAGCATCTCTGCATCATGATCCTAGTCCATGCCCGATGATAGAGTCTTCCCTTCTTAATCAGATGCCCAAATGTAAAGCAATCTTGACTTAACAGGTTTTTTATAATTAAAGTTGTGACTAAAAAAACATAACCCTTCCCCAGTGAATGTGTAGATTTAAGGATATGGTTCAGTTCAGTTCAGTTGCTCAATCATGTCTGACTCTTTGCAACCCCATTCACTGCAGCATGCCAGGCTTCCCTGTCCATCACCAACTCCCAGAGCTTGCTCAAACGCGTGTCCATTGAGTTGGTGATGCCATCTAACCATTTCATCCTCTGTTTTCCCCTTCTCCTCCTGCCTTCAATCTTTCCCAGCATCAGGATCCTTTCCAATAAGTCAGTTCTTTGCATTAAGTGGCCAAAGTATTGGAGTTTCAGCTTCAACATCAGTCCTTCCAATGAATATTCAGGACTGATTTCCTTTAGGATGGACTGGTTGGATCTCCTTGCAGTCCGAGGGACTCTCAAGAGTCTTCTCCAACACCACACTTCAAAAGCATCAATTCTTCGGCTCTCAGCTTTCTTTATAGTCCAACTCTCACATCCATAGATGATTACTGGAAAAACCATAGCCTTGACTGGATGGACCTTTGTTGGCAAAGTAATGTTTCTGTTTTTTTAATATGCTGTCTTGTTGGTCATAACTTTCCTTCCAAGGAGTAAGCGTCTTTTAATTTCATGGCCACAGTCACCATCTGCAGTGATTTTGGAGCCCAAGAAAAGAGACTCTGTCACTGTTTCCATGTTTCCGCATCTATTTGCCAAGAAGTGATGGGACTGGATGCCATGATCTTAGTTTTTTGAATGTTGAGTTTCAAGCCAACTTTTACATTCTCCTCTTTCACTTTCATCAAGGGGCTTTTCTATTCCTCTTCATTTTCTACCATAAGGGTGGTGTCATCTGCATATCTGAGATTATTGATATTTTTCCTGTGAATCTTGATTCCAGCTTGTGCTTCATCCAGCCTGGCATTTCGCATGATAAGTTAAATAAGCAAGGTGACAATATACAGCCTTGATGCACTCCTTTCCCAATTTGGAAACAGTCTGTTGTCCCATGTCCAGTTCTAACTGTTGCTTCCTGACCTGCGTATAGATTTCTCAGGAGGTAGGTAAGGTGGTCTGGTATTCCCATCTCTTGAAGATTTTTCCAGTTTGTTGTGATCCACACAGTCAAAAGGCTTTGGCGTACTCAATAAAGCAGATGGAGATGTTTTTATGGAACTAGAGAAGGGAATGGAAGACCACTTCAGTATTCTTGCCTTGAGAACTCCATGAACAGTATGAAAAGAATATGGCACTCTTATCCATATGGGAGAAAGAATAATTGAAATGTAAATGGGTTTTATGTTTTATCAAGAAGGATAGGATGAAGATTCTGTTATAACTATAAGAGGAAAAGATGGAAAAATGAAAGGTAGAAGTTACTTAGACACACTTGGGGAAAGTTCTCACTTGGGGAAAGAAGCATGGGAAACCAAAGTGGAAATAGTAGGTTATAAGGCTGCCAGGAGAGTCCACGGGGAGAAATATATTAGCTTTATACAGATACGTTATCTAGATAAGGCTTGGAAAGATGAAGAAGCAGCTTCAGTCATGTCACCTGAATAGGCCTAGGGCTCTTGAGATGAGAAATTTGATAAAGAGATTTAGGATAGACTCTAAAGAGAACTGTTCAAGTCATATCCTGAAGTTGCAGAGGGAAAGCTGTTTTCAGTTGTGACCAAGGGCAGTGCCTAGTGGCCAGAACAGAGCTGAATCACCAACTGACCTGGCAATGAATTTTGAATAACAGTTAAAACTGGATTTAATGAGTTAAGAAGTATCAAACTGGTTTAAGTAGCCAGACTGTACTCCGATCACTCTGGATAATTTATATACTGAAATTTCACTGCAGAACCAAGCCATGCTGAAATCTAAGTGACTGACTGCCCTGAGCTAACAAGACCCAGAAAAGAGGGGAAATTAGAGACTTAATTAATCAATTAAAGGAACAGCCACAGTCCATATGACAGGTGGCGATGCTGAAACTTACCTGTCAGGGAATTCTAGGAAAATACTTTCTAGGGGTTATTCTGATATATTTTTGTCCCAAGAATAAAAAGGATTATTTGGAAATATGAGATCTTTCTAGTTACCTTCAAATCATGCTGTGTCTAGTCTTGAGAATGAACTGAATGGATCAAAATGCATCTTTTTCCCCCAACGCACACCAAAATCCAATGTGTAACTGCAGCATAAGTGAAAAGTTTTAAATATATTTTCCTTCAAATCAAATTTTCCCCACATCTGAGGTTAAACCAAAGAAACATAGGTCCCCATTCTTTATTCTCTTTCTTTCTACCATAATTTTTCTGTTCTTCCCTACAGGTAGAGGTTCATGTAGCCGTTTAGGTTTGGTGAGCAATGGTATGTTTTTGATTGCTTATACTTCAAGTGACTTTTTTTTTTAAAAATTATCTTTAATTGGAGGAAAATTGCTTTACAATGTTGTGTTGGTTTCTGCCATACAACAATATGAGTCAGTCATAGGTATACGTACATGCCTTCCCGCTTGAGTCGCAACCACCTCTCTAGGCTGTCCCAGGGCACTGGGTTGAGCTCCATGTGTTACACAGTAACTTCCCACTAGCTCTCTGTCTTACACACGGCAATGCGTATGTTTCAGTGCTATTCTCTCAATTCATCCCACTCTCTCTTTCCCCGTCTGTGTCCACAAGTGGGTTCTCTACAGACTTCATGTGACTTTTAAACTGTTTTGTCAGTTGTATGGTTAAACTCCAAATACATTTTTCTTTGAGTTCATCTTCCCCCAAGACCAATTCTATTTTAAAATGCAGGTTTTGTTTGTTTTTAAAACAAAGCTGTTAATTGAAGCCAGTGGTTAACATAGGCACAAAGTTTTGATTTTAGAATGTAGAAAAGATTTGGAACTTTATTATGACCCAATGACTTGGGTGGTAGAAACCGCTCTCTAAGCGAACAAAAGAAAACAGGGCATATGACACTGTGCTATCTCAGAAATGGGAGACTGGTATCTGTGTCAAGTGTCAGTAAAAGATGGCGTCTGGTCCAGAGACAGCCATCAACCAGATAAAGAAAACCTGAGAACATTCCCACACTTTTATTTGGTGCCCTGCCCCCATGCACTGTGGTGGGATGAAAACCCAGGGGGCAGTCAGACAAGGGAGGAAGAGATGGTTCACATTGCAGGTAATAAGACAAGAATTTCATAAACATACACTTGGCACAAGAAGTGTAGGTAGAAATTGACATGTAAGTCTAAGGGAGCAAGTGGAGTGGGTAGGGGTGATGGATAAGGCTTTTGCTGAGAAGGGAACAGCTACATAGAAAAGCTGCCACACTTTGGTCTCAACTGCTTCTCAGTCTTGATTTCACACTGCTTCTTCCCATCATGGTTTTAACAACCACCAACTTTCATTATAGAGCATTATTGAAGAAAAAAAAGAGTCACAGTATAGCTGATACCTAAAACTTTCATCTCCAAGGCAAACTGAAAATTCATGTCCCTCTCCTGCCTCCTCCAATTTCCTTCCCAAACACGAACACACGTGTGTACATGATGTTCAAGCTATTTAGTCCTCTGTGACTTCTTTTTTCCCCCACCATGGGGTCACTGATGCTCATCTGTAAATGTTTCCTGTCCCTACAGAATGGCCCCATTCAGACACCATGTATATTGATACAATCAGTGGGTATTCATGGAGAAGAACCTGCAGGTGGCTGTGATCTCCCTTGGTGTCTGCAGCTTCCAGGGGTTCTAAATTCTTTCACTAGCCCACACTAGACTTTAGCAATTCCCTAAAAAAAAAAAATTATCTGTAGCCTTCTTACCTGCTTGTGCTGCACCTGGAGTTACTTCCTTTTGTGCTCTGCCACAAGTGAGACAATGTTCTCAGCTTCTCTATCCTTGGAGGTTTCTGTCTTTCTTTTGATTTCAGTGTACTTTTTTTTTGCCCTGTGATATCAGTCGTTTGATGGGCTGAAGAAAAGGAATGATTATGTTTATTACCTTGTTTTCTCTTTTCTTTTTATTAAGGTGGAAATAATATTCTTTTCAGCTCTCTGTCCTAGATAGAAGTGGAATTATGCTTACTTTTAAATATAGTTTATTTGGGCTGATGGCAGGATAATATGCAGATATTCCTAAAAAGTAGTTACAAATGTTAGACACACAACATGAAAATTCAGATGTCACCTGTAGATGTGGTCATCAAAACGGATAGAATAGATGATATTTTAGGGGAAGAATAAACTGGTTAAAAAAAAAAAAAAAAAAGCTAATGGAGACAAAATGAAATAATTGAACTTACTGTAAAAAGAATGTTTGTGTATCTGTGTGTATTTGACAGGAAGTGGATGGTTGAACAAAATAATAATTATGCTTTCTTTATAGACTACTACCATTCCAGTTTTGTATTTGTTTCCTGCTATCTGAGCCTTTTAGTTAAGTAGAACTATTCCTAGAAAATCATCTCCAAGTTTTTCCTCTCTTCCTTCTTAGCTAGTTTATATTGATGCATCCTGGCTTTATCAGCAAAAAAAAGAACTCACTAATTCTTTTATTTTTTTCATTCAAATTTCATTAATTATTTAAAGTGGTGCCGCTCCAAATAGCTAAAGACTAACAAGAAAACCTAATGGTGATTCATTAATTTCCTCCACCAGAGTCACATCTCAGCCCAAGGGCTCACGATGGCAGCAGCATGAGGTTAATTCTGGAAACACAGGCTGCTTGCCCAAGAATGGT
The DNA here is from genome assembly GCF_027580195.1 of Bos mutus. Classification (NCBI taxonomy): domain Eukaryota; kingdom Metazoa; phylum Chordata; class Mammalia; order Artiodactyla; family Bovidae; genus Bos; species Bos mutus. Next base: position 21,041,287 of record NC_091630.1, read on the forward strand.
TAGTTTCACTGCTCTGCTCTTCTGAGTGGGGAACTCCCACTGTTCGCATATGCAGAATGATAGGTAAGAATTAAGCTTTCTAATTGGGAATTAGGTATTTTGGGCAAAATTAAGGATGATGTAGGTAGGGTGGATTAGGTTGAAATGACACCCCCTACCCCAACAAAGCCGTTAAAATATACACACATATACACACACACTAGATAACAAAGCCAGTATCCACCCTTGAAAACAAGGTAAATCACCAAATATCTGCAGTGTCCTACTAGTTTTCCAGCAATAGTAACATAGTATGAAAATTAAAATAGTTAACTTTAATCCAGACTCAGGTCTGGACTCTGAGTCTAAATACTGGCTGCATCACTCGCCAGCTATATAACCTTGAAAAGTTATTTGATCTCCTCAAGTTTCAGTTTCCTCTCATATTATATAGCAGTTAATAAGTACAACAAACGCGTGTCAAATACTTGCTATGTACAGAGTATTTACTCATTTATTCAGTTATTTTTTATTTTGAGAGTGCACAGAGTTATGTATTTAGACAACAAAGTACCTGTAAATATTTATTTTTTGTTTTAACGAATTGGAAGAAAGATCAGAAGAAAGTACTCTGACTTAAGCGCCAAAAGGGATGAAAAAGAGAGAAAAAGATAAATGGAACACAGAGAATAGGTTTAACTTGCGTAGCTGGAGTCCTAAGAGATAAGAGAGAGAGTTTATTATTGCCAGTCCCTGCTCAAAGTACTTTACAGACGTAACTAATTAAATCCTCATAAAAGCTGTTTAAGTTAGGTACTGTTCTGGCCACATTCATTTTACAGAGGAGGAAACCTTGTCCAGGGCCACTTAGCTCCTAAGTAATGGAGCTGAGATGTAAACTCAAGTAGCCTAGCGTCAGAGTCCACATTCGAAACCAGTCCAAATCGGAGGACATTATATGTATTAATTCATGAAATGCTCACCCAAAAACCCTGTGAGATAAGTCCTATCATTATCCTAATTCTGTGGGTGAGAAAGTTTAGGTAATTTGCCCATGATGACATAGCCAGCTGGGCTTCCCCAGTGGCTCAGCAGTAAAGAATCTCCCTGAAGTGCAGCAGATGTGGGAGACACAGATTCTGTCCCTGGGTTGGGAGGATCTCCTGGAGGAGGGCATGGCAACCCACTCCAGTATTCTTGCTGGGAAAATCCCATGGACAGAGGAGCTGGGTGGGCTACAGTCCATGGGGTTGTAATGTGTTGGACATGACTAAGCAACTGAGCATGCACACAAGACACAGCCAGTCAATGACAGGGCCAGGGTACAATCCTAGGCAAGCCTGCCTCTAAAGCCCTCAGTCAAATCATCATGCAACATCCCCTCTCGCAACAGCACCTACATTAGAGCATTTTTGTGAGAATTAAATGGTATACAATATTTAAAGCACCTAGCCCATTGCCTGGTACACAGTAAGATGATGTTCTTACTACCAGTCCTATTTACTGGTTGTCCTCTGATGGCTTGTACTCTTGCCTGGAAAATCCCATGGATGGAGGAGCCTGGTAGGCTGCAGTCCATGGGGTCGCTGGGAGTCGGACACGACTGAGCGACTTCACTTTCACTTTTCACTTTCATGCATTGGAGAAGGAAATGGCAACCCACTCCAGTGTTCTTGCCTGGAGAATCCCAGGGATGGGGGAGCCTGGTGGGCTGCCGTCTATGGGGTCGCACAGAGTCAGACACGACTGAAGCAACTTAGCAGCAGCAGCAGCAGCAGCACAAGGAAAAATTGCAGTGAGGTAGGAATAGCAGGAATGTATAGAATCGTATCTGATATGATACCCTTGCACTCTTGGTCTCACTGCATAAGAAGAGGGCCTTTGCTGGACAATCTTTGTATCCCTTTTCCTTTACCTCCAAGGCCTAACCATAACAGAACAGGTGACCTGATGCCAGAAAAACTGCAGGAAAAGGGGAAGGCCCATAAATATTCTGCTGGGCGTTCAAAAATTTGATAGAATTCCAATCAATCTTAATATTCGGCAAGGTAACAGAATACCATGTCCCCCTTCCCAAATGATGCCAAAGTATTTATAACACTAAGAGGTTTTGTATAATCTTTACTCTGTGCCAACTACTTTTCTAAGTGAATATGTGTTAATTTACATATTCCTTAGAAGAGCCTTATGAGGTGAGTGCTATTATTCTGTCCATTTTGTAGATGAGGAAACTGAGGCCCACTTCCCAAGACCACACAGTCAGTAAGTGATAGAGCTGAAATTTGAATCCAGTTTGGGTCTAGAATCCAAGCTCTTTTGTTCCTTTCACATCAGTACTAGATTTAACATTCTTTCCACATTGCTAACAAAGTGGAAATGAAAGGTTAAATATATAATTTAAAATACAAAAAGGGCATTTTTTATGAAGTTTTGGAGTCCTCCCAAATTAAGGATGCTTTCCATCTTTTTCCATTAATTACATTCTAATTCTTTTACCTCGAAGGCTTTCAACCCTTCACCAAAGGTGAAACTCTTGATAAAATGTTCTGGATCCCTTCGGGAGGGTTTGCTTGGTTATGAAGTGCTTGGGTATTGTCCTGTTGTTTTTTTTTTCCAAGCTGCACGGCTTTTGGCATCTTAGTTCCTTGACCAGGAACTGAACCTGGGCCATGGCAGTAAAAGCAGTGAGTGCTAACCAGTGGGCTGCCAGGCAATTCCCCTACCTCCGCCTTTTATTACTTTTCCTAGGGTAGAAATTGTTGGCACATACTAGCAACCAATGACAACCTCATTTTCCCTTATTTGGAATCCTGAGAGATCAATTTCTCCTATTTATGAAGAAATATATATAATATAATATATACTGTATATTATATATTGTAGGGCTCACATGTTTCTCTTCCTTGGTGCAAATATACAGCTTATTCTTTTTTTGGAAGCAACACAGAAAAATTTACTCTATGTTGCTAAATAGCAGTAGACAATCGTCATGGTCTGCTGATCCCATCTGCTTCTCGTGAGAAGAACAAAGGTCTGTGAGGAATTTGCCCACTCCTGTAGGAGGTTTTCCTGAGGGTTTTATGTAACCACATGTTGTGCTTGTTGACTGCTCAGTGGTACTGGATTGAACAATCTAGGCTGAAATGTAACACAGAGATTAATCCATTTTTCAAATTCATTGCCAGTTCAGAATATTTCTATAGATTAGATTTTATAATACAAACTATAAATATAAGTGTATACTATTTTGTAGAATTTTAAGAGATATTCATGAAGGACTTGAAAAATTAAGGACAGTATAATGCCAAAACTTTCTCTTTGGATAGTTGTGGTTATTTACTAATGTCAATTTGTTAATACTACGTCTATGCTAATGGTAAATTCTCTGAAGGTAAGGTTTTCATTTTATAGCCCATAGTGAGCCTAATATAATAATTTGGATGTACTAGGTACTTCATTTATATTTGTTGGACACGTGGTGATTAAATAAATATAAATACAAATAGATAGATAGATCCTCTTGCTTCTGCTTCTCTGGAGAGCTCTAACTGATACACACCCTCATACTCAGGTCCAAAGTGGCATCTATATTTCAGCAGCACCATGCAGAAGGGCCTGTAGGAAGAGCCAAGAGCAAGCTCCAGGTTTCTCTTGAGAGGTTCCCGGAAACTGCCAACAAGGACATTCCCACTTACATTCCATTAGCCAGAGCTTAGCCACACAAGCCACATGAACTATAAACAGGGATGGAAACTGTCATCTTTATGTATGCCTAGCTAAATGTTCTAATACCAAGTAAGCAAGGAAAATGGATATGGGGTTCAATTAACAATTTCTCCTGTTACCAAACCAAACTTGGGTCCACTTGCCTGAGCACGGTGAAGTCAATCTACTGACCTGGGGTTGTGAGGAAGGAAAGTACAGTGCTTCCGCAGGGAGCCAAGCAAGGAGTTCAGGACAACCTGTGCTCAGAAAGCCCAAACTCCCCAATAAGGTTCAGGAAAGCATTTTTAAAGCCCAAGTGAGGAAGGAGGTTTGCAGAGTGTGTGATCGGGTTGTGCACAATGCTCTGATCAGTTATTGGTGAGGTAATAGAGTAACGTCACAGGGGTTAACATTATCAGTCCTTAGGCTCTAGGAGGCCATCAGGTAGTTAATATCTTCCATTTGGTGTGAGTTTTCAGCCTGTAAAACAACTCAAGAAATGTGCATTAGATACTGTCATCCAGGTACTTCAGAGACTAACTAAATTTGTTTTTAAAAATGAAATTTTACTTCTCTCAACGTAATTTTAAAGAGTTAAATAATAATGAATTCTTGGGTGAGAGGTTAAATTATTGTAACAAAGATAATGCTGAATACAAAGGCTCAAGTAAAATAGAAATTTATTTTTCTGTCATTTAACAATCCAAGAGGGTGGGTAGCTCTGTTTCAGAGTCATCCGGGGACCCTTCTACCATGTTACTCCCAAATCCTCCTGAAGTATTTTTCTTTTCTGCATGGTTGAAACTAGCTCACCACCAAGTCTGAAGGAAGAGGAAGCGAGGAACACCGAGCAGCTTCCTTTTAAGGACATAAATTCGAAGGAGCCTCCTCTCTCTTTTCATATCCACTGGCCACGTTATCTGAAAGGGAGCTGGGAAACAGTGTTTAACTAAATATTCATGTGTCCAGCAAAAATTCACGAGGTTTTATTACACAAGAAAAAGGAGAAGAATGAATATTAGCAACGATCGTCGGCCCTGTCCCAGGTGCCTGAGGCCTTCCTGCAATGCCTGCTGGCTCTCAGCTATCCATTTCTAAGAATGAGGCACTGGGGCCTCTGGAAGACTGAGCTGTGGTAGTGAGCAGTACGTGGGCAGACTTAAGCTTCACTGTTGGTTCACTTGACAGCTTTTTCCTTGTATGTGTTAAACTTCTAAATGTCAATATTTGTAAGGCTTTTCTCTGGGGCTGATCAGTTTTTCCAGAAAATAGTCTTCCAGTTCTGCCTAAGGACTGATGTATTGGTTTCCTTAGGGCTATAGTAACAAATTACCACAAAGTGGGTGGCTTAAAACTGTGGAAATCCGTTCTCTCACAGTTCTGGAAATTGAAAGTCAGAATTCCAGTGTCAGACTTCCTGGTGATCCAGTGGTTAAGACTCCATGCTTCTACTGCAGGGGGCACAAGTTCAAACCCTGGTTGGGAAAGTTCTGCGTGCCCTGCTGTGCAGTCAAAAAAAAAATTCAAGGTGCTGTCAGGGCCATGCTCTGAAGGCTCTAGGGAAGACTCCTTCCTTACCTCTTCTTGCTTTCCAAATAAACTTTTTTCCTCTATCAAAGTAATTTAAAGTACTAAATAGTACTGAATTAGTAGGTGAGAGGCTAAGTTATTTTAACAGATATCCCCCAATACAAGGCTTAAGGATTAGCCATTGTGTTTGATGGCCCCCACTGGAAGGACTTTATTTTTTGGGGCTCCAAAATCACTGCAGATGGTGACTGTGGCCATGAAATTAAAAGATGCTTACTCCTTGGAAGAAAAGTTATGACCAAAAAGACAGCATATTAAAAAACAGAAACATTACTTTGCCAACAAAGGTCCATCCAGTCAAGGTTATGGTTTTTCCAGTAATCATGCATGGATGTGAGAGTTGGACTACAAAGAAAGCTGAGAGCCGAAGAATTGATGCTTTTGAACTGTGGTGTTGGAGAAGACTCTTGAGAGTCCCTTGGACTGCAAGGAGATCCAACCAGTCCATCCGAAAGGAAATCAGTCCTGAATATTCATTGGAAGGACTGATGTTGAAGCTGAAACTCCAATACTTTGGCCACCTAATGCAAAGAACTGACTTACTGGAAAGGACCCTCATGCCGGGAAAGATTGAAGGCAGGAGGAGAAGGGGACGACAGAGTTGAGATGGCTGGATGGTATCACCAACTCAATGGACATGAGTTTGAGCAAGCTCCGGGAGTTGGTGATGGACAGGGAAGCCTGGCATGCTGCAGTGAATGGGATCGCAAAGAGTCTGACACGACTGAGCGACTGAACTGAACTGACTGATTGGAAGGACTGATGTTGAAGCTGAAACTCCAATGCTTTGGCCACCTGATGTGAAGAACTGACTCCTTGGAAAATACCCTGAAGCTGGGAAAGATTGAAGGCAGGAGGAGAAGGGCGCAACAGAGGATGAGATGGTTGGATGGCATCGCTGACTCTATGGACATGAGTTTGAGTAAACTCCAGGAGTTGGTGATGGACAGGGAAGCCTGGTGTGCTGCAGTCCATGGGGCTGCAAAGAGTTGGACACAACTGAGTGACTGAACTGAACTGACTTGATGGCTCCCAGCAATCTTTGATTGATGGCTCCTGGCAATCTTTGGAATTCCTTGATTTGTAACTGTATCACTTCAGTCTCTGCCTCCATCTTCACTTGGTCTTCTTTTTAAAAATTATTTACTTATTTCTTCAACCATGTCAGGTCTTAGTCGTGGCATGTGGGATCTTTTGTTGTGGCCCATGGACTCTCTAGTGGTGCGTGGGCTTAGTTGCTCTACGGTATGTGGGACCTTACTTCCCTGACTAGGGATCAAACTCAAGTTCACTGCATTGCAAGGCAGATTCTTAACCACTGGACCACCAGGGAAGCCCCTTCACTTGGTCTTCTGTGCATGTGTCCCTGCGTGTCCTCTCCTCTTATAAGGACACCAATCACTGAATTTAGAGCCCACCCTAATATAGTATGACATCATCTTAATTACATCTGCAAAGACCCTATTTCTAAATAAGGTCATATTTTAAGGTTCTGGGTGTACATACATTTTTTTGAGGACACATTTCAATCAACTATAATAGGTATTGGTGCCTATTTTCCTGGAACTAGGGGAGGGCAAGGGGGTCCATTAGATTTGCTTAGTCTCTTCTGTTAGCCCTTTGTTTTCCTACTTCACCCCTAAGCCTGGACAAAAGTCAGGGCCTCTTTGGTTCGGGGTCCCCATATAGTGGTGGTATCCTGATGGAAGTGTTTGGGAATATGGTATGGGTGGAGGATGGGGGGTAGTGGATGTGGAGTCATAAATTACATGGGCTTGAAAAGGGAACCTAGGAAGTCTAATCATTTTCTGTCCAGATTTTTCAACCAATCCTCCTTACAGCCCCAAGGTTTACTCTGCCATTTGTTATATCTTGGACAATCAAGGAGAAGCCTTTCCATGGTTCTAGGGTTGAGTTTCCTGCATTCTCTTTAATACCTTCCCTTCCTGAAGCTCTTCCTCCACCAACTTCACCCCCAGCAAGCACTTAGGTTTTGGCCTAATCCACACTGCAAAGTCTATTGACACTTCTTCTTTCTTCCCCATGGTTAGGCAGATGTTCAAATTATATTAAAAGATAAAAGAAAGGTTGAGTTTGTGTGGGCTCATGAGAATCACATGAGATATTTTGTCTGAAAACACTAGGCATATGATTGTCATACAGAAAGAATTTGAAAGATATTACTTGAATCTGAATTTCTTACAAAAGGGATGTTTGCAGAGCAAATTATCATGTCTTAATTATCTTTTCTGTAAATCTAGATGTTCATATGTTGAATTTGTATCAAGCAGGCTAATATTTTAAAGTTTTCCTCTTTCATTTAGAAATATTCTCATAAAAATGTATAAATATGTTTTAAGGAATCTTTAATTTAGAATAATAGGGCCAGATAAATTTTATAGTATTAATTTGTTTTTAAATGAATGATACTTTTAATATGACATTTGATAACTATAACATTGGAAAAATACATTGCCTGAAAATTTTCATATGCAAGGGAGTGTTGGTCTAGTCATTAAGTCATGTCTGACTCTTGTGACCCCAGGGACTGTAGCCTGCCAGGCTCCTCTGTCCATGGGATTTTCTAAGCAAGAATACTGGAGTGGGTTGCTATTTCATTCTCTGGGGGATCATCCCAACCCAGTGATCAAACCCAGGTCCCGTGAATTGCAGGCAGATTCTTTATCGAGTGAGCCACCAGGGAAGCCTTAGCACTAAAAAGTTGTTCCGTATATTTAAGATTCTTAAGGAATCAACAGATTTATAATTCTAGTTAATGTGGTTATACAAATGTACTAATATTTAGAAGACGATACTACTTTAAAACTTTTAAAATAAATTAATTAAAATCTCAGAATATGCTAGTTAGGAAAGAAAGACATTAATAGTAATTAGTGTAGTCATTTGAAACTTTTCCATCAAATTCTCAGTTTTACTTATGATAATACATTGATATGTTATTAAAGAAAAAAAGTTACTCATATAAATTACAAGTCAATTTAGCCTTTAATTAGGAAAATACTTAGTACTTAGATACTTTGTTTTCCTCTTTTGTACACAATTCAACATTTCTATTCACATCTTTTCTTTAAAGAAAAGTCTAATAGCAAATCATTTAACTTGGGGAGTATATTCATCTCATTCCCACTGCTTCCCCCTAATTAGGCCAGAGAATACTGTCATTCAACCATATGATATAAATCTCAAAAAAGTCTGAGTGATTATGGGTTTGTTAATCACTAGACCATTCAGGTATGACCTAAATCAAATCCCTTATGACTATACAGTGGAAGTGAGAAATAGATTTAAGGGATTAGATCTGATAAACAGGGTGCCTGATGAACTATGGATGGAGGTTCATGACATTGTACAGGAGACAGGGATCAAGACCATCCTCATGGAAAAGAAATGCAAAAAAGCAAAATGGCTGTCTGAGAAGGCCTTACAAATAGCTGTGAAAAGAAGAGAAGCAAAAAGTAAAGGAGAAAAGGAAAGATATACCTATTTGAATGCAGAGTTCCAAAGAATAGCAAGGAGAGATTTAAAAAGCCTTCCTCAGTGATCAATGAAAAGGAATAGAGGAAAACAACAGAATGGGAAAGACTAGAGATGTCTTCAAGAAAATTAGAGATACCAAGGGAACTTTTCATGCAAAGATGGGCATGATAAAGGATAGAAATGGTATGGACCTAACAGAAGCAGAAGATATTAAGAAGAGGTGGCAAGAATACACAGAAGAACTGTACAAAAAAGATGTTCACGACCCAGATAATCATGATAGTGTGATCACTCCCACTCACCTAGAGCCAGACATCCTGGAATGTGAAGTCAAGTGGGCCTTAGAAAGCATCACTATGAACAAAGCTAGTGGAGGTGATGGAATTCCAGTGGAGCTATTTCAAATCCTGAAAGATGATGCTGTGAAAGTGCTGCACTCAATATGCCAGCAAATTTGGAAAACTCAGCCATGGCCACAGGACTGGAAAAGGTCAGTTTTCATTCCAATCCCAAAGAAAGGCAATGCCAAAGAATGCTCAAACTACTGCACAATTGCACTCATCTTACACACTAGTAAAGTAATGCTCAAAATTCTCCAAGCCAGGCTTCAGCAATACATGAATGGTGAACTTCCAGATGTTCAAGCTGGTTTTTAAAAAAGCAGAGGAACATGAGATCAAATTGCCAACATCCGCTGGATCATCAAAAAAGCAAGGGAGTTCCAGAAAAACATCTATTTCTGTTATTGACTATGCCAAAGCCTTTGACTGTGTGGATCATAATAAACTGTGGAAAATTCTAAAAGAGATGGGAATACCAGACCACCTGATCTGCCCTTTGAGAAATTTGTATGCATGTCAGGAAGAAACAGTTAGAACTGGACATGGAACAACAGACTGGTTCCAAATAGGAAAAGGAGTACATCAGGGCTGTATATTGTCACCCTGCTTACTTAACTTCTATGCAGAGTATATCATGAGAAATGCTGGGCTGGATGAAGCACAAGCTGGAATCAAGATTGCTGGGAGAAATATCAATAACCTCAGATATGCAGATGACACCACCCTTATGGCAGAAAGTAAAGAGGAACTAAAGAGCCTCTTGATGAAAGTGAAAGAGGAGAGTGAAAAAGTTGGCTAAAGCTCAACATTCAGAAAATGAAGATCAAGGCATCTGGTCCCATCACTTCATGGGAAATAGATGGGGAAACAGTGGACACAGTGGCTGACTATATTTTTTTGGGCTCCAAAATCACTGCAGATGGTGATTGCAGCCATGAAATTAAAAGATGAATATTCCTTGGAAGGAAAGTTACGACCAACCTAGACAGCATATTAAAACACAGAGACATTACTTTGTCCACAAAGGTCTGTCTAGTCAAGGCTATGGTTTTTCTAGTAGTCATGTATGGATGTGAGAGTTGGACTATAAAGAAAGCTGAGCACCAAAGAATTGATGCTTTTGAACTGTGGTGTTGGAGAAGACTCTTGAGAGTCCCTTGAACTGCAAGGAGATCCAACCAGTCCATCCTAAAGGAGATCAGTCCTGGGTGTTCATTGGAAGGACTGATGTTGAAGCTGAAACTCCAATACTTTGGCCACCTGATGCGAAGAGCTGACTCATTTGAAAAGAGCCTGATGTTGGGAAAGATTGAGGGCAGGAGGAGAAGGGGAAAACAGAGGATGAGATGGTTGGATGGCATCACCGACGCGATGGATGTGAGTTTGGGTAGTCTCCAGCAGTTGGTGATGGACAGGGAGGCCTGGCGTGCTGCGATTCATGGGGTTGCAAAGAGTCGGACACGACTGAGTGACTGAACTGAACTGAACTGAACCCTATATATTGGGGCTCCAGATTCCATAAGACAACAGCAGGGAGAGACTAGCTGCTGAGGGGATTTAGTTCCGTGCTGGAGCCTGGCAACCTTGCCTATACCCACATCGCCACACAAGACTGAAGAAGACTGAACGTCAGCAATCCTGGCAGAGGTCTTGTGATTCTCCCAGAACATAGGAGCACGGGAGGTTTGTGAATTGTTTCTATATGGCCATTTCCTATTCATCCCCTATCTCCAGGGAGAGTGTCATGAAACCATTTCCTGGTTCTGATGAGGTATGAGGCTTTCTGCCTTATCCCAACCCCCACCCCTTACTTAGGGCACAGCCACAGCCTGTAAAACTGCTTAGTTGCAAGGTAGCATTGGCTTCTCAGCAACACGGTGTCCCATCATTTGTGTGGCAGTCATCTGGCCTTTTATGTTTTGGTGTTGCCATGAACAAGGTCCATGGGGAGCTGGCACCTTTATATACTCCTTCTTTTGCAGTCTATGTAAGTCATATATGGTCTGAATCTAATAAAAAGGCTTATTGTTTCTTTCCTGGCTGGTTAGTCAGATCTTGTTTTGTACTCGACAGTAATAAAATAGCTAATAACACAGTTTGCTAACCTGTATATATATATGTATGTGTGTGTATATATATATATACACACACATCATAAATATGTCAGGAAAGATGGATTATCTAATAAATCATTTTTGAAAAATTGGCTCTTTAGAAAAAAATGTATATTTCATTTCATACAGTGCCCCCTTGCCCAATTCATATAGATAAAATAGTTAACCAAAAAAAAGAGAAAGAAATGAAACCATGATAAGTCCAATGAGAAAATGGATAAATTCTTGAAAATACTTTTAAAAATGAGAAGGCATTTACTATGGTACAAAGTACAGACTACATAGCTCAAGAATGCTGATGTAGTTGACAACATAAAAAATTGAAATGGTAATATGAGAAAAATACCATATATATATTTAAAAGAAAAAAGGCAAACTGGAAAACACATTTGCAACACATAAGACAGAAAAAGACCAGTTTCCATCATATGCAAGAATGTTGAAAAATCAGTAAGAAAAAGACAAAAAGGGAGTGGCAAAGACATTTTGCAGTAACTCTCCACAAATGACCTATAAACACTTGTTAGTCATAATTAAAGAAAAGCAGGTGGACATTACTTTTCAAATACTGGACTGGCAACGATTACAGTGCCCAGTACTGCCAAGAGTGTAGGAAATAAACACTCCTGCACAGTTGGTGGGAGCATAAGTTTGTGTGATCTTTTTTAGAAGACAGCGTTGGCAATTATTAAAAAAAGGTAGCAAGGAATTCTCTGGTGGTCCAGTGGTTAGAAATCTGTCCTTTAACTGCCTGGGCCTGAGTTTGATTCCTGGTTAGGGAACTAAGATCCTGTGAGCTGTGTGGTGCAGCCAAAAAAGAGAAAGTAACATATGTTTACCATTTCACCTAGAGACTTGCTTTCTAAGGTATTCCTGCATGAGTACACAAAAATGTGCAAAAAGAATGTTTATAACATTCTTTAAACTATAACATTATTATAACAAGGTTTAAATAGTAGCACTATTTATGATAGCAAGAAAACTGGAAATAACTTTAATACCCATCAGTAGGGCGTTGGTTCAATAAATTATGGAGCTTTGATATAAATGGAAAACTGAAAAATATTAAGAATGATGGAAATGTACAGTACTAATATGGAAAGAGTTCCAAGATATACTTTTAAATAAAAATGTAAATTGGCAGAACAGTATGTAAATTATGATCTCATTTGCCTTAAGTACATATTGTACATGCATAGATATATTCTGAATGATTTTGGAAGAAACTGTTAATAATGGCTACCTATGTAAAATGAAACTGGGGACAGGATGCCTGGTGATAAAAAGGAAAACTTGAATTTTCTTTTTGCTATGACTATAGCAAAATAGCTTTTAATAAACTTTTAAGAAACCTTGCTCCTTGGAAGAAAAGCTATGACCAACCCAGACAGCATATGAAAAAGCAGAGACATTACTTTACTGACAAAAGTCCATCTAGTCAAAGTTATGGTTTTTCCAGTAGTCATGTATGGATGTGAGAATTGGACTATAAAGAGAGTTGAGTGCCAAAGAACTGATGCTTTTGAACTGTGGTGTTGGAGAAGGCTCTTGAGAATCCCTTGGGTTGCAAAGAGATCAAACCAATCCATCCTAAAGGAAATCAGTCCTGAATAGTCATTGGAAGAACTGATGCTGAAGCTGAAACTCCAATACTTTGGCCACTGATGTGAAGAACTGACTCTTTGGAAAAGACCCTGATGCTGGGAAAGATTGAAGGCAGGAGGAGAAGGGAATGAGAGAGGATGAGATAGTTGGATGGACATGAATTTGAGCAAGCTCCGGGAGTTGGTGATGGACAGGGAAGCCTGGCGTGCTGCAGTCCATGGGATCACAAAGAGTCGGACATGACTGAGTGACTGAACTGAACTGAAAAAGTTATTTAATGTAAATAGTAAAAACTTATACCACACAAATACTGAATACATTTCTGCTGCTGCTGCTGCTAAGTCGCTTCAGTCGTGTCCGACTCTGTATGACCCCATAGACGGCAGCCCACCAGGCTCCCCTGTCCCTGGGATTCTCCAGACAAGAACACTGGAGTGGGTTGCCATTTCCTTCTTCAATGCATGAGAGTGAAAAGTGAAAGTGAAGTCGCTCAGTCATGTCTGACTCCTAGCGAACCCATGGACTGCAGCCTACCAGGCTCCTCCGCCCATGGGATTTTCCAGGCAAGAGTACTGGAGTGGGTTGCCATTGCCTTCTCGAAATACGTTTCTAAACTGGTACAAATTCCTAAAAAAATTTTTCCTAAATTATAATCTTCAAACTTCAATTTTAACTTTTCTGTGAGTCAAAGCATTAGGAAGAAACAAAGGCCCAACTCATTTTATACACTACTGGAGAAAAAAGGAATTAAAAACATGGCTTTAATTAGCTTACAATCTTCCTGCTGCTGCTGCTGCTGCTAAGTCGCTTCAGTCGTGTCCGACTCTGTGCAACCCCATAGACGGCAGCCCACCAGGCTCTGCCATCCCTGGGATTCTCCAGGTAAGAACACTGGAGTGGGTTGCCATCGCCTTCTCCATTGTGTGAAAGTGAAAAGTGAAAGTGAAAAGTGAAAGTGAAAGTGAAGTTGCTCAGTCTCGTCCGACTTGTAGGGACCCCATGGACTGCAGCCTACCAGGCTCCTCCATCCACGGGATTTTCTAGGCAAGAGTACTGGAGTGGCTTGCCATTCCTAGTAAAGCATTAAAAAAAAAAAAAAAAATATTTATTTTCACTAACTCTAAGGATAGAATGGTTTCAGGAAAAGGATGAATCTGTATTGTAAGACCAGAGTACCTGAAAAAGGCCTCATTCTGGCAGTGGGATTTGAACTGAACTTCAAAAATGAGACAATTTAGTGAAGAGGGTAGTAACAAGGTCATTTCAGCAATACACTGGCACTTGCACAGGCATTAAAGCAAGAATGGGCTTGGCATTGTGTGGGAAGTGCTTAGATAAATGTCCCTGTCTGAAATGAGTATATGTTTTAGGCAGTACTGGGAAGTAAAATTTATGCAAGCAGGGTAAATTTGGATTTTGGAGGGCTCTTATTTCTCAGAAAGAGGAACATGGCCCTGATATCCTAGGCAACGTAGATTCTTGAGACGATGAGTAGCAACATGATGAAAATAATTAGGAATATTAATCTGCTGGCCTTTTCTAAGACAGATTGAAGTAGGGTGAAGTGGCAGTGGAGAAAGAAAGAAAAAAGTAAAAGTAGAGAAAATGGTTAAAGAAGAAGGATTTAGTGATAGTACAGACATAAAGGACCCAGTGGAGGAATCAAAGGTAGTTTTCATTTCTAGTCTGTAAAAGTCTAGGCTTGCAAGCCTAGAAAAATTTATTAAAATGCTCTAGATGACACTGTAAACTGATGTATTGAAACTAATGAGGATCATATTTCTCCATCCTTTTTGTACCTCTTGAGTATAATTTGTTCCCTTCAAATTCAGGAATATATAAACATTTTTTTCCCCAGACATTTCTTATGTCATTTCCCCCTCAGTTATATTTGTAAAGACCCGACCCACAATTCCTCTTGCTCTCAGCATTACTTCTTTTTACTCCTCTTAACTTTCCTCTAACTGAATGTTATATCTTCTTTTTCTATCTCTCAATATTATTTCAACTCTGTAAAATCTCATACTCCCAATCATTACTACATATTTGAAGCCACTGGGGACTTATTTTTGTACCAGCCTAGCATAGCATCATGTGGAGTAGAAAGCAATCATCAGGCACGATGGGGATCTATAATTAAATGATGGTGATGGTACTAGTCTTGTTGTGCTGAGATTTTCTTCACAATTTTTGCTACTTCCTCCTCTTAGAGAAATGTCATGAGTTAAGAGTACTTAACTCATGCTTAAGAATTATCTTATAAAATATTATAAAAATATTGTATGTCATGTCACAACCATTTTCTTATAAAAGCTAAAACACAAAACCTGAAGTTCTTTCAGTGAAAATTCTGGAAGGAAAATCTCTAGGAGAAGCCAAGTAAATGACTCTAATTATTTCACCTCCATTTTCATCTTCCCTTGGGAAGATTTGTGCTGTCCCACTTTGAATTATGCTGGGTACCTAACTCGAGTCCAAATGTGAACAATATTTCCTTCCTTGGTTCTCCACAGGACAGAAGAAATAAGTGGTCATGTTGAAAACTTCACTAAATATTAAGATAGAACAAAAAATTGGGGAAAAAAGCAAAAAAAACCCACCTCAAGTGTAAAAGATGTTTTTTATTACGAGGTAATTATAACCACGGGCTTCCCTCATAGCTCAGTCGGTAAAGAACCCACCTGCAATGCAGGAGAGCCCGGTTCGAGTCCTGGGTGGGAAAGATCCCCTGGAGAAGGGATAGGCTACCCACTCCAGTATTCTTGGGCTTCCCTTGTGGCTCATCTGGTAAAGAATCTGCCTGCAATGCAGGAGACCTGGGTTCAATCCCTAGGTTGGGAAGATCCCCTGGAGAAGGGAAAGGCTACCCACTCCAGTTTTCTGGCCTAGAGAATTCCATGGACTGTATAGGTAATTATAACCATACAGCAAGCTTAAAGGATTAGATCAATTTTGCAAGCACAGTTCCCTTCTCTTTCATCTCCCTGCCTCCATATGACAAGGCAACTCATTTACCCTCACAAGAGAGCTCTTCTCATGACATACTGACTCATTCTTGGAGTAAGGTTTAGGAGACTGGTTTAAATGTCTCAGACTAATTAAGGTCTTCTCACACAGTTCAAGTTTTTAGCCTGAGGTGTATACCTTATCTGTAGGGGATTCTTGGAATTCATACAATATCTAAACCTTTCTGGCTGAGGTTAACAGATCTGCCAACTTCTAGAACATTCTGTGAGGAGTGATCTAAAGGGTTATCATCATCACAATATGACTTTAATCATATCACTATAACATATACACACTAACAAAAGAATAGTCCTTTCATAGAAACACACAGGGATGAAGAATGAAAATAAATATCAGCAATCCTGTAGCAGAAAATTAAGACCTTCTATATTCAGTGTTAGAAAAGAATTTAATCATTTTTTTCTTTTTCTAAAAAAATAAAATTAAATGAAAAAGTACATTAAAACTAAATGAAGGTGAGTTAGAATTTGATACTGTGGTTATCACTAACCAGATATATTGACACACTTTGTTCCCCCAATATTTATGTTGACAATAAAGATTAAAAGGAAAAGGAAAAAAAATTCAGCTTTTTTTTTTTCAACTTTTGGCCACACTGAGGATCTTTTGTTGGCCAGCAGGGATCTTAGTTTTCTGCTCAGGAGTGGAACCCTCACCTGCTGCAGTGGAAGCTCGGAGTCTTAACCACTGGACCTTCAGGGAAGTCTAAAAATCTCAACATTTTAATTGAGGAAAATCACATTCTTATGCTTAGATATTTTTCTTTCAAGTGTCAATATTTTAAGTCAAAACACTGCCTATCTACTGTTGGTTTATTAGCAGAGCTTATTGATTTTTAATTAGATTCAATAAGCAGTCAATGGTGTAGAAGGCACTATGCTAGAGAATTTGGTGAATAATAAGAATAAGGCATTTCACATACCTGCAGGCATTCAAAATTCAGTGGGGAAGACAGAACAACTTTGGAACTATTACCTAAAAATCAGTACTTATTTGCATAATTATCGCTTATTGAAACTGTTTTTAGAAATGAGTTTTTTCCTTTAACATGTTATTAATAATTCTTACCTCCATACTTTGCTATGTTGCTCTGGTGAATTTAACATTATAAAGAGCCTTTATTTTATTTAGCATTATTAGGAATATACTTAGTAGAAAGAAAGCATTAGGTGAGTGCTAATGATCTCAATTTATAAATAAAAGATTGCATCATCATTAAACAACTGGATTTGCTTTCTTCTTTTGAAATGCAATGATCCAAGGAGAATTTTTCTTAATATTTCAGATCAGTCATATTTAAATTAAAAATTAAAATACCAGCCAGCTGCAGATCTATAAGCAACAGTTGTACTGTGAAGCCTTTATTATTAGAGACATTAGATACTCAAATTTCAAGTCATAATATTTCAATATAACATAATGTGTGGTTTCCATTAATAAAATATTTTGTATAGAAATAGCAAAATATTTTTATACAAAGCAGTGGGTCTGTCATCACTTCCATCTGCAAAAGATGAAGATTGTCAATAATAAGTCCTGTTTGCAAGCACATCTTAGGTTCTAATGGTTAGGGAAGCAACAAAGAGTTCAAGGGAGCCGTTATGAAGTAAATGAATAGAATATGTTTTCTCAGATGCTATGTGAGGAGAAACACTTCACAAGATCCAAAGGGAATAAGAAACTTAAATTGAGATTGTCAAGACTAAGAAAGCATTTGTGGAGGCATAAATCCATAAAACACTTGTAGAGGCACAAATTTATTTGATGATTTAATATGATCATCAAACACAGCTATTAGAAAATCTGCAAGTAGAAATGGGATTCTGTGGGCTCCTGTCTTGGGGAGTGAAACCGCCTGAGTTATTTTACCCCAGGATCCGTTACCTAAGTTGTGCCTCTCCCCTAGAACAGTTCTAAGAGCTGTGATATTCTTTTTTACCCACTCCACTTCTTTCAATGACCTAGTTCCACTTTCCAAATATATAGCACTGATTCCCCACCATTCAACTATTTTATCCTTTAGTCAGTGCTCTTTGTATGTGCTTAGTGCTTGAGTAGGGATATAATGTCCCTGATTTCAAGGAACTAATAATCCACTGAGGGAGGCAAGACATATACATAGTATAAAGCAAGTCAAAGCAGCGTTTATAAAAACTAACATTTTCAAAGAGATAGTATTTTTTTTTTCAGTTTACAAGATAAATTTTACTGAAATCATGGCATCGCAGCCTGTCAAAAATTTTGTGAAGGAAGAACTATTACTTCTAGTTTAGAAACCAGGACACTGAATCACAGAGAAGCCAATGCCTGTGTCTAGGGCAACACTGTGAATTAATACAAGAGACAGTCTTTAATTGGGCCTTAGGGATGGTGGAGTGGACATTCTTGGCTTCATACCAATCTTCATTACTTGCTTTCTCACTATTAAGAGAATTCAGACTTGAGCTTGGATAATAGCTTTTACCATAAACTCTAGTATTTGGGGGGAACCTGATCCCATCTCAAGCTTTAGGAAGATCTATGGTGGTTTAAGCTAATGGTTGGCACATTCCATTTTTCCTGGTCATATTATTGTTCTGTTGGGGCTGAGTGTGGTGGGGTAAGAAGAGACTATGAACCAGTCTGGTTGAATTTTAGGACTCTTATTTGTAATGCTGGGAAGAATTTCTCTCTTCCACAAACAACAGGAATAAAATCAGAATATATCCCAATAATCCTTATGCCATCAATTCTTTCTGATTCTATTTCCCCCACTTTTTGTGGCTGCAGTAAAAATTAAATTGACCTTCATGCCATTATTTTCTTCCTTATGCTTTCTCTAATGTGATTTTTTTCCCCTGTGAATCTGAAACCTCATTTGCCCACTTTCAAAGTTTTTTCTTATCAAGAAAAAAATGACTTGGAATGTAAGGATTTAAAAAATAAGTTGATATAAATGAGAACCAAAAACTAATCTTCTTTTTCTGGTGACATGGTAAACATTGTTTCTTTCCCCAACATTTATTTCTGTCTTCCTCTTTTATATGGCAGCCATGTGGTTTGAGTGGACCAAGCTTCTTGCTACAATGATGAATTCAGATTAGTCAGACTTAAGTCATCAGAGCAGTCATGGACTGCCCTGGCCACAGGGATGAATGAGAATTGCTCTAATCAGTGCACAATTTAGAACTCTATTGAAAGAATATGGGAGCAGACTAGCTTAGATATGAAAGTGAAAAAGTGAGAGTGTTAGTCGCTCAGCCGTGTCCGACTTTTTGCAACCCCATAGACTGTAGCCCTCCAGACTCTTCTGTTCATGGAATTCTTCAGGCAAGAATACTGGAGTGGGTTGCTATTCCCTTCTTCAGGGGATCTTCCCACCAAAGGATCGAACCGGGGCTCCCTCATTACAGGCAGGTTCTTTACTGTCTGAGTCACCAGGGAAGCCCCAGCTTAGATATAAAAAGGCCCTGATTATTTTTGTCAGCTATGTCAGTGAAAGTAATCATTGTTAAAATTAAGTCAACACCACGGATAGATTCAGAATGAAATTGAGTCCTTGATAAAAAAAATAGCTAGACTGTTAGACCCATCAATTCTGAAATCACATACACTTCTGGCTTTTCTGGTTAAATGAGCCAATAAGTTTCTTTATTTATCAGTTTGTGTTGAATTTGTTTGTATACATAACAGAAAGCATCTCTTGAGGTAAAGCATTCTTTCTCCATTGATAAGCTTATAGTTGTTATGGGGAAAAGTCCTGGAACTTTCCCAGTGGCTCATCGGGTAAAAAATCCACCTGCAATGAAAGAGACACAGGAAACTTGGGTTTGATCCCTGGGTTGGACAGATCCTTTGGAAGAGGAAAACGACAACTCACTCCAATGTTTTTGACTGGGAAATCCCATGGACAGAGGAGTCTGGTGGGCTACAGTTCAAAGGGTCACAAAGAGTTGGATATGACTATATGTTAAGCACAGACTCTATCTTTAAACATCAATACTCAGTTTTTTATTCTTGACTAAATTAATCATGGCAATTGTATAAGGTTTTGAAACTTAGTCTTAAACTTATTTACT
Organism: Bos mutus; assembly: GCF_027580195.1. Lineage (NCBI taxonomy): Eukaryota > Metazoa > Chordata > Mammalia > Artiodactyla > Bovidae > Bos > Bos mutus. The sequence continues at coordinate 21,061,204 of NC_091630.1, forward strand.
GTTTACATATGGGGAATAATGTATTTATTATCATTCTCACAGACTTACTTACAAATTAGCTCATTTTCTCAAGGGTGCTATGATCTTGAGACATCTTCTGGGAGTTCCAAATCTTGGTGTTGTTTCTCAAAGGAAAACGATGTTGTTGAGTCTGCCAAGATGTCCTCACCTTCAATATGGTTTTTAAATGTTCCCCTTTCTTAATTCATTGTCACATTTAAAAAGTACTGAATAATCTTTCAAGAAGGAAAGGATACATTCTAAAAGAAATAAACAAAGAATAGAGATAATGAGATGTTTTTCATAATGTTGACTCCTTAGACTACAGATGCCTAGCTGAGCCTCTGTTAGTGCTGTGCAATAGAAATTTCTTCTGAGTTGAAAATGTTCTATATTGATGCTGTGCAAAATGGTAGTCATTAGCTATGTACAGCACTTGAAATGTGTTTAGTGTAATTAAAGAAATGAATTTTTAAAAAAGTTTTATTGAAATTTAGATGATTTACAACATGTTTCTTTCAAGTGTACAGCAAAGTTATTTAGTTATATATATATATATGTGTGTGTGTGTGTATGTATATATATATATATATATCTTTTAAAGATTCTTTTCCATTATAGGTTATTACAAGATAAAAAGTATAGTTCCTGTGCTATACAGTAGGTCCTTGTTATTTATCTATTTTATATATAGTAGTTATATATTTTAATTCCAAATTTCTAATTTATCCCTTCTTGCCTTTCCCCTTTGGTAACCATAAATTTGTTTTGTCTGTGAATCTGTTTCTGTTTTATAAATCAGTTCATTTGTATCATTTTTTAGGTTCCATCTATAAGCAGATACATTTGCCTTTCTCTGGCTGACTTACTTCACTTAGTATGATAATCTCTAGGTCCATCCATGTTGTTGGAAATGGCTGAGTAACATTCCATTGTGTATATATACCACATCTTCTTTATTCCTTCATCTGTTGATGGACATGTAGGTTGCTTCCATGTCTTAACTATTATAAATAGTGGTGCTGTGAACACTGGGGTGCATGTATCTTTCTGAATTATACTTTTCTCCAGATATGCCTAGGAGTGGGATCACTGGATCATATGAGGAATTTAATTTTTTTTTTTTTGGCTGTGTCATGCTGCATGTGGGATCTTAGTTCGACCAGGGATCCAGCCTTCACCCCCTGCATTGGGAGCTTGGGGTCTTAACCACTGGATTGTCAGGGAAGTCCCCAAGAACTGAATTTTTCATGTTACTTAATTTTAAGTAATATAACAATAAATTAATAAAAATTTAAATAGCCATCTGTGTGTAGTTACGGCTGGTAACTACCACATTGGACAACATAGCTCTAGATCAACCTTAGACTATTAAAGAGTTAAACAGGAAAATGGCAAAAGATTGTTGTAGCCAAACAAGTATACTTTTTTTGGAGGGGGTGATTCCACATGGCTTGCGGGACCTTAGTTCCCTGACCAGGAATCAAACCCATGCCCCCTACAATGGAATCCGAGTCCTAACCACTGGAGCGCTAGGGGATTCTCAAATCGAGTGTACTTTTACAGTGTTTTCTTATCTTTGAGATGCAGTTCAACATTGATCTAATGAGATTTTATTCATTTAAATAAATTAATTGAGGAGAGTTAATAGCTTCCCAATTTTTCTGTTGACTACCATACTTGTTTTTCTTCATTTCCTACATTTTTACAGGGTGCGTCCTGCTCAGTTCCCCCTGGGGATCTTCCCGACCCAGGGATAGATCCCGCATCTCCTGCATTGTAGGCAGATTTTTAATTGCTGAGCCACCAGGGAAGACCTTTATAGAGTAACAGTTTTTAAAAACAACCTCACCACATCACATCTCTGCTTTAGAATACCCTTCATGCTCAAAATAGATCAGCAGTATAGGAGGCATTGCTCGGAGCTCATTGGAAATGCAGAATCTATCTCCACCCAAACTAACTGAATTAGAATCTGCATTTTAATGAAATATATAGAGATGATTTATATGCACATTCAAGTTTGAGAAGCACTGTTGCAGGATGAAGCCCAAACTCTTTAACATATCTTAGAGGTTCTGGTCTAGCTCAGTTTCCAGTATCATCTCCAGCAACTGCCCCTTCCCAATCTCTTAAAACCCATATTCAATCTTGTACAAAATGATTTGCAATTCTGGGTATTCATCTTTTCTCTGCTGCATAACAAACTTTCTTTCTGGTCTTCAATACCCATTAAAAGTTTTCTTTCCATGGTTTCTCATAAGAGTTAGGTATATCTGTACTTTGCATAATTTTATAGATACCTTTCTTATAGCATGTATCAAATGGATTATAAATATTTGCATGTCTCTCATACTACACTGTGAACTTCTTGAGGTAGACATTTTATTTTTCATATAGTTATGCTATTCTCAATAGTTCCTGGTCCATGCTTGCTGTTTGAATGATGTTCCAGAAGTGAGCATTAGATAATTGCAATATTTCATAGAATGACTACATTTAAAAGGTAGAAAAGATTCCTTGTAGAGAAATTTTATTTTACAAGAGAGAAACTGAGGCCCCAAAGTTGAATGACTTTCTCCAAGCTATTAGCACGGTGACATTTTTCTCTGTAAATATTAATAGCACGTGTGTGTACATGCTAAGTCACTTCAGTCCTGTCTGACTCTTTGTGACCCTATGGACTATAGCCTGCTAGGCTCCTCTGTCCATGGGATTCTCCAGGCAAGAATACTGGAGTGGGTTGCCATGCCCTCCGCTAGGGAATCTTCCTGACCCAGGGATAGAACCCGTGTCTCTTATGTCTCTTGCATCGGCAGGCAGGTTCTTTACCACTGGTGCCACTTGGGAAACCCATATATTAATAGTAGGCACCTCATAAAATATCCAGCCAATAAACATGATAAACTGATTTTTCTCTCTCTGGGTTTTGGATGAACTAAATTTCCCTTGACTAAAGGTAAAGACTTTAACAAACTTGGATTATTCTGTATCTCTTCTGCTAATCTTTTCCTCACCTTTCCCTTGTGGGAAATGACAGGACTCTTTTCTATCTCTCTTTCAGTTTAGTGTTATATGACGCTAATCAGGAAGATAGTGAAGTAATTAGGGATGCAGTATCATTAGTACACAGCTGATAGTAAGCTTTGCATCTCCTTTCATCAGATCTAAGGTGAGGTTTCTTGAATTTCAGTGTCTGGTGGAGTAAAGGACTTGGACGAAAGCAGTTGGACCAGGTACCATCTAGATAAGACCAAAGCAATTCTCATAGGCAGAGGGAGACATTTGAAGTATACAGTAGTCAGTTCATGTTGCAAAAGATAAACCCACCCTTTGTCTTTGAGAGCCACAATATTGTAGGAAATCTTGGATTACAGGCTATTTCTACCTCATTAGATTTTGGCCAGACTTCTAGAGTCCCTTCTTAACCTGCTCTCAAATAAAAACGGTTATCTTTTTTTCTAGTTGGGAAGATTCTTAAAACTTATCTTCTTGTACAGTATTTCAGCCTATATTGATGAGTTCTGTATCAATTTATTATGCTTGTCTTACAAATCCTAGGCAGCTTCATTCGTTTAGTCATGATTCTTTGTTAAAAGAAGGGCTCCATTTTCTTGGTATTCTTTTTAGCTATTTCTGGATTCCAGCTAGGGTTAAAAACAAAAAACAACTTGTCAGAGGGGAGAACATTAATATTAGTATTAACCAAAGTGATTTACTTTAAAAAAAAATTTACTCCTTTGTAATGGAGAACACAGGAACTCCAACCAAATTTATTAAATGTCTAGCATATACTATGGTATCACAGGATGGTTATGACATAGACCTGGGGAATACTGTTTGAATTTTATTTATATATTGTCCAACTGAGATATTACACTAATATAGCCTGATCATAAAATTTGGGGTGAAAACTGGGATACTTTGAAATGAGTAGCAACAACTAAACAACATGGAAAAGAAATGCAAAAAAGCAAAATGGCTGTCTGTGGAGGCCTTACAAATAGCTGTGAAAAGAAGAGAAGCAAAAAGCAAAGGAGAAAAGGAAAGATATAAGCATCTGAATGCAGAGTTCCAAAGAATAGCAGGGAGACATAAGAAAGCCTTCCTCAGCGATCAATGCAAAGAAATAGAGGAAAACAACAGAATGAGAAAGACTAGAGATCTCTTCAAGAAAATTAGAGATACCAAGGGAACATCTCATGCAAAGATGGGCTCAATAAAGGACAGAAATGGTATGGACCTAACAGAAGCAGAAGGTATTAAGAAGAGGTGGCAAGAATACACAGAACTGTACAAAAACGATCTTCAGGATCAAGATAATCATGATGGTGTGATCACTCACCTAGAGCCAGACATCCTGGAATGTGAAGTCAAGTGGGCCCTAGAAAGCATCACTACAAACAAAGCTAGTGGAGGTGATGGAATTCCAGTGGAGCTATTTCAAATCCTGAAAGATGATGCTGTGAAAGTGCTGCACTCAATATGCCAGCAAATTTGGACAGCTCAGCAGTGGCCACAGGACTGGAAAAGGTCAGTTTTCATTCCAATCCCAAAGAAAGGCAATGCCAAAGAATGCTCAAACTACTGCACAATTGCACTCATCTCACATGCTAGTAAAGTAATGCTCAAAATTCTCCAAGCCAGGCTTCAGCAATACATGAACGGTGAACTTCCAGATGTTCAAGCTGGATTTAGAAAAGGCAGAGGAACCCAAGATCAAATTGCCAACATCTGCTGGATCATCGAAAAAGCAAGGGCGTTCCAGAAAAACATCTATTTCTGCTTTATTGACTATGCCAAAGCCTTTGACTGTGTGGATCACAATAAACTGTGGAAAATTCTGAAAGAGATGGTAATACCAGACTATCTGACCTGCCTCTTGAGAAATCTATATGCAGGTCAGGAAGCAACAGCTAGAACTGGACATGGAACAAGACTGGTTCCAAATAGGAAAAGTACTACGTCAAGGCTGTATATTGTCACCCTGCTTATTTAACTTATATGCAGAATACATAATGAGAAATGCTGGGCTGGAAGAAGCACAAGCTGGAATCAAGATTGCTGGGAGAAATATCAATAACCTCAGATATTTAGATGACACCACCCTTATGGCAGAAAGTGAAGAGGAACTAAAGAGCCTCTTGATGAAAGTGAAAGAGGAGAGTGAAAAAGTTGGCTTAAAGCTCAACATTCAGAAAACGAAGATCATGGCATCTGGTCCCATCACTTCATGGCAAATAGATGAGGAAACAGTGTCAGACTTTATTTTTTGGGCTCCAAAATCACTGCAGATGGTGATTGCAGCCATGAAATTAAAAGAAGCTTACTCCTTGGAAGGTAAGTTATGACCAACCTAGATAACATATTCAAAAGCAGAGACATTACTTTGCCAACAAAGGTCCATCTAGTCAAGGCTATGTTTTTCCAGTGGTCATGTATGGATGTGAGAGTTGTGCTGTGAAGAAAGCTGAGCGCCAAAGAACTGATGCTTTTGAAGTGTGGTGTTGGAGAAGACTCTTGAGAGTCCATTGGACTGCAAGGAGATCCAACCAGTCCATCCTAAAGGAGATCAGTCCTGGGTGTTCATTGGAAGGACTGATGCTGAAGCTGAAACTCCAATACTTTGGCCACCTCATGCGAAGAGCTGACTTATTGGAAAAGACCCTGATGCTGCCAGGGATTGTGGGCAGGAGGAAAAGGGGATGACAGAGGATGAGATGGCTGGATGGCATCACCGACTTGACGGACATGAGTTGGGTAAACTCCGGGAGTTGGTGATAGACAGGGAGGCCTGGCGTGCTGCGATTCATGGGGTCGCAAAGAGTCAAACATGACTGCGAGACTGAACTGAACTGAACTGAGCAACAACTAATACCTACATCTGATCAACAGATTAAACAAGGACCACAATGGCACCCCACTACAGTACTCTTGCCTGGAGAATCTCATGGATGGAGGAGCCTGGAGGGCTGCAGTCCATGGGGTCGCTTAGGGTCGGACACGACTGAGCGACTTCACTTTCACTTTTCACTTTCATGCTTTGGAGAAGGAAATGGCAACCCACTCCAGTGTTCTTGCCTGGAGAGTCCCAGGGATGGGGAGCCTGGTGGGCTGCCATCTATGGGGTCGCACAGAGTCGGACAGGACTGAAGCGACTTAGCAGCAACAGCAGCATTCTGGGCAAACTGGAACATTAAGAAAACAGTTTCTCTTGTAAATTTTTTTGGCATTTTAAATATTACAGTTACTAGGGACTGCTGCTGCTGCTAAGTTACTTCAGTCGTGTCTGATTCTGTGCGACCCCATAGACGGCAGCCCACCAGGCTCCCCCGTCCCTGGGATTCTCCAGGCAAGAACACTGGAGTGGGTTGCCATTTCCTTCTCCCATGCATGAAAGTGAAAAGTGAAAGTGAAGTTGCTCTGTCATATCTGACTCTTAGCGACCCCATGGACTGCAGCCTACCAGGCTCCTCCATCCATGGGATTTTCCAGGCAAGAGTACTAGAGTGGGGTGCCATTGCTTTCTCCTACTGGGGACTAGCTTGGGTTAAATATAACTATGCCTATTGTATGTTAGACACTATAGTAAAGTGTATTGAGATTTTGGGCTTTCCCTGGTGGTACAGCAGTAAAAAAAAAACCCATCTGTCAATGCAGGAGACATAAGACGCTCGTTCGATCCTTGGGCCAGGAAGATCCCCTGGAAATCTTCCTGGAAATGGCAACTCACTCCAGTATTCATGCTTGGAGAATTCCATGGACACAGGAGCCTGGCGGACTACAGTCCATTGAGTCACAGAGTCAGACACAACTTAGCGTTCACTTGCACATGCACGTACGCACGCGCACACATATACACACACAAATTTTAGTCAGGGAAACGGAATATATACATACCAGTATAATAAACAATTGTGTATAGAGGCATAAATACCGGATTGAAAATCAGACTGAAAATTTGCCTTAAAATTCAATCTCTTCCTTTGATTGAATCCCTAAACCTCTCAGGCTGTTTCCTTACCTATAAAATGTAATGATACTTATTCTTCGTATGTTGGTAGAAGAAGGTGGTAAAAAAATGTGAAAGCACTAACATAGTATCTATTCATCAAATAACAAATGCTTGATAAAGGATTATCTGATTTTGTTGATTTTCTAGTTTAATGAAGGCAGCTAGAGTGGAAGATAGAGACTTCTTTGGAAAGAAAATATTTCTAAAAACATTTATTTTAAAGATTTTATTTTTTACTATATTTCATGGCCAGTTTTGCCCCATTCGCACCTCCATCCATATTATTTTGAAGCAAATCTCAGATATCAAATAGTTTCATCTATAGGTATTTTAGTATGTGTCACTAAGGATTCTTTACTTTTCTAACATCATCACATTATCATTATTAACCAAATAAAGCAACCATGATTCTCTATTATTATCAGGTGCCTCGTTACTGTCCAAATTGCCTGGTCTCTTATAAAAGTTTTCCACTCATTTTTTAAAAGATGAGGTCCATGAATCCTTGCACTTGGTTGATGTTTTTTAAGTTTCATTTAAAGTATAGATCCCCTCTTCACCTCTTTTTAATTTTTTTCCTTGAAATTTATTTGCTGTAAAAAAAACTTGGTTTTGGGGAATTCCTTGGTGGTCCAATGGTTTGGACTCCACGTTTCCACCACTGGGGACTGGGTTTGATTCCTGGTCTAGGAACTAGGATTCTGCAAGTCTCTCAGTTCAGTTCAGTCGCTCAGTCGTGTCCGACTCTGTGCGACCCCATGAATCACAGCACGCCAGGCCTGCCTGTCCATCACCAACTCCCGGAGTTCACTCAGACTCACGTCCATCGAGTCAGTGATGCCATCCAGCCATCTCATCCTCTGTTGTCCCCTTCTCCTCCTGCCCCCAATCCCTCCCAGCATCAGAGTCTTTTCCAATGAGTCAACTCTTCGAATGAGGTGGCCAAAGTACTGGAGTTTCAGCTTCAGCATCATTCCCTCCAAAGAAATCCCAGGGCTGATCTCCTTCAGAATGGACTGGTTGGATCTCCTTGCAGTCCAAGGGACTCTCAAGAGTCTTCTCCAACACCACACTTCAAAAGCATCAATTCTTTGGCACTCAGCCTTCTTCACAGTCCAACTCTCACATCCATACATGACCACTGGAAAAACCATAGACTTGACTAGATGTGGCCAAAAAAACCAAACCAAAACAAAACAAAACCCAAATCTGGGTTTTGCCCTGTAAAATATTCTGTAGAGTATTCTACAGAGTGAAATCCCATGGTGCAGTTTACTCGCAGAATAAATTTTATTTGACTCTAATACAAGTCTTATTTAAGTAAGTTTTGTTATTAACATGCACATTTGTATGTCTTATATGGTAACTCGTACATTGGGTCTACTTGCAATTTTCAAAGACTCCCATGGCATTCCTACAATGTGCCTGAGTGGGATAGAAGTACCATGCTTACGAGAGCAGAGATTAGAATTGAGATACTTCATTGTCAATTCTGGTTCCATCACTCAGTAGTTATCTGAAATACACCTCCCTTTGTAGGTTTCTAAAATGGGGTTAATATCTGAATCACTGTTAGGATTAGGTAAGTGAGGAGCTTAGCATGCTATCTGACACACAGGATGGCTCTTAAGTACTATTAATATTGTTTACAATGAGGAAAGTAAAATTTGGCCTTGAATTTAAAATGAAGTTGGGGAGATGAGACAGATACAAAGACCTAAATAGGTATAAATAAATATAGTCAAGGGATACAAAAACCTAAACAGGTATAAATAAATATAGTCAAAGGGATCATGGAAACTGAGATATGGAACTTGATGGAGAAATAGCTTTGAGAAGGGATTCATTCACTTTTATTCTATGTCTGCTATTCTGCATAATGCTCTCAGCACACTTGTTCAGTCCTCATAACTACACTGTGGGGAGGCACTTCTTACAAGGTCATGTGTGAGAAGACCGAGGCTCCAGGAGATCAGTCTTGCTCCAGGTCACCAGTTAGTAGGGGACCTTGGTATAGTTTAATATGTTCCTCTGTTCTATTTCCTATAAATTGGTTGATGTATTAAGAAGGTGTTGTAAATTTAGGTTTGATTTTTTTTTTTGGTGGGGGGGGAAAACAACTTCTACATATAGTTGTATAATTTTTCTATCAGGAAGCACATAATGCCTAGTTGATTATCTTTTATGACGTTAGCAGCTGTTGCTATTTAATTGATATTTAATGCTTAGCTATATTTGTTCATTAAGGGTTTTGTGTTTATTTCTGATCTCATAAAATTCACTTGTTTTTTCACTTCTGAAAGTGGTCAGAGTTGTAATTAAGATGAAGATGTAATTAAGAAAATATTTACATTAATTATGTCTATATGGCCCAACCTTGAATACTGTCCTATATCACTTTAAAGATGTGCTTATTGATTGCTAGGAGGGAATAAAAATAGAAATAACTTTATAATGCTATAAATGAAAGATGATTAGAATATGATTTCCCCTTTTTAATATAAATGGCTCTATGGGTTTTATGACATAATAATTAAGAAATAACTTCCTATATTGCTAGATGCACAAAAAAGTAATTAATAAGCTTATCTACACCAACATCCTCTAAGTTTTTCATTACTTCTTGGCTTCAAATCCTAATAATTAAACTGTTCTAATCTCTAGCTTATTTTCTAGCAACAAACAATATATTCTTTCCCTGATGCCATGCTCTTTTGTTATCACTAATATAATACTGTTATTTTGATTTAAAATGACAGTATGGTCCTACAGTCATAGCTAAGCACTTTGAGTTATTTTTCCAATAATGCTGATTAACTTTTGATGAACCAGTCATATCCTTCCACCCAGTTCCTGGTCAAGAAATAACATGTTGTCATCTGACAACTGGCAAAGATTAACAGTCAGCTGTGGCCACTGCACTGACTGACTCACCCAGGGATTTAAACCACGACCTTGGCCTCATTATCATGCTGTTATAATCTACTGAGTAACATAGCCAGAAAAATAAATTCTGAAGACAGGAAGTAAAAAATTCTGCTATTTGTGTCTCCATGCCTAAATCACCGCACATCTGTGTCCTTTCAGTAATTCTATTAGCAGGTGTTTTGGATATGCATGAAGAAGTGAAGGCAGGATATTCTGAAAATCAAAGCTGATCATGTCAGTTCTCTGAATAAAGAAACCTCCACTGCCTATCTGATGACTATAGGATAAGTTCAAATTCTTCAGCAGAGCACATAAGGTTATAGCATAATGTTGCCACTGCCTATTTTCCCAGCTTTATCTCTTGCTACAACTCCCTGCCTCATTCTCCAGCAACAGTGATTTTTCTCATTATTTTGTGACCGCTCATGTAATTGTGCATATATCTATCAAGAGTTTGTAATACATGAGACAGTCTGATAGGCCCTGGGGAAACTGGAGTGAAAGGCATATTCCTTGCCCTTAAGCATTCATGGCCTGGTTGAGGAGCCAGACGGAGATAAATGGGTCCAGCCCTGTGTGACATGTGCTATCTGTGAGTAAGGCAGTACAGTGCTAAGAGAGCCTGGGGCAAACAGGAGGAAGCACAAAAAAGGAAGGGATGAGCACACGGTAGAGAAGACAAGTTACTGACAGAGAGGAAGGTTATGGCAGATGGAGCAGAAAGGGTGGTTCAAGTTGGGGGAATATAAAAGAAAGTCCTAAAGATGAGAAACTTTATATGTTCAATAAAGTACAAGTCATTTGTCATGGCTGAAGAGGGGTGTGTGTTGGTAGGCTGAGTTGCAGATAAGGCTACGGAGATAGGCAGTAGTGGAATCCTAAAGGAACCTCAGACAAAGACTTTAGATCTTATTTCTTTCCACCTATGTTTCTTCCTTTCGAAGCTGCTTTTTCCTTTTCTTGGACTTCCCAGGTGACCCAGGGGTGAAGAGTCCACCAGCCAATGCAGGAGACACAGGAGACATGGGTTCAATTCCTGGGTCGGGAAGATTCCCTTGAGTAGGAAATGGATAACCCAAAATCAGTATGCTTGCCTGGAGAATTCCGTGGGCAGAGAAGGCTGGTGTGCTACAGTTCATGTAATCACAGAAAAGTCAGACATGGCTGAGCATGCACTCATTTCCTTTTCTCCCACCCAACTTAAACCAATCATGACAAGATTCTCTTCCCAGAAATTAACTCAACGAGTATTTATTTGTTGGAATACCTACTACATGTGATGTACTGTTCTAGGTCCATATGCTACATTAGTAAAAATCTTACTTTGTTCATGTGCTTAAATATTCTTGTGTGGGAAGTTAAAGGTTAATGATAAACATAAAAAGCGGGGGTATTATTCAACTTGGAGTAAAAGTTGGAGAGTGGCAAGTGTCATGGAAAAATCAGGGTAAGGTAAAGGAGACTAGAGTGACCAGGGAGCAGGTGAAGCAGGCTGGAATATTAAACAGGATGGAAAACTAAGCAGAAATGTGCAGAAGGGGAGTAGGCCATGTGAATATCGGGGTGAACAGTATTTTGGGCAGAAGGAACAGCTAGAGGAAAGCCTAACAAGAGACTAGTAGATGAGGTCAGAGAGGTTATATGGGACTTGCAGGACATTTAAGGGGTTAAATTCTGACTGAGTCAACTAGGGTGCCACCACAGGATTTTGACCAGTAGAGTGACATGATCTGACTAATATTTTAGGAGGATTTGTCTTTATGCTGTGTTGAGAAAAGACTGAAAGCCGCAAGGACAGAAGCAGGGAGATCTGTTAGGAGAAACTGAGGGCTGCAATGATTCTAAGCATTGTGAGGCATCCAGATCTGTTAGGAGAGTACTGCTGCAGCTGCTAAGTCGCTTCAGTCATGTCCGACTCTGTGGGACCCCATAGACGGCAGCCCACCAGGCTCCCCTATCCCTGGGATTCTCCAGGCAAGAATACTGGAGTGGGTTGCCATTTCCTTTTCCAATGCATGAAAGTGAAAAGTGAAAGTGAAGTCGCTCAGTCATGTCTGACTCTTAGCAACCCCTGGACTGCAGCCTACCAGGCTCCTCTGTCCATGGGATTTTTCAGGCAAGAGTACTGGAGTTGGGTGCCATTGCCTTCTCCAGCAGAGTACTGAGTCCTCAGTAAATTTTACTGATTATTACAGTTTTGATTTTAGTTTAGATATGCCTCCTATAACTTATTTAGTAGATTACAAGTAATTAGCCCTCGTTGTTGTTGTTTAGTCACTAAGTTGTGTCTGCCTTAGTGAACCATAGTTCGCCAGGCTCCTCCGTCCATGGGATTTTTCAGGCAAGAATAGTGGACTGGGTTGCTATTTCCTTCTCCAGGGAATCTTTCTTACCCAGCGATCAAACTCATGTCTCCTGCATTGGCAGGCAGATTCTTAACCACTGAGCCACCATGGAAGCCCTAATTAGCCCTTCAGTTCAGTTCAGTCTCTCAGTCGTGTCCGACTCTTTGCGACCCCATGAACCACAGCACGCCAGGCCTCCCTGTCCATCACCAACTCCCGGAGTTCACTCAGACTCACGTCCATCGAGTCAGAGATGCCATCCAGTCATCTCATCCTCTGTTGTCCCCTTCTCCTCCTGCCCACAATCCCTCCCAGCATCAGAGTCTTTTCCAATGAGTCAACTCTTTGCATGAGGTGGCCAAAGTACTGCAGTTTCAGCTTCAGCATCATTCCTTCCAAAGAAATCCCAGGGCTGATCTCCTTCAGAATGGACTGGTTGGAGCTCCTTGCAGTCCAAGGGACTCTCAAGAGTCTTCTCCAACACCACACTTCAAAAGCATCAATTCTTCGGCACTCAGCCTTCTTCACAGTCCAACTCTCACATCCATACATGACCACAGGAAAAACCATAGCCTTGACTAGACAGACCTTTGTTGGCAAAGTAATGTCTCTGCTTTTGAATGTTATCTAGGTTGGACATAACTTTCCTTCCAAGGAGTAAGCGTCTTTTAATTTCATGGCTGCAGTCACCATCTGCAGTGATTTTGGAGTCCAGAAAAATAAAGTCTGACATTGTTTCCACCGTTTCCCCATCTATTTCCCATGAAGTGATGGGATTGGATGCCATGATCTTCATTTTCTGAATCCGTACCCTTATGCAAAACTCAAAGTCCACAGGCTTACAGGCTTCACAAACTTATGCTCCTATAGGAACTAAAGAAAGGATTTGCATTTCTGAGTTAGTTTGTGGCCTGTCAAGAAGACCTTGAGAACTCAATGAAGAACGAAGATGAACATGGATAGTTACTCCTAAAGGTAAGTAAGAACAATTCACTTTCAACTCAACTTCAAATGTGTTCATATATTTGAGGGACATGCTTAAGTAAAACATAATGCCTTACAAGACATAATGAGATGAGATAAACATTTTAGGTTAAATACTAAACCAGAACAAACAAAACAAAACAGAGATCAAAAGACAAGAGATCTTTGGAAGGCGTTTTAGTTCTCAGCATACCAATCTTACTTTAACTTGGGTCTACTGCTTTGAAAAGTAGCCCATTTCAAATTCTATGGGATTCTGTATGTTATATAAATACTGTGACAAATTTTTATTTTCAAAAGGTGTATGAATCAGAGTGGAAGATGATTTTAAGATACCTCCACTGCTAAGCATTCCCTTTAATAGGAAAAACACATGTAGTTGTTTGTAGTAAAGAAATGTAAAAAGGAAATACACTTCTGCTTTATCCAATCCTATAAGAAATCAGGTGTCCCTGTGATACCAGCTTATGCACATTGAGTTTTATATGCTGGCATTATCTCTAGGCAGGTGAGAGGTAGGAGGGGTTCTGGGAGACACAACTGCAGGCACTCAGCATACTTTGTGACTGGTAGAAAACAGTGCGTGGCCCAGGGTGTGACTCTGCTATAAAATAAGCCAAAATTGTTCAGTTTGGACAACCTCTTCTAAGTTCACATTTTATGTACTCCGGGTAGTCTGTTTCTTGGAGAAGGCAATGGCACCCCACCCCAGTACTCTTGCCTGGAAAACCCCATGGATGGAGGAGCCTGGTAGGCTGCAGTCCATGGGGTCGCTAAGAGTCGGACACGACTGAGCGACTTCACTTTCACTTTTCACTTTTCACTTTCATGCAGTGGAGAAGGAGGTGGCAACCCACTCCCAGTGTTCTTGTCTGGAGAATCCCAGGGACGGGGGAGCCTGGTGGGCTGCCGTCTATGGGGTCGCACAGAGTCGGACACGACTGAAGCAACTTAGGAACTTAGCCGTCTGTTTCTACTTGGGTTGATAGCTGGCTGGGAATGGAGGTGGTGGTGCTTAAAATCTGGCTCAGAAATAGGTGAATAAGGTAGAGTGTTCCACCCATCCTTTTTGTTTTTAGCTCTATTCTCCTTTCTTTTAAAGGAGCTTTTAGTGTATTTTAGTGGCAGTGAGGTAAAGGTCATAGATATGTGTATTTACTGTTACCTGTCATTGCATATTAGTGAAAAGGAAAGTGTGGATGTTATTTAAAAACTCAATATTCCAATTTTAGGTAAAAAAATCAGTCTCACTAGAAGTGTTCTTTTTGTTTTCCACTTCCCAGTTTCTCCTCCTTACCTTTTATTGTAATGCACTTAGTATAGTTTCCAACCTTTGCTATGTACTTAGGAATTTTCAAAATATACTCTTGACCAGAGTCCTTACGCCAGAGACTGATTCATTTGATCTAGGGTTAGACTCAGGTGATATTTTAAAAAGGTGCAGCTAGGGTTTAAAATTGCAATGGTTTCAAGCAGGAGTAAAAGTATCTAGGTTCTAGTTGCAATGCTGCCATTTACTAGCTGGCTGACCTTAGTCCTCTAGTTCCCATAAAATGATGAGGCTGGATTAGAGATATATAATAATCCCCTAATTCTACAACAAAATCACATAAATTTGGATTCATATGATCTCATCAAACTAACTCCAAAGAGATGAAAACTGAATTACTTGGGGCTGTGAGAGCTTGATTTGAAGTAGGTGAGTAATGTAAATAAATGAGTAAATAAATAAAAGCACTTAAGTAAACTTTTCCCTTACAAGGGGTGGGAGAAAAGAAACAGAAGACATTGATGCTTAGAAACCACAAGAGACTTCCAAGGCAGCTTTGTGTATTCCCAGGTCTCTTAAATTGGGAGCTAGTCAGATGCTACCCGGGGAACGGGGAGCGGGAGGAGGAGAGAGTTTGCTACACACCAAGAAGATAAATACAATACAAGTCCCCAAGGCCTTACACTACTCATCAGACGGTAATCTGGCCTGGTACTAAACAAAGCTAGCGTGGAAGGCGGGGGAGGGGTGTGAACGTATACGTAGATACACACACACGTACACGTACCCCACCTCAGTCATCCACTGCGCTTACCAAGAGCAGGCAGAAGGGGTGATCCCTGGCAACCAGTCCCGCTGGCCTCAACTCTACCCCTCTCCACTAGCTCCCAGTCCCGCCCCACTCCACCATACCCAGAGGGTTGTCAGGGCGGGGCTCAGCCCTACCCAAAACACAGGGCAGCGGCGGCCACTGCCATTCTCCAGGAGCTGGTTTTCTGTTCACTCTCAACCTCTTTCATCTTACCCGTCCCTGTGCTTGGAAAACCAGACTCTCCCACTAACCCTATCCCCTGGCTTCCCTGCCACTACTCTCTAGATAAGGCCCGCCAAAGAGGGCCGAATAGAACGAAGCCCTTGGCCCAAGCACCGGCTGATCCCCATTCTCCGACCGATCCTTAGTCCTTCGCCTTCACATTTACAGCCTCCGGTCTCCTCCTCATCCGCACACCTTTCCCAGACAAACCCTAACTCTCCCAGTGTCACCTCCCACTTCTCCAGCCTCTCCTGCGGTTTCTTCGCCATGAGGATCCCCCGAGGAACCAATCCGTCCCAACACTTACAGTCTCCTTCCTTCCAGGACTCCGCCCTTGGCAGCTCAAGAGCCCCTCCAAGCGCTCATACTTTTTCCCCCTCCAGCCTGACACCTTGCGCGCCGCCCGCCTCCCGCCCCCTCCCCCCGCCCCCCGCTCCCGCCCCATTCCGGGTTCAAAACCCCTGCGAGCCCTCACTCCCGGATCTCACTCAGTCTCCGGACCCGACACGCCCGTCGCCGGTCCCTGCGCTCCTGGTTCTCTACCTCTCCAGCTGACCCACAGCGCTCTCCATCCACCTCGATTCTTAACTCTTCCCTCTCTCCCGACGCCGGCTCTCAAGCTCCCCTCTCCACACCCCCGCCCTTGAAACTCCCGCTCTCCTCCTCCGCCCAGCTCACTCTCTTCCCTTACTTCCCTCCCTCCCACCCTCCCCAACCTCTCCCCGCCCGGCCCCAGTCCACTGATCGCCTTCGGGAGGGTGGGCGCCGCCCGCCGGGCATCCGCGGTGCTCGGGCCTCCACGGCCGAGAGGTGACGCGGGCCCCGCGGGAGGAGCTGGGGAGGCGGAGGAGGCGCGGACGGCGGCACCGAGCGGCGGCGGCAGCAGCAGCGGCGGCGTAGGGAGCGGGCCCTCTGCACCCACTCCACGGACCACAGGGGCGGTGGCAGTTTGAGGGACTCCAGACGGGCGCGTTGATGGGGAAGGACCCGCGCCCGACCCTGCTGCGCGTCGGAGGTCGCTGGGATCCGGGCGCTGGCAGCCGCGAAGCCCCGGCCTCCGGACTGTCCGCCACTAGCCCTTGTCATCCCTACTCCGCTTTCGCTTCCCCGCTCTAGCCCAGAGGGGTGGTCTTCAAGGCTACCCGCCCCGCCCCCTGGCCCTCTCCTCGTTGTTTCTGGAGGGGGGTCCTCCCTCCGCGGAGCCGGGAGCCCAGTGACGCGTCGGCCGGTGGGACGGCTCGGCAGCTTCTCTGGGAAATTCGCCCCTGCTTCCTCACTCTCCTCTGCGCTCCCGCCTCGGCGCCCCTCTTGGCTCGCGGGACGCTGCCTCCCCGGCACTCGGAGCGAGTTCCCGGGACTCCCCCCCAGGGGGCTGGGTCGCAGGCCCCCTGTCTCCGCTCCCGAGCGGCGCGCGCGGGGCCCCCCGCCTCCGCCGCGGCCGGACACCCTTGCGCCCCGGGCCGGCGCGCCGCCCTCCCGCCCGCTCCTTCCAGTCACCCCACCCTTATCGCCGTCCCCGCCACCTTACTCCACCACCCTCCCCGCGCCGCTCCGCGCCCTCCGCGGCCCGGCCCGGCCTCCGGCTCCTCTTCTGGCCCCAACAGCTCACTTGCCAGCCCTTCGCCCCCCGGGGAAAAAGAAACATTTCTCAGAGCGCACTCGTCAGCCCTGCCTTCCCCCTATCCCGCCGCGCTCGCCCTCCCCTCCCCTTCCCCCCTCCCTTTTCCATCTTGGGGGAGGGGGGCCGTCGCCTGGGATTGAAGGCCATTGATTTGTATGTATTTGTCCCGGCGCCGGAGGCTGCCCCAGCCGCCCGCGCGGGTGCCGCCGCCGCCGCCGGTGGAGTTGCCTCCCGGCTTCCCTAGGGTGGTTGGACTCCACCAAACATGTCGGCTCCTGTCGGGCCGCGGGGCCGCCCGGCTCCCACCCCGGCGGGCTCTCAGCCGCCTCTGCAGCCCGAGATGCCCGACCTCAGCCACCTCACGGAGGAGGAGAGGAAAATCATCCTGGCCGTCATGGATCGGCAGAAGAAAGAAGAGGAGAAAGAGCAGTCGGTGCTGAAGTAAGGATCTGACTCCATCTTCCCGCCTCCCTCCCTCCCTGCCCTCCGCCGTCCCCCCCACCTCGGTCGCTGCCCTGTGGCCGCCGGCGCGCCCGGGGATCGCCGCCCTCCCTTCCCGCCGGCGGCGCCTGGGCCACGAGGGTTGCGACCACCGCCGGCCGCCAGGGCTAGCTTGTTGGGGCTGTCAGAGCGCAGGGGTGTGTGTATCGGGGAGGGAGAGCGCCGAGGCCGGCCGCGGCGAGCCTGTGGGCGCTGTAATTCCCCCCCGGCGTCCTTCCGGCTTGCCCGCCGGGCCAGTTCGGCTGCGGGCCCCGGCGGGGCTCTGGGCTGAACGCTGTCTCCGCGCGTCCCTGGTCGCTTCCCGCCGCCCCCGCGCGGAGGCAGTGACTGGGGCGAGGAATCCAATATGGCCGTGCACAGGTGCTCCCCGGGCCGGGACCCGGGCGGAGGCGCGCCGGCCGGGGAGGAGGGCGCCGCCGGGGGCCCTTGGGCCCCGCCTCCGCGGGGCGCTTCTGCCCCCCTCAACCTCCTCCACTGCGGGAAGAGCAGCGCTGCCCACTGTCGCCCCGGGCAGGAGGGCGGCGGTGCGGGCGAGGGGGCCTGTAATAAGCGCTGTCGTGTCTCGGGTGGGTGTGCGGTCGCCGCCATCTTCCAGCCCCTCCCCCTCGGCGGGTGTGTAACACCCTGCTCTCTTGCCACTCTTCCTATTTGCAACTAGTAAATCTGCTTAATCTCGAAGAGGCTCCGAAAGGACTCCAGTTTCTCCCGTCACTGCAGCTTGGGATGCTCCCTACCTTGTGAAGTTCTGCTCCTCGTGCTCGTAGTCTAGGCAGCGGGATCTTGCGGAGGGTGGGACAGTGAAAGCAGCACCCAGGCACCCAACACAGTTTAGTGACGGTGTAACTTCAGCACCAGGGAACTGTCCAGAGAGAGAGAGAGAGATCTGTAGGCGTTTGAGATTCCTTTTCTTGTCAGTCTAGCAAAGAGATGTTTTTCAGCAGGTTTGCTTTTAAATGTTTTACGGTTCTTTGACTTCTCGGTTACTACGTGAAGGAGATTGTGCAGAGCATGTGCAACCTTTTTTAAAAATATTTTTCCAGCTCAATTCTTTCATTTTTTGCTAGAAATGCATTATTCATTAAGATTAATTTGTACAGTTGATATACCAAATATGCGACAATTCTTTCGTGTCGCCTATTTCTAAATTATGCTTTTCCCATATTCTCCACAGAACACATAGTTGAAAGTGTAGAGTTCCTCTGGGACGGAACTAACACACTGACCTCTAATCATGTAAATTCCAAAAAACAGGTTGTTGAATTCAGTATTCTTTAGCACTTAACAAAGAAACAATTCTCTCTACACATATATTTACATATTTTAATGAAAAATACTACTTTAAATTATATAACAAACTTATCAAATATCTTTACATGTCCAAGAAAAATACTAGTTCTCAAAAAATACTGAAGGACTAAGAGCAAATGTGCTTCTAACATACAAACTGAAATAAAGAATTGCTTCTTCAAAACTAATTTCTGGGTTTGAATAGTTGTTTGGCAGTGTGACTTACTAGTACGCTTGGGTAATGAAAAAATAGTAAGAGATTTAAGTAGCTTGTTTAAACTAGTAAAAAATAAAACAATTATTTTAAAGAGCTTTTTGAGCATACTTCTAACTTTTGCTTAACTTTACTAACAATGTCAAGCTTTTGATGACTTAGAGTTTGATATTTGGATATATTAATCTGTATTTTCTTATAATTGTTATAAGTATTGCCAAAATGATGCTCAAATTAAATGTGGTTTTATTTGTTTGACTCATATTTAACTGTAGGAAGTGTTTTTATTTATTTATGGTGTGTGGAATTATGGTATTTATTGGCTAGTTCACTGTAGTTCCAAATCTATTTATTGTTCCAATACATAGAAACTTAAATGAACTTTTGAGTACTAAATAAAGAATTTCTTAAGGTGAACTATATGTTATATTAGGAGAATGTGAAAGGGTTTTTTCAGATAGGTACGTGTGAGTATTTTACTTTCCTGTGTAAACCTACATACTGTGCAAATGCATATAAAGTTTGTGCATTCATATTTGCATAGTTTAGGTAGAAACAAGCATTCTCTAAGAACATAGTCATATAGTCTATGAAATTATATTGATGAAAAATCTGTTTGTGTTTATGTAAAATATCTATTTGCATCTTTACCTAACTTAGACTTGGAAGGAGTCATACCTCAAAATGATATACATGGTTTCAGAATTATTTTTGTATTCATTTTAACAAGAAACTTTTTGGAGGTTAAATTATAATATATTTGAAACTTTAATTTTTAATGTTCTTTAAAAATACTTTTGTAGAAACCAACATAATATTGTAAAGCAATTACCCTTCTATTAAAAGTAAATAAAAACTACTTTTGGCTTTCATAATAAAATAAGATTAGACAAGGAAGATTAGGAAAAGAATAGACTTTATAATAGAATGATAAAAATGAGACAGTTTTGAAGATTTTGACAATTTACTAATATTTTCAATATTGACTATTAAGTTACAAATGCTATTTAAAAGAAAAAAATAGTACTAATATTCTTCAATGATTGCTATTTGCCATTAAATTTTAGGGGCCATTTGCTTGGTCATGACTATACTTTGTTTCTCTTTAGTGATGTCTGTTTAATTGCATGTTAACATTTATTCTGAGAGAAGGTCATGGGCAGAGAGAAATAAACTGAAATTGAAATTAATGTCTGCTGCCTTTTAACAGCTATGCTAAAAAATGAGTTTGCTGTGTGAAAAATTGAAACCATTAGATGAAAATATTTTTGCATGATCTGTGAGTTTAAATATTCATATTAAGTATTCATACAGAGCAGAATGTGGATACCCAAGGGCATCATAAGATGATGTACTAGATTACAAGAAGAAAATAATTAAAACTTATATTTAAATTTTTGTCTGTGTTTGAAAAAGACAGAAATTAAGTTTCATTGATACTTAATATATAGATTGACAATGTGAAGATGCATATAAGTAAATATACATATTTTAAGAAGTTAATGCTTGACATATTTTTAGTGAAAAAGGTGAGCGATCAAAACTGATTGAGACCATTGCAGTAAATTCTCTTCTAAGGAGCGTGGATAATTAAAATATTTATATTTAATCATTAGCAGTTTCTTCATGGCCTAGGTGAATATTCACATATTCTGGAAGTCTTTGGTCATCATCAAATGTTACAGTTTTACATATGAGTGAGATATTAGGACTTTGGAAGCGTTTTTATATCCAATAGATCCTTCAGTGGATCAACAATTACTTTTTTTTAATCCTTACGTGAATGCCTTTAACAGTTTTAGTTTGGATAACTCAGTGTATCAGTAAAATCTATAATATTCTTTTGTTGATTAAAGTTTTAAAGCCTTGTCTTTCAAGACTGTAAACTTCTTGAGGGCAGGAATAAAAATGTACTCCTCTTCGGAGTCTCTGTTTTGTAGTATCCTTAACACCTGCACATGGTAGGTATCTAGTAAGCAATGTTGATTTAACTTCGAGTAATGTTCATTAACAAGTAGCTTACCAAACTTGTTGGAAAAATGAAAGTTTTTGGACAAAGTGAGTAATTTATTTAAAATTTATATTTTCCAGTGAGTTTTTGTTCTTGTTACTATTTTTTGTTTGTTTTGGGTGTGATGTGAAAAAAATCGATGAGTAAAGTAAACCCACTGAAATCAATAGAAAAGTATTTTCAGTAAATATTTATTGAGCTTTCTGCTATCCTTGTATTATAGTCTTTTAGATGAGATGTTTTTGAAACAAATTAGAAATTATGTGTTTCTTGCCATGTAAATTATCTTTTCATCCACAGTTTAGATTTTCTGTTAATGTCAAAGGGATAATTTGCTCCCCTAATAAAAGAAAATGATAAATAAAAATTTGCATGATAGATCAAGGTAATGATTTAGATTATATTTAAAACATAGGTAAGAAGTTTTATATTTTTAATATTTCAATTTTAAAGTACTATCTAAAGTCAGTTTATAAACTTCTTTACTTAATAGGTAATATATACATATGGTACAAAATTTTTAGCTATCTATTTTCCTTTTCCAGAGGCAACTCCTATTGCCAGCTTGTTTTATACTCTTTCAGAAATATTCTATGCTTAAGAGTAGATATGTGTGTATATCAAATATTGTGTGTCTATATATGTATATATATAGGTGTATACACATGTATGGACTTATGTGTGTAAGCATAAAAGGTACAAATATGTCTTGCAGTTTAATTTTTAGGAGATCAATTCCACACCCATGAATATATAACTCCCTAATTCATTTTAGGGATATGTTAGGGATATTAAGCTCAGATACGTAGATGACACCACCCTTACGGCAGAAAGTGAAGAGGAACTAAAAAGCCTCTTGATGAAAGTGAAAGAGGAGAGTGAAAAAGTTGGCTTAAAGCTCAACATTCAGAAAACGAAGATCGTGGCATCTGGTCCTGTCACTTCATGGGAAATAGATGGGGAAACAGTGGAAACAGTGTCAGACTTTCTTTTTTTGGGCTCCAAAATCACTGCAGATGGTGATTGCAGCCATGAAATTAAAAGACGTTTACTCCTTGGAAGGAAAGTTATGACCAACCTAGATAGTATATTGAAAAGCAGAGATATTACTTTGCCAACAAAGGTCCATCTAGTCAAGGCTATGGTATTTCCACTGGTCATGTATGGATGTGAGAGTTCGACTGTGAAGAAAGCTGATGTTTTTGAGCTGTGGTGTTGGAGAAGACTCTTGAGAGTCCATTGGACTGCAAGGAGATCCAACTAGTCCATCCTAAAGGAGATCAGTCCTGGGTGTTCATTGGAAGGACTGATGCTGAAGTTGAAACTCCAATACTTTGGCCACTTCATGTGAAAAGTTGACTCATTGGAAAAGAGATTGAGGGCAGGAGAAGAAGGGGACAACAGAGGATGAGATGGCTGGATGGCATCACCAACTCGATGGACATGAGTTTGAGTGAACTCTGGGAGTTGGTGATGGACAGGGAGGCCTGGCGTGCTGTGATTCATGGGGTTGCTAAGAGTCGGACGCGACTGAGCGACTGAACTGAATTCATTTTAATGGCTGTATGTGTGCATGTGCATACATGCTAAGTCGATTCAGTCATGTCCCACTCTTTGCAACCCTATAGATGTAGCCCGCCACACTCCTCTGTCCATGGGATTCTTCAGGCAAGAGTAGTGGAGTGGGTTGCCATGCCCTCCCTTCTCCAGGGGATCTTCCCAACCAAGGGATCAAACCTGAGTCTCTTACATCTCTTGCATTTGTACATATATCATTTTCCATATGCATGAATTTGTCTCTGGAATAAATTCCTAGAAATGAGATTGTTCAAAAGGTCATAAAGTGTAACCTTTATATTTTTATAATGTATACAATAAAAAATTTAAATTTTATTATTGTCACATTTACTTTCATAAAAGAAGTATGCATAAGTGACAAATGCTAGGGAGATTTTCATATATCCTTGCTAACTCAGTATGTGGTAGTCTTGCCAATAGTTTTGGTGGAAAATATGCCATTCTAAAATTTAATTGCAGTTTTCTTATTATCAGTGAGGTTGAGAGCCGTTTACGTTTAGAGCCTTTTGTATTTCTTTTTCTGTTGGTCATTTTCAGTGATTTGTGGAAGCTCTTTATTTATCATTTGTTTTATGACCTTGTTTATGCCTTTTTTTTTTACCAGTCAAGATTTTTTAAAATGTATTTAAATTTATTATTATTATGATTGCCTTTGGGTTTTGTGATATGCTTAGAATGATCTTCCTCTTTCTGATATTTAAAATACCATATTTTTTTCTTACAGCTAAATGAAATTTTAAGTGTGGCATGTCATCTAAATTATGTAATTTAATCATGAAGACTTAAATAAAAATCATTATTGTACATGCAGTAATCATGGTCATTGCCAAAAATTGAAACTCTGTAGTTTCTAAGGATTCAAAATGCATTTTAAAACATTGCCATTTTATGAGAAAATACCTGATAAATTTTTCATATATATTCTATAATTTAAAGTAATTAGGACAATTAAATAGTATCTTCTTGTTGACAATATATATTGATAAAAATTGATTGTACAATATGATGAAGAGGGAGGTAGTGGAGGCAAGTGTGATAGGCCAGATGAATTTTGACTTGAAACCTTACTTTACTAATTAATAACTGTAAGGTCTTGCTTACGTTAATAAGCTCTCTGAGGCCATGTTTCCTCATCTGTATTATCTGAGTAATAACACCTGTCCTGAAGGATTGTTGTAATCAATATATACCAGGTGTCCTGGCACAAGTAGGTATGCAATAAATCATTGCTACTAACTGACTATAGATAGGGGTCTCTAAACCTTAATTCTATAGCACTCTTGGACGAAATCTGTCCCCCTGCCCTTTCTTTTGAGAGTTGCTTTTTTCTGCCTACTAGGAAGTCAAAATATGCCTGGAGGACTTTTAGCTGACTTCATTCTTTGTCAAGGGCTTCCCTGGTAGCTCAGTTGGTAAAGAATCCGCCTGCAGTGCTGGAGACCTTGGTTTGATTTCTGGGTTGGGAAGATCCCTTGGAGAAGGGATAGGCAACCCATTGCGGTATTCATGGGCTTCCCTGGTGGCTCAGATGGTAAAGAATCTGCCTGCAGGATTCAATCCCTGGTTGGGAAGATCCCCTGGAGGAAGGCATGGCAACCCACTCCGGTATTCTTGCCTGGAGAATCCCCATGGACAGAGAAGCCTGGTGGGCTACAGTCCATCGGGTCCAAAGAGTTGGACATAACTGAGAGACTAAGTACACACATTCTTTGTCTAGAAAGCTAGGGACAAGGAGAGGGAAGGTGAATTGGAAGCAGTTTCTCTAACAGAAACCGTTATTAAAGAGCCTGATAACTAAGGTGGTGGTGGTGTTCAGTCACTCAGTTGTGTCTGATTATTTGAGACCCAGTGGACTGCAGCACACCAGGCTTCCCTGTCCTTCACCATCTCCCGGAGTTTGCTCAAACTCATGTCCGTCGAGTCGATGATGCCATCCACCATCTCATCCTCTGTCGTCCCCTTCTCCTCCTGCCTTCAATCTTTTCCAGTATCAAGGTATTTTCTAATGAGTTGACTCTTCTTCACATCAGGTGGCCACAATATTGGAGCTTCAGCTTCAGTATCAGTCTTTCCGATGAATATTCAGGATTGATTTCCTTTAGTATGGACTGGTTTGATCTCCTTGTAGTCCAAGGGACTCTCAAGAGTCTTTTCCAACACCACAGTTCAAAAGCATCAATTCTTCAGTGCTCAGTGTTCTTTATGGTCCAATTCTCACATCCATACATGACTACTGGAAAAACCATAGCTTTGACTAGACGGACCTTTGTTGGCAAAGTAATGTCTCTGCTTTTTAATATGCTATCTAGGTTGGTCATAACTTTTTTTCTTTTTCACTATTACACAATCTTTATTATATATGTTGGATTTAACTAGAACATATTTTCTTTTTTATATATCTTCTTACATCACTTCCAATGAACTTTTGGATATGTGAATGTATTTTAGGAAAATATAGAAAGGAGATTAGCCTTGGAAATGATATGTTACAGTTGAAGATTCTCTTTCTCTTTATATGAGCTTACTGAATTACTGCAGAATTTCAA